>NC_044011.1:656000-984000 GCF_900496995.4 Aquila chrysaetos chrysaetos
AGCCCAGAGAGCCCGGAGGGCTGCTGGGCCCGCCGCCTGTGCCACGCATGCCACGCAGGTGCCTGCACCCGGGGTGAGCACAGCCCTTCCCAGGGGCCCGGCAGTGACCCGGCACCCCAGAAAAAGCCTCGAGCCCCCCGCCCGGGAGAGATGCGCTGGCCCACGGCTTCACCTGGCAGCTCTAGTTGCCCCCTGCCCCTGCCTGGGCGCTGACCCCGCTGGACGCTGCAGGCTTGGTGTGGGGGGTGTGTGTGGTGTGTGCCCCGCTGGGCAGGGGCAGGCTGCAGGGTCCAGGCTCGGTTTGGGTGCCGGGCTGCAGGGTGCAAGGTCGATTTGAGTGGCAGGCTGCAGGGTGCAGGCTTGTTTTGGGTGCCAGGCTGCAGGGTGCCAGGCTGCAGGGTGTGGGCTGGGTTTGGGTGCCAGGCTGCAGGGTGCAGGCTCGTTTCGGGTACCAGGCTGCAGGGCGTGGGCTGGGTGGGGGTGCCCGGCTGCAGGGTGCGGGCTTGGCCGGGGTCCCACCACCGGCATGGGGTGGCCGCCGGGCCCGGGCGCTGCGGCGCTGGGCGGAGGCCGGGGGGGGCCCCGGCGGCGGGAGGTGCCCGGTGCCCGTCCCCGCTCTCCGCCGTTGCGGCCCGGGGCGGGGGGGGGGCGCGCCGTTCCCATCCCCGTCCCCGTCCCCGTCCGCGTCCCCGCCCCCGGCCCGGCCCGTCCCCTCCTCCCGGCCGCGCCGCCTCCCGCCCGCTCCGCCACTGAGCCCGCAGCAGCGGCGGCGGCGGCGGCGGGCGCAGGCTCCGGGGGCGCCCGGGGCCCCGCGGCGGCCGCTGCCCTGAGGCCGCGGGGGATGGCGGAGGGGCCCCGGGGCGCCCCGCCGCCGGGCTCGCCCCGCCCCGCCGCGCCGCTGCCCCAACGGGCCCCAGCGGCGGCGGCGGCGGCGGCTGCGGGCGGCGGGCAGCCCCGGCTCGGGCTCGGGCAGCAGCAGCCGCGAGGACTCGGCGGAGCGGAGCCCCGCGCCCGCCGCGCCCCGGGCCAGCATCATGAAGGTGAGAGCCCCGCACCCTGGTCCGGCCCCTCCCGCCCTCCCCTCCCCGCCCCGGAGCGGGCTCCGGGGCCCCCCGGGACCGGCGCCGCCCGGTACCTGCACAGGGCTTGGGGGGGGCCGAGCCGTGCCCCCTCCGCGGGAGCTGCGCGTCCCCCGGCCCCGGAGCCGGCGGGCACCGGCCCCGCCAGCCCGCGATGCCCGCCGCGCCCGCCGTCCCCCGCCACGGGCTCCCGCCGCGCCCGGCCGGCCGCTGCCTGCGCCCGTGGGGCGGGTTTGAGGAGCCGTGGGGCAGCTGCGCCCCCCCCCCCCGCCTCCGGTTCGGTACCCGGGGGTTGGCTGCCCCACCGGGCGCGGGGTTTGCCCCCTGCCCGCGGCACCGGGCTCGCCGGGGCTGCCCTCGCCGGGGCTGCCCTCGCCGGGGCTGGCCCGGCGTCCCCTCGCCCTGCCCGGCACTGTGGGTCCCCAAGGGCAAAGCCTGGCTCGGGCTTCGTGCGCTGCCGGGCCAGGCCTGTCCTCTCTGCATGGCCGCGGATTGCCCCGTCCAGCCGCCGCTCTTCCCGTGGGTCCCCTGCACGGCCACGCCGCTCCTGCCGTGGGAGTCACAGCGCAGCATCGCCCCGTCCTGCTCAGGGCACCCATGGGTGCCGGTGAGGAGATGCCTGCTCCTGGCTCCCGAGCACCTTCCGTTTTCCCGTGCTCCCTCCTGCAAAGTCGCTGAGCCTTGGGCCCAGCCTGACCAGCTCCTGACTGACACCTCCCTGGAGCCGTGCCGTGGCCGGACAGGGGTACCGGCGGGGCCGTGAGCCAGGGAGGGTCTCTGGGGGTCTCCCGTGCGAGTGGGCAGTGGACACATGCGTGCTTTCCTAAATGAGCCCCCCTAATTGCACTTAGGCCAGTGGTGCTCGCTGACACAATAGGTCGCGTCCGCCCGGGACCCGCCTCCCCACTCCTGGCAACCTATTTTAAGCTGGGATTGCTCCGGTGCTATTAATATAACCTGTGTGGGGGCTGTTCCCATGGTGCTGGCCCAGCCCTGGCCTTCTGCCCCCCAGACCCAGTCCTCTGGACAGAGGTGTCGGCCCCTCCTCAGGGTGGCCGGAGAGACCCTGTGCCCCTGCCCGTGCCTGCCTGGGCTCCCGCTGCAAACTGTTGCAGGAGTGGCAGGGCTGTGCCCCACATGGTGATGGCAAGGAGACCTCCTGGTGCTCCTGTGCAGCCAGAGGCCAGTGCGCCGGCTGTGCACAGTTTCCCTGGGGACCTCGCCAGGGTCTCCTGCTCCTCCCGGGTCTGGACAGCACGCCTCCTCACCGCTCTCTGCCCAGGGACCGGCCATGGGCACCGTGGGCGGAAGGTGAGCCTCTCACTTGCCCCCGGGCTGAGTGCATCCCCTGTCACGGCCATGTGTCACTGTGGGATTTGGCCTCACGTGAAGGTCGGGTGGCCCAGGGCCAGTGCTGGTAGGGGAGGGTGCTGGTGCTGGAGGAGGTCAGAGGCGGATGGTGTCCCCAGCCTGTGCTGATCCATCATGCATCTCTGAGTCCATTCAGGGCCTGATCCTGCCCTGGTGCTGGAGGGCTACAGGTCCCAAATCCTGCAGCTGTGAGTTCCCCAGGCTGAGCCTGTCTGTGCCCCAGGACCCTGACCATGCTGAGCCCCTCCATGGGCTGAGGCTGGCAGGCAAGGGACGGTGGGCAGACATGCTGCCTGTGGGACTGCACGGGCACCGGCCGCCCACACCGTGCTCCTGCCCACACTGTGCTCCTCCTGCCCTCGCCTGTTCAGAGGCAGCCAGCGGTCCTGCTGCTTCCCAGCGCAGCTCTCCTGTGCCTGAGCAGGGACAGAGGACAGAGCAGGTTCCTCCTGTCCCCCACCAGCCCCTCCACCGCCACCGGCTGAGACCCCTCTGTGCCCAGGCTCTCCCCGCTGGGAGATCGGCTTGGACCAGCTCTGCACAGTGGCTGGGGAGAGGGTCCATGGGGATCCCTAGCAGGTCTGGGGCCCAACCAGCCCCAGCAGGACCTGGGGAGCAGCTGCCCAACCACAAATCCCTGGGGGATGCTGAGGCTGTTCCTCTGCTGTGGGGTCTGCAGCAGCTTCGCTGTCCCCCTGCATGGTGGTGGGTGGGAGTCAGGGGCTGTGCCCGCTGCTTGGCCATGGTGCGGGTACAGGGGTTGTGGGGCAGGGAGGGGGTCCAGCACCATAAGCCCGGCTACAGCTTGGAGCGAGGGCACAAATGAGCCGCGGGCAGCAGGGCAGCAGGCTGGGCAGGGGCTGGCTGCTGACGAAGTGGAGGAACATGTGGGAAGAGCTGCCAGCTCTGTTATTTTTTGGGATTTCCAGAAAAGGCTGGAGGAGTGAATCTGAAAGTGAGACTCACCGGCTGTGCTGGGGCAGGGGGAGCTTGGGGCCGGCCATGCTGGGTGGCAGCAGAGCTGGCCCCATGCGGCCTCCCCCTGCCCTGGCTAGAGGACCTGCTTCCCTGCTTTCTTCCCAGGCTGGAAGCAGAGGGGGCTGGAGGTCCGGCGGGCTGGGAGGATGCTGGAGAGGGACTGGGGGAGTACTGGATCTGTCCCTCCCTGCTTGCAGGAGGTGACCCTTCCCCAATGCCCCGCTGTCCTATCCCCTGCTCCCCCTCTCCATCCCGTGCCAGCCCCAGGAGCTGTGCGGTGCCTCTGCTCCGGGCTCCGGCTCCACGGCCCCTCGCTGGGTAGCGGCAGCTGGTGCCGTGGGGAGTGGATGTGTCACTCGCTATCTTGGCAGGGAACAAATGACGGTAGAAAAGCCCTGGCTGTGCCTGGCCTCCCACTGCCTCCTCTCCGGTGCTGCTGGCTGCTGCTGCCTGCCTGCACCCTTGCTCGTGCTGCCCAGCCTGGGATGGGGGCAGTGGGAAGACCCAGGACCTGGGGAAACCAGCTGCGATTGAGTCACGTCACAGCCACGCTGGGGGACAGCCCTGTCCCCTGGGTGAAACGCGTCCCCACCGCACGCCCCATGGCCAAGAGAGGGGTTCTGCTGCCGGGGCAGCAGAGCCGCGGTTGGGCCGAGATGCCTCAGCCCCAGAGGCTTTCAGTTCCTCTGTCTCCTGCTGTCACGAGCTGCTGTGCGGCAGGGACCCCCCCAGCCAGGCCTCGGGGGATAACGGGAAGGGAGGGGCGGCCGATGGGCCCTTCCCCATCCCCGCGCTTGGGAGCGGGTTGCTTGGCCGGGTAACAACGGCGGTCACGTGGCGGCTGAGATTAGGGCTGCTGCGCTTGCCAGGGCACTAATCATGGGAGGTAATTGGCTGAAGAGGTGCTTAGCACATGCTGCGGAGCTGGGCAGGGTGCGGGCAGCTGGGTTCGGACGTGCCCTCTGTGCCCAGCCAGATGCCCGTGCTCGCCATTGGCATCGTGGTCGGCATTGGCATCATGGTCGGTGCGTCTTCCCTCTGCAGAGCCGGGCTATGTGGGTGCAATGTGTGTGGCAGCGCTGGCAAGAGCCCTGCCTGCTTGCTGCCAGCTTGGTGGCACAGCGAGTGGGATGCCCTGCTCCTGCCGGAGCCCTGCCCTGTGACTGGGGATGCTCTGTGCTCCTGTGGCCATGGGCGCCACGTCCTCCCGCCTCCGCTGCTGGCCTACTTATCCCCTTATGGAGCTCTGCAGCCCGGCTGCCTGCACCACTCCTGCCCGTACCTCGTGGAGCACTTAGTGGGGTGTCCCCAGGGTCAAAGCCTGCCTGGAAAGCGCCTGTGTAAGGGGCTGCCAGGGAGCAGCGGCTTTTCCCTGCCAGTCCCCAGGCCGGGGTGAGAAGCCGGCAGGCGGCTGCAGGCAGGAGGCCCCATGCAGCTGCTGCCACCGGCTCGCTGGCTGCAAACACGTTCGGCGGCAGCAAGGGCTGGGAGCTCCTGGAACGGGGCGACAGCAGCGCCCGCCAAGGTTCACCTGTGCAGACAGAGAGAGCAGAGCCCGTGTGCCATGGGCCACTCTCAGGTCTGTGCCATGCATCTGCACCCCAAAGCACTGCAGCAGGCACCTCCACCCCTTCCCAAGTCTGGGGAGACGGGGGGATGCAGGGAGGGCATTCAGGTTTTTGCCCTGAGCCGGGGTGGCACGGGACCCGACGGGGCTGGTGCCAGAGGGGTGGGTCTGGCTGCCTGTGGTGGGTGCAGCTGGAGGCAGGTCCCGGGGCGCTGGGTGCACACAGGCCCCCCGCCCGTGTTTCCTTTCCGGATGGATTTCCTGTTTTCGGCTGTGGGGCCCGGTGCAGAGCCGCCCAGGGTGGGGTGTGCCGGGGCGGGGAACGGGTCCGCAGAGGTGCGAGGGTCCTGCCTGGGGCAGGAGGGGGCCGCGCTCAGTGCCGGCCATCGTCCCATGGTGGGGCGAGGGCCAGGGCTGCCCATCAGTGGGGCACTCAGATTGCTGCTCGCAGGAAGCGTCCCGGCAGCTCTGCCAGCAGCGAGTCCTTCCCCGTGGGGCTGGCCGATGGGGTGACCTGCCGCTGAGCCCCCCCGCCGACTGGGGCTGGCTGGGGTCCTGCACGGTGGCCCCCGGCAGCCGGGTCCCTGGCTCAGCCCTGGGGGTGATTGTCCCAGCTGGATGGTGAGGCTCCAGGGGATGCTGCCCAGGGATGCTGCAGAGGGGAGGGGGTAGCTGCTGCTGGCTGGGGGGCCCGGGAGCCATCTGAGCAGGGGACACCCCCCCGGGAGCTGGCTGGCACGGAGGCAGGGTCCTGGCACTTGGCCGGCTCCCCGGAGCAATCTGGCAGTGAGAGGATGCAAACAGCTCCTGCATCCGAGCTGGGGGAAATAGCCCCTGTGCCAGGCTGAGCGGCGTCTGCCGTTGCCAGCGGGCAGCAAGGCTGCGGAGGAATGGTGCTGCTGCCCGCCGACTGCCCCCTTACCCAGGAAGGCATCTCTGGGACAGCAGGATCCAGCTGGCTCTGACTTGGGGCTGAGGGCTGGGGCTGGTTCCCCCTTCCCCGGGACGTTGTGTCCTGGGCACCCCCAGGGGAGCTGGCCAGCTGCCTGCATCACCCGTCCCGATTACCCTTGGGCTGGGGCTGCCTGGCCCCACAAGGGCAGATCCAGACCCTTTGGGGTCAGGCATGGGGACGTGCCTGCCTGCTCTGCGGCAGCCCTGTCCAGGAGGTGTGGACGCTCTTGGGGCACCAGAGGGGACAACCCCTCGCCCCCAACCTGGGCAGCTGGGCAGGACCTGCCTCTGCCGGAGACACCACCAGATTAGAGGTGACTCACCATAATCTTGAAGGAGTGGATTAAATCTGCTCCTGCTGCACTACTTAATGAAATCCATCCCATAATATGCTCCTGGCCCTGCTGTTCCCCCTCATCCCTTGCCCCCTCCAGCCTCTTGGCAGCAGGGTCCTCCTTCCCTGCCGAGGGGCAGGGCTGGCGCAGGCGTGCGGGCAGAGTGCAGGCATGGGGTGCAGGCAGCAGACAGCCCGTACCCACGGTGACCCCATCCAGGCAGCAGCAGCCACGGGCTCTGCAGGACCGGCTCGCGGGCCGTGCTCGTCCCCAGCGCGTGGCACTTGCAGGTGGCCGTCCTGTGCCGCTCCCCGGCAGACAGAGTGGGGGCGTCTGGCTGGGGGCCCCCAGGAGCAGCTCTGCCCAGGCATCGCCTCGGGGCACCCCAGGCATCCTCGCACCCTGCTGCCCTGATGCCCAGGGTCGGTGCCTGGGGTGCAGGGGAAGGCATGAGGGGACATGGCGTGTGCCTCTCTGCAGGGATGGAGCCGCTGTGGGCGCAGCCTGGTCCTGCTGGGTGCCTGTTTTCCTCCGGTGTCCCCAGGCTGGGGAGACGGGGACTGCTGGGCTGCCTGTGCATGGCCGTGCCTCCAACAGGGAGTGAGCAGTGGGGAAGGATCCGGCTCAGGGCCGGGAGCAGGAAGGAAGGAAGGAAGGAAAGCAGAGTTAAAATAAGCCAGGCAGCGAGCTGTGGGGGAGGTCAGGGCTGGAGCCAGCTCCCAGCCCCCGGGGAGAGGGTTGGACCAGGGCGGACTGGGCTTCGCGTGGCACTGGGACACCCTGGGGTGCTGCACCGTGCATCGGGGCTGGGGTGGGGACAGTGTGCGGCAGGAGGGCACTGGGAGCACTGGAGCTGCCGGCCCCGTCCCTGACGGCTGTGGCCCCTTCTCCCACCTTGGCAGGATGGCTCCCGGCAGCGGCCGCCACAGAAGAAGAAGACGGTGTCCTTCAGCACCATGCCCAACGACCGCAAGATCAACAGCACGGCTGCCTGCATCTCCTTCATGCTGGAGGGCTGCGAGCTGAAGAAGGTGCGCTCCAACTCCCGCATGTACAGCCGCTTCTTCGTGCTGGACGCTGACATGCGCTCCGTGCGCTGGGAGCCCTCCAAGAAGGACTCGGAGAAGGCCAAGATCGAGATCAAGTCGGTCAAAGAGGTGCGCGTGGGCAAGAAGACGCCCGTCCTGCGCAGCAATGGCCTCTCCGATCAGTTCCCAGATGAGTGCGCCTTCTCCATCATCTACGGAGACAATTATGAGTCCCTGGACCTGGTGGCCAGCTCGGCCGATGTGGTGAGCGCCTGGGTGATGGGGCTCCGGTACCTGGTGTCCTACGGGAAGCACACCCCCGAGGCGCCTGGGACCGGCCACCCCAGCCTCCGGACCTCCTGGATCTCCTCCGTCTTTGACCTTGCTGACCTGGAGAAGTCTGGCCGCATCCCTGTGTCCCGGGCCGTGCAGCTGATCAAAGCGCTCAACCCGGGCATGAAGACCTCCACCATCGAGCTGAAGTTCAAGGAGCTGCAGAAGGCCAGCGAGCGTCCTGGTGCGGAGGTGGCCTGTGACCTCTTCGTGGAGGTGTACTGTGAGCTCTGCACCCGCCCCGAGATCTTCTTCCTGCTGGTGCAGTTCTCCAGCAACAAGGAGTACCTGGGTCTGAAGGACCTGCTGATGTTCCTGGAGGTGGAGCAGGGCATGGAGGGGGTGACGGAGGAGAAGTGCTTGGAGATCGTCGGCAAGTACGAGCCCTCCAAGGAGGGCCGGGAGAAGGGCTACCTGGCCATCGACGGCTTCACACGCTACCTGCTCTCCGCCGACTGCTCCATCTTCGACCCGCAGCACCGCAAGGTGTGCCAGGACATGGCGCAGCCCCTCTCCCACTACTACATCAGCTCTGCCCACAGCGCCTGCCTGCTGGAGGACAACTTCTGGGGCCGCTCAGACATCAGCGGCTACATCAGCGCCCTGGGCCTGGGCTGCCGCAGCATCGAGCTGGTGCTGTGGGACGGCCCCGAGGGCGAGCCCGTGGTCTACACCAGCCCCTCGGCCGCCTCCTGCGTGCCCTTCCGCGCCGTGGTGGGGCTGATCGACCAGCACGCCTTCGCCGCCTCTGCCTACCCCCTCATCCTCTGCCTGGTGGTGCGCTGCTCGGCCGCCCAGCAGCGCCTCGCCGCCCAGTGCCTGCGCAAGACGCTGGGGGAGAAGCTGTACCTGGAGCCCCCCAACCCTGCCGCGTCCTACCTGCCCTCTCCGGAGCAGCTCAAGGGCCGCATCCTCATCAAGGGCAAGAAGCTGCCGCCCGGCTGCGAGGACAGTGAGGGGGAGGTGTCGGACGAGGAGGAAGGCTGGGAGCTGGCGCGGCGGCTGGGCCAGGAGGACCGGGAGACGCCGGAGGGAGGTGGCCCACGGCGGGTGCGCCTCAGCCGGGAGCTCTCGGAGCTGGTGAGCCTCTGCCAGGCTGTCCCCTTCCAGGACTTCGAGAGCTCGCGGCGCGGGCAGCGCTACTGGGAGATGTGCTCCTTCAGCGAGGTGGAGGCGGGACGCTTCGCCAACGAGTGCCCGGCCGAGCTGGTGAGCTACAACAAGCGGTTCCTCTCCCGCGTCTACCCCAGCCCCATGCGCATCGACGCCAGCAACATGAACCCCCAGGACTTCTGGAAGTGCGGCTGCCAGATGGTGGCCATGAACTACCAGACGCCAGGGCTCATGATGGACCTGAACACAGGCTGGTTCCGGCAGAACGGGGCTTGCGGCTACGTCCTCCGCCCCGCCATCATGCGGGAGGAGGTCTCCTACTTCAGTGCCAATGCCAAGGACTCCTTGCCCGGGGTGCCTGCCCAGCTCCTGCACCTCAAGGTCATCAGCGGGCAGAACCTGCCCAAGCCCAAGGGCTCGGGGGCCAAGGGGGAGGTGGTGGAGCCCTATGTCTGCGCCGAGATCCACGGCATCCCGGCCGACTGCGCCGAGCACCGCACCAAGACGGCCCTGCAGAGCGGGGACAACCCCGTCTTCGACGAGAGCCTGGAGTTCCAGATCAACCTGCCGGAGCTGGCCGTCCTGCGCTTCGTCGTGCTGGACGACGACTACATCGGGGACGAGTTCATCGCCCAGTACACCATCCCCTTCGAGTGCCTGCAGCCAGGCTACCGCCACGTCCCCCTCCAGTCCCTGGCCGGGGAGCCCCTGCCCCACGCCACCCTTTTCGTGCACGTGGCCATCACCGACCGCCGCGGCGGGGGCAAGGGGCACCGCCGGGGGCTGGCGGGGCGCCGGGGCCGCCGGGTGCGGGAGTACACCTCCACCAAGGCCACCGGCATCAAGGCCATCGACGAGGTCTTCCGGACAGCCACCCAGCCGCTGCGGGAGGCCACCGACCTGCGGGAGAACGTGCAGGTACGGACCCTGTGGAGGCACCGGGGGACCCGGTTTCTGCGGGGGAGGACGGGGCCGGACCGTGAGCGGTGGGGAGCCTGGGTGTCCCCCCTCTTCCTGGGTCCGCGGGCGAGGAGCTTCGTCTGGAGCAGAGAGCCGGGGGAAACGGGGATGTTCCCGGCAGGGGGGCTCTTGGGGGCCCTCCCAGGCTGAGCCCCTGACGCCGGTCTCTGCCCGCAGAACGCGCTGGTCTCCTTCAAGGAGCTGTGTGGGCTGACGCCCGCCGCCAACATGAAGCAGTGCATCCTGACGGTGGCCGCGTGGCTGCTGCACAGTGACAGCGCGCCCAGCGTCACCCTCAACCTGGCAGAGCAGTACCCCCCCATGGAGGCCCAGGGCCCCATCCCGGACCTGCTGCGCAAGGTCCTCACCGCCTACGAGACGGTAAGCGCCGTCCCGCCGGGGCTTAGCTCCTCACGGGGATGAGCTGTGGGGCCCGCGGCACCGGGACCACTGCCCTGCCCAGGATGGGGGACCCCAAGCTCGCTGCACCCATCCCACTGCAGGGAGACGCTGGCGGGGGGCTGTGTGGGGGGCTGCCCAGGGAGGACTCTTGTCGAGGCGCAGGCTCGCCCAGCTGGGTACGAGCCCTGGGACCCCGCAGCCCCGTCCCCCTGCCCGCGCTGCCTGCACCCTGTGCCAGGGCCGGCTGGCGGGGCGTCCTGCGGTCCCGCCTGGCGGGAGAAATCCCATTAATAGCCACAGCCGGAGCTGCTTCCTTCCTTTGTGTTGGAGGGAGACCTGGCTGCCGGCCAGGCGCTGGTCACACCGCACCTGGCTGTGCGCGGCGTGGCGAGGAGGGCCAGACCTCAGCCACCACGCTGGGGCAAGGGGCAGCCCCTGCCCGAGCCTCTTGTCCCCATCCGCTCTGCCAGGGGGTGCGTGGGGCCGGGGGGCTGCCCAGCTCCTCACGCCACCCCTCTCCCCAGATGATCCAGACCAGCCGGACGCTGATCGAGTCCGCCGACGCAGTGTACGGCAAGCTCATCCAGGCGCAGCAGGCAGGTGGGTCCCGGGTGGGCAGGCCCAGCCCCGGCGATGCTCCGGGATGCGGACCTGGGCACGTCCCTGGGGGGCCAGGTGCGGGGGTGCCATGTCTCTGCACTGGGCTGGGGGCACGTGTCCCCGCAGGGCTGGGTTCAGGGGGTCTGGCACCAGGCTCTGGACCTGGGCGTGGGCACAGCCAAGCGTGCCGGCTTTTTTGGCCGTGCGCTTGCATGCCTGTGGTGTGCGACGGAGGGCGAGAGTTGCGTGTCTGCGCCCCGGGCTGGTGCGTGCCAGGGCCGGAGTTCAGCGGCAGAGCAGCCAGGGCCAGCCGGCCATGGGAGAGCGATTTCCAGCCGGGGTGGCCGCGAGCCCGGCTCTGCGGTTTTCCCATGTCCCGGCAGCGTGGGGTGGGCATGGGAGGCTGCCTGGTGCCAGGTGCCACCGGGGTGCTGGGGCGTGGGGCTGCCTGTGCCAGGGCAGGGTGCTGGGCAGGTGGGCTGCAGGGGCTGTGCGGGAGGGAGGGGAGAGAGGGAGGGGAGTGGAGGAGGCTGATGAGGAAGCGGGGAAGAGTCATTAGCTGCCAAACGCCAGAATATAATTAGCACCAGAAATAACAGACTGGGGCTGACGGTAGAAGTGGCAACTGGATGTTACGACTTCCAAGACACATGGCTGAACCCACACAGGCAGGTGCTGCCGCCTGCCTGCCCCGGTCCTCCCCCCCCCCTCCTGCCCCCACCCTGGTGGCTGCCCGGGACCCCCGGCCCTGCTCCAGGCACCGATGCCTGCATGGCCCCTCTGCGGGCTGGGGCCCCCCAGGGATAACCCCGGCCACCCCCGGCTGCACGGGGGCTGCTAGCCCAGGGCTCATGTGGGCTCCCTGTGGGGCTGGGCGAGCCGCCAGGAGGTGGAGGGGCCGGGGAGGAAGGAGGGGGCCCCGCTCTGCCACCCCCAGCCGGTACCAGCCTTGCTGCCAGCAGCCCTGTTTGTTCCCAGCCTGCGCGGCAGCCCGGAAATCTCCCCGAGCTCTTGGCTTTTGGCTGTGCCGCCGCTGCCAGCGCCGGGGAGAGTGGCAGTGGCGGGGGGGGGGCACGGGCTGCGGGGTTGGGGTGCGGGGCACAGGTGGGCTCTGTGCCCTCCTGTACCCCTCTGGCTGTGGGAGCCCTGCTGCTGTGCTGGGGGGGGGGTGTCGTGGGGCAGAGGGGCTCTGGGGTGTGCGGCCACCGCTGCTGCCTCTGCCCGGCCCCTCGAGGAGGTGGGAGGCAGCGGTTCGGGGGCTGCAACCCCCACTCCCATGCCCAGGGTGCTGCCCGTCCCTGCTTTCGCCCCGGCTGCGCTGCAGACAAGCCCCTGCGGTGCCGGCCCGGCCCGTGCCCGGCTGGTGGGTGCTGCGGGGTCCAGGGAGGTGCCGGCTGCAGGCGGGGGTGCGGGGCTGGGGGGCGTGCTGATTGACAACATGTGGGCGAGCAGGCTTGCGTGGGAGCCCTCGTGTGGGCCGGGAGCCGGTGCTGCGTCAGGAGGGGTAAATATAGCACCCGCTCACGAGGACGTCACGCGGTGCGCGGCGCGGGGGCCCGCGCTCCGGTGGGGGGGGGCCCGGTGGCCCCTCTCTGAGCCCCCCTGGCTGAGCTACGGTGTGCAAGAGCCATGCCTCTGCCTGGGGTACTGGCTGCCCTTCCGGACCCCACGGCCTCCGGGGCCCGAAACCACCAAGGGCTGGGGCCGAGCGCGATGCCGGGGTGGTGGTGGCTCCGTCGGCCCATCGTTCCCAGCACGGAGTGGGTTTGGGGCTGCTGGGGCAGTGGGGAGCCCACCCAGCCTGCACCCCCATGCCGGGCGAAGGGCATCTCTCCGGCTCAGTCCCTGTCCATGGCGGGCAGCGGCCGTCCTCGTGCAGGTGGCCCCGCACCCGCTGAGCGACGCTCCCGTCTGCGCAGGCATGGACTTCCACAAGGAACTGCACCGCATCGAGGCCAAGGAGGGGCTGCGGGGCCGCAAGCTGCAGAAGGCGCTGGAGAGCTTCGCCTGGAACATCACCGTCCTGAAGGTGAGGGGCGAGGGCTGCGCGGCCCCCTCCCCGCCCCGCCGACCCGCACCCAGGGGATGCTCCGTGAGCACCGGGGATGGCATGGACCCATTCAGGGGGTCCAGGCGGTGCCCGCACCCAGCAAGCCCCCATCCCGGGTGCTGGCCGGTGGGGCAGCCCATGTTCCGCACAGGGGGTCCGGGCATCCCGAGCGGCACAGCCCCGGGGCCGGCCCCTGATGCCCTCTCGCCGCACAGGGCCAGGCTGACCTTCTCAAGCACGCCAAGGCTGAGGCGCTGGACAACCTGTGGCAGATCCACAACGCGGGACAGTCCTGCGGCATCGGCAGGAATGGCTCGGCCTCGCCGGAGCCCTCCCGGCTACGCACCCCGCTGGAGCCCATCCCCGAGACGGAAGGGAGCGGCGACACGGCGTCCTGCTGACCCCGGCCTGGGGCTCGGGGGCCCGGACAGAGCGCTCCCCTGCCCGCGGGGGCCAGGACCAGGGAGCCCCAGCCTGCTGACGGATGGGCAGCTGCCTGCCCGCAGGCTCAGTGTGCACGGAGGGATGTGTGCGGGGCTGGGTACCCGCGCTCTGTCGTGCCGAGGGGCTGCGGCGGGGACCAGTGGGGAGGTTGGGGAGGGGTGTCCCTGCTCCTGCTTGCCCCCCCCCCGCCCAGCTCCCAGGGCCTCATCCATCCCCCCCAACATCTGCTTCTGGAGCAAGCGCCCTGCTGCGGGGCCGGCGTGGATGCTGGCACCCCGGTGCCTGCATGCATGTACCCCCAGCCTGCTGTGCCAGACTCCTCTTGTAAAAGTAGCCCCGGGACTGGGCTCCTGCTCCCGTCCAGGGCCAGAAGTTTTGCCTTCGCCAACCCTGGGGAAAACCTGCCTGGCGGGAAGGGTCCTGGCCAGTCCCAGTCCCCTCTCCATGGGGCAGCGGGTCCCTTCTCCTCCCTGGCGTGCCTGGGGCCCCTGCTGTGCAGAGGGGCCGGGAGGCTCTGGGGTGCAGTTGCTGGGGGAGCTGGGGGGGGGGCCGCTGGAGACCGGCCTGGGCAGCAGATGCGGCCTCTGGCATCAGAGAAATGTCGGGGCTCGTCCTCCAGGGCGTGGGGGTCCCGGCACAAGCAATGGGCGAGGGGCGGTCTGGGGTCAGACCGGGGCTGTGGAGCGTTATAAAGAGTGTGAGACCCACTGTGGTGCCCTGCTGCTCCCTCCGCGCGCTTGGTGCGGGGCGAAGGTGGGGTGGGGTCACCAAAGCGGATGGAGGGTGGCACGGGGTACGGGGACCCTGGCGGCATCATCCCTCCCACGGCACCAGCTGAGCGCAGGGCGACGGCTCCCCACGTCAAGGAGCCGTGCGGCTGCCCGGCACCCCTTTGTTCAGGGAAGTAATTAGCCTAATGGGGCCACGAGGAGTGGACCCGTGTGCTGCTGCTGTCGGGAGCAGGCCAGCGCCTCCCCAGTGCTGACCTTCAGCCCCTTTGTGCCAGCCTGGCCGCAGGGCCCGTGGGCAATTATGGCCTCATTAGTGCCATACGCCATGGCCACTGCGCCCAGCCGGTGAGCTCCCACACAATGAGGAGCTGCAAATGAGGGGAAAGGCCTGGCTGGTCTCCGAGCTACCGGCCACAGCGCACCCGTGTCTCCCAGAGACCGGCTGCTCCCGCCTGGCCCCAACGGTATTTTTGGCACCGCTATTGTGCCAGGCCCTATAAAGTGGTGGCTGCGGTGGGTGGCACAGGGTGCTGTTCTCTTGGCTGCCTGGCAGGACATGCCCCAGCACTGCTCAGCTGCCTGAAGACCCCAGGAAGGATGGAGGTGCCCAATGCCAAGGTGGGGCTGGGGTGCTGCAGCCTGTGGGGTTGGGAGGACATTGATGGGGAGGAGGTTAGGATGTGGGGCCAGAGGTCTGGGGGTGTCGGAGGGCCTGGCCGGTTCCTTGGGAAGCCCTGAGTGCGCAGCTCTGCCCCAGGGCTCCCCAGCTGTGGCCAGCAGCCGACTGGGGGGGCTCAGCCCCATGTGGGCTCCTCGGGAGGGAGTTGGGCACGTGGTGCCTGCGGCGTCAAGCATGGGTGCTCTCGCTGGTTGTCCTGTGGCACTTGGTGGTGAGGGGAAGGTGTTTGCCGCAGCTGCCTTGTGCCGGAGCAGGGCAGGTGTGCCGGTGAGGTCACCAGCATCTGGCTGCTGGTCAGAGCGTGGGTGGGCCTGTGATTGCTCAGGCTGGTGGGAGGGTGCGGGGAGCAGCAGTCCCAGCTCCCCTGGGGGTGCGGTGCTGGCTGTGCCCCAGGGCACTGAAGGGTGATGCTCCAGGTGCACCCTGGATGTGGGGCTGGGTCTCAGCAGCAGTGGGGACAAGCAAGCAGCACTGCAGCAACCAGGGCAGACGGAAGCCGAGACACCGGTATGCACGGCAGGACCGGGGGGCAGCCCTGGGGCTGTGCAGCCCCCCCTCTCCAGCACTGCAGGCTGCCCTGCACTAACGCTGCCCATTGCTCCGGCAGCTCCAGCGAGCTGCCTGCCTCTTGCTCCTGCTCCTGCTCTGCTCCCTGGCCGCTGCCCGGCAGAGTCTGCCCGAGTGCTGCCGGCAGAAGACCTGCTCCTGCCGCATCTATGACCTCCTGCATGGCATGGGCAACCATGCCGCCGGCATCCTCACGCTGGGCAAGAGGAAGAGCATCCCACCGGCCTTCCAGAGCCGGCTCTACCGCCTGCTGCACGGCTCTGGCAACCACGCCGCGGGCATCCTCACCATGGGCAAGCGCGGGGAGCACCCTGGTTCTGCCTGCCACGACGCATCGGGCTGCCCTGTGGGTGCGGATGCCCAGCCGACACCAGCGCTGCGGGGCACTGACACCAGCCCTACCAGCCTCAGGGAGTGCCAAGGACACTCGGGGAAGGACGTGACCAAGAGTCAGGCCGAGGGAGCTGCGAAGAGCTTTTACTGAGAGGGATGGGAGCAGCCGGAGCAGGGAGGGGATCCCTGGGGGGATGGACCCCGGGGACACAAGCCCGGAGCTCAGTGTAAATAGCACTTTCACATACCTCCTCCTGGCCCTGGCCGAGCCTGCTCAGGGCACCGCAGGCACCGCTGGCCTTTTACAATAAACGGTAGCCTGACATGACCTGGCTCTGCCTTCTCTCTGGGGAGGGGCTGGGGGGGGGGGGGGGCACAGCTCTGCCCTGGGTCAGCCGGCAAGGCTGGTGCCTTTGTGGTGCCTGCACCAGGGGCGCGCATGGGCCCAGCTGGGTGGATGCAGGACCAGAACTGGGGCGAACCGAGCCTCGACCAGGCTTCCCAGGAGCGGAGGGTGTTTGTGAAGCCCCCCCTAAAGGGCTCAGAGCATCCCTCACCGCAGCACCAGGGAGCCTCTGGTGACCCTCTCATAGCCCAGGGCCCCGACCTGCCACCCTCCCACCGCCCTGTCCCTGCTCAGGGTCCTGGGGGGGCTCCGGCTGGGTCCTGTCACCCCTGGCTGCCCCTCGGGGGGTCCTGCAGGACGGAGCCTTTGCCCTGCAGCCCCCGGGCTGGCCCTCCCCAGGGCTGAGCCCTGAGCGGCGGAGCTGGGGCTGGTGTCCCACAGCAGCTGCCCCCGGGGGCCGCCCCGTCCTGCCCCCTCCCCAGCCTCCACGGACCCCGGGAGGGCCGGTGCCTCCCGATGCCCAGCAGGTGCCGGTGCGGCGGGTCCCGGTGCCGAGCGGGTCCCGGCGCCGCCAGCGCGGTGTCCCCGGGGCAGAGCGACCTGCCCCCGGGCGGCTGCCGGTGCCCGCCGGTGCCGAGGCCCCTCCCGGTGCCGGCGGCGCGCAGGGCCCGGGGCGGGGCGGGGGCGGGGCGGGAGCCCCGGGCGGGCCGGGCCGGGCCGAGCCGAGCCGGGATCAGCCCGCGGCGCCGGGGCCGCACCTGCGGAGGGGCCCGGGGCGGCGGCGGAGCCCAGCCCCGCGGCCGCAGCCCCGCGGCGGGCGGCCCGGCGGGACCATGCCGGTGATGAAGGGGCTGCTGGCGCCGCAGAACACCTTCCTGGACACCATCGCCACCCGCTTCGATGGCACACGTAGGGCCGGGGCAGAGGGGACCGGGGAGCGGGGAGGGTCCGCGCTGGGCACGGCGGGGCCCGGGCAGGGGGAGGCGCTGCCCCCGCCCCGGGAAGCGGCGGGGAGGGCCGGGGCTCGGCCCGGCCCGGCCCCGCAGCCCCCGCGGCTCGGCGGGACGCGCACCGTCCGCGCTGTCCCGGGAAACCCCCGTGGTCGCGGCCGGGCTCGGTGCCGCCGCCCCGACCCCCCCCCCTCCCCGCGTTCCCGGGCAGCCCCCGCCGTGCGGCAGGGGTGCTCCCCCCGCTGCCCGGTCCCCGCTGCCGGTGCCGGCGCGGCCGCGCTCAGCACCAGGGACAGAGCCCGGGCGCGGCGGGAGGGGCCGCGCGGGACCCGCGGCCGGGCGGGGGGCGGGGGGCCGGTGTGGGGGCCCGGCCGGTCTCACCCCGCCCAGGCTCCCCCGGCAGCCCCCCCGGCGTTGCCCCGTCTCGTGTCCGAGCGGTGGCCGGTCCCGGGGGACACGTGTGGGCTGTGCGTGACCCCGCGCTGCGCGGGTGTCGGGGTGCTGCCCCGAGGAGCCCCCCCGGGACGGACGTCGCGGGGCCCTCGGGAAACGCCGGTGCTGCACGGCCAGCCCTGCCCGAGCCCCCCGTTAGCAAAGCGCCCGCTGGCTTGGGGTTACGTGCCTGGGCAAGGCGGATACCGGTGGCGGGGTGTTTTGGCAGGGGCGGGAGCGGGGCCCGTGCTGTCCCAGCACCGTCCGTTTTGGGGCCAATTCCCAGGGCTGGAGGTGCTGCTGGCACGTCGCCGGCAGCTGGGCTCCCCTCCATGTCCGTGTGCTGCGGCCAGGGTGGATTCAAACCCCGGCACGTTGGGAAGGAGATCATGCCGGAGTGCCACATGCCAGTTCCCAGCACCGCTGGGACCATGCAGTCACCCAGGGATGGGCTGCATTCAGGGCTGACCCCAGGCCTCCCCAAAAATCACGTGGAGCAGGGGCCTCCCAGGCCAGCTGCCTGCGGGGCTGGCTGTATCTCACCTTGCTGGGAGGCACTGGCACGAAGACGGCACTGGGGGCCTGCAGCCACCTCCCACGGCACCATCAGGGCACCAAGAGCATGCCCGGGGCATGTCTTGGCTGCGATGTTGGGCTGGCTCCTGGCCTGGTGCGATGTGGAGCATCCCAGATGACACAGGGTGTCATTTGCATATAGGAGCTCTAATTTGGGATGGTACCTTTGAGACTGTAGTGCGTAATGAGGCAGCCAGCCCCATAAGCCTTCCCCAGTTCAGACCGAGCTGTGCCCAGAGGTGCCAAGGCAAAGCTGCATGTGCCTCGCACTGGTGATCCTACGACTGTCCCTCCGCAGGGGCAGAGGCTCCCCAGGGCTGGATCTGGCTTTCTGAGGAGAAGGGTCCCCAGGGGAGTTGCCTGTAACACCCCGACACAAAACCCTGGGAATTTGCCCCGGGAAGACAGGATTTGCACCACAGGACCCTGGCAGCATCCTGCCTTCAGCTTCACCAACCCGCCTTCCAGGCACTTTTAAACAGTGTCCGGCTTTTCAGGTTTGATGTGTCTCTTATCAGCTTTATCTGCCATGGAGAGGGGCTTTAGCCGCAGTGATAGCCGTGCGAGTTAACCCTGCCTCTCCCAGGCAGCCGCTGCCCGCTGGGCCCAAGGGTGCCCGTCCAGGCAAGCTGGCCACCGTGGCAGGGGGCTGCTGAGCCCCCCAGGGCCGTGTCCCCCTGCTCGGCAAAGCTGCTCCCAAATGCAAGCCCTTTTTTTCTTTTCTAATAACATATCCTGGACAACGCTGTAATCCTGGCTCCCCAGAGCCAAAATCTGGCCTTAGTCACAGCTTCAAGCTATTTTTGCTTCTCCAAGCTAATCCTGGGCTGAGCTGTGCTGTGGTGGCCCCGCTGCACCCCCATCACACCAGGGCTGCCTGTGGCTGCCATCCCTTCCTTCCTGCAACCTCCTCTGCCCTTGCCCTGCCCGCGCTGCCCTGGCATGGCTCTGCTCTTGGTGCACGGGTGCTGTAATCTGCTGCGGGCTCCCCTCCTTTGCTGTGGGAGGGGGCAGACCACATCTGCCTGCTCCTGGTGCCTGGGCTGTGGGAGTGCGGGGGGTGCTGGGCTGGGGACCCGCAGGCTGGAGAGCGTGTCAGGGCTGGGGACACCCTGCTCTGCCCTCGCTGGGTGCAAACACAGCCCACGCCAGCCGCACACCCTGCTTCCTTGGCACCCTTTTAGCACAAGGCCATCTGTCCCGCTGGCGCAGAGCCTGCGGCAAGGAGCTGCTGCGGCCCCCGGGGGCTGGGGTGTTGCAGGGTGAAAGTGTCCCCTCTGCATCTGGGCAGGGCATGGGGCTGGCAAGGGCTTTCCTCTGCCTGGTGCCATCTCCCTGCCAGGGCAGGGGTGATGCTGGGGAAGGTCTGCAATGTTGTGACAGACCAAGGACACTGCATTTCCCCTTCACCTCTGGCTTGTCCCAGCTCAGCATGGGCTCTCGACTCACCCCAGGCTCGCGGCTTTTCTCCCACCCTCTCGGCGGGTGCCACCACGATGCTGTGTCTGGGGCTGGAGGTCCCAGCACCGCAGCTCGACGCCTCTGGGCTGGCAGTGCCTGGCTGGGTTTGCCGCTGCTCCCGCTAAGCTGCCTGAGCCCCGGCGGGAGGTGGGAGCGGCAGATGGCGAGGGGGAGGCATGAATTGCCTCGCTTGGGATTGCGTCTCTGGCGGTGGGAGCCGGGAGCTGGATCTGGGCTCCTTGCCCTTCCAGTGCATGGGCCTGGGGTCCTGCTCAGGACGGGGCCTCAGGGGCAGCAGGGCAGGGGATGAGCAAGTTCTGGGGGCAGCTGGCAGCTGGACAGACCTGGCTCCGCTTCCCAGAGGGAGCCGTGGGGATTCAGGAGGGCTGGCCTGCCCTTCGTGCCCCCCAGGGTGGCCCTGAGCCCTCAGGGGTGGCTGCATCTCCTTTCAGACAGCAACTTCATCCTGGCCAACGCGCAGGTCCGCCGCGGCTTCCCCATCGTCTACTGCTCTGATGGCTTCTGCGACCTCACCGGCTTCGCCCGCACTGAGGTCATGCAGAAGAACTGCAGCTGCCGCTTCCTCTATGGGGCCGAGACCAGCGAGCCCGTCCTGCAGCGCATCGAGAAGGTGCTGGACGGCAGGCAGGAGTACCAGACCGAGGTCTGCTTCTACAAGAAGGGTGGTGAGTGGTGCATGGGGCCGGGTCCCTGTCCGCGGCTCCAGCTGGGACTCGGCCCCGTGCCAGCCCCGGGGTGAAGCCACTGAGCAGCTGGGGGGACTGTCCCGTCTTCACCACCCCTCTTCTTCACGCAGGAGCTGCCTTCTGGTGTCTGCTGGACATTATGCCCATCAAGAACGAGAAGGGGGAGGTGGTGCTCTTCCTCTTCTCCTTCAAGGACATCACAGAGAGCCGGGGCAGGAGCCATCCGAGTGACAAGAAGGAGGGTGAGCCATGGCTGTGGGATGGGGATGGGATTTGGGGAGCGGTGTGCACAGTGGGCACATGGCAAAGGGGCTCCCCATTCTGTGCTGGGTCCTGCCCACCTTTGTGCACCCGTGCAAGGAGGGGTCCCCAAAGCAGCCCCTGCTCTGTGGTGCCAGCAGTGGCACAGCGCTCCCACTAACCCAGCGTGTCTCGTCCGCTGCAGAGAAGCAGAGGAGCAAGAAGCCTGGGAGCTCACACCTGCGGGCAGCGCGGAGGCAGGGCCGGACGGTGCTGCACCGGCTTAGCAACCAGTTTGCCCGGAGGGACCGTGGCGAGATGAAAATCAACCGCGTAAGGACCTGGGGGAGCCTTCAGCTTCGCCTGGTGCCTCCTGGGCTGGGGCTGCAGGCAGGCTGGCAGTGCTGCAGCTTTCCTGGGACCAGCCCCACCGCAGAGCCCGGTCTCACCGGGATGCTGTTCCCATGCACGCACCTCACTGCCCTCCCCAGGCACTGAAATGCCCTCCATCCCCAGCAGCCACACCATGGTCCAGGCTGCAAATGTGGTTTGTTGGCAGCAGGAGAGAGAAGAGTGGGTGCCCAGAGCTTGCTGTAGGGAGAACAGATCTTCTGGCAGCTCTCACAGGGCTGTGTCTCTCCTCACACGTTAGCTGTCAGGAAAACCCAGCCGCTCGCTCACAGCACAGCCATGCCGGCCCTGGGGAGTGCTGTTACCAGGCTGCGGCAGCCACGGGTGCGAGAGCAGCAGGGCTTCCAGCAGCAGCAGGGACCGGCATTGTCTCTGTGCCAGCCCATTCGCATGGCTGTGGTGCCCCAGCGCAGGGTCCCTGGGCATGGGCACAGCAACGGGCACCGCCTGCAGACGTGGAGCCAGGGCGGGGGCCAGCCACCGGCTGAGAGCGGCCAGGGGCCCAGAGCTGGCAAGCAGGCAAAGGGTTTCAGTGTGCCAGTCTTGAATTTTGGGGACTTGGGTGGGATGGACCCAGCTCTCCCCTTGCCCAGGCTGGGCTCTCGCTGCTCTCCAGCAGCACCGTGTCCCTGCAGAGCACGAGGGTAGCTCTGCCCCAGCACGCGAATTGGCACCTGAGATGGTTCTGGGCAGCAGCTGGCAATGCCAGTGGATTACTGTTAATAGCATTAGCATAGCGTTAATTTATGTGCCGTAATCGGGCATTCTGTGCCCATCTCTGAGGGTGACCTCAGCGCAACCCATGTGCCCCATTGGAAAAGTGTGTCCTTCACCCTGGCGTTGGGGCTGTCAGCCAGGCTGGCAGGACTCAGGGGGTGGGAGCTGCGATGGCCTCCACCCCTTGCGCGGGATGGCCCCTGCACCATCTGTGTGCCACCCTGCCACTTGCTCCCCCAGAACGTGTTTGAGAACAAGCCGTCCATTCCCGAGTACAAAGTGGCCTCGGTGCAGAAGTCCCGCTTCATCCTGCTCCACTACAGCATCTTCAAGGCCCTCTGGGACTGGCTGATCCTGCTGGCCACCTTCTATGTGGCTGTCACTGTCCCCTACAACGTCTGCTTCACGGGCACAGAGGACAGCCTCTCAGCCGCCCGCAGCACCATCGTCAGTGACATCGCCGTGGAGATGCTCTTCATCCTGGGTAGGTCGATGCCTGGGGCCAAGCACCCGTTTGGGATGGGGGACATGGCTGGGTGGAGCAGGGATGCGGCCAGAAAAGCAGACCTGAGGAGTGATGGAGAGGGGAGCTGGCATCGCTTTGCCCCTGCTGCTGGTGCTGAGCACCCCGGGAGTGGGACCCAGCTTGGCCGCGGACCCCGGCCCAGCTCCCCTGGCTGTGGCGGGGGCAGTGAGGGCTGGTCCTGCTCTCCCCGGGGCAGACATCATCCTGAATTTCCGGACGACATACGTGAGCCAGTCGGGCCAGGTGGTGTACGACCCCCGCTCCATCTGCATCCATTACGTGGCCACCTGGTTCTTCGTGGATCTGATCGCCGCTCTGCCCTTCGATCTGCTCTACGTCTTCAACGTGACCGTGGTGAGTGCCACTTGCGCCGCGGACGGGGGCAGCGGGGGGGACGTGGCCGCTTTCGCAGGGATCTGCTCCTCGCACGCCTGTCTGGGAGCGGCGCGGGCAGAGAGGGGAAGCAGCGATGGCAGCTATAGCGGGAAGCCTCCCACGCATCTTAATTTAACCAGAGGCTGCCACAAACGACAGTAACTGCCAAGGCACCGCTCCAGGAGCTGCAGGCAGGCACCCGCCCTGCACCCAGCACGCCTGTGCTCTGTACAGAGCAGCTCTGAGCAGCTCCACATCTGCGTGCAAATACCTTGTGCGCGCACACGCACCCCGTCGCAGGGAGGGGCACTTGCACGTTGCCCGCTCTGGCACGGGGGGGTGACCACGCGTGCAGGCACAAGAGGGCACACGCCGGTGACAAAGGCAGGTCCCAGCCTGAGCCTCCCCGGGCTCCCGAGGGCCCCGCAGCGCAGCGGGTGCGAAGGGCTGTGCAAGTGCGCTGCTGGCACCAGCCCCTTCCCATCCTCTGCTAATTGGGGCAGGGAGGGGAGGAGGGAGGCGAGCGCAGAGACTGTAATTACGCTTATTGGAGGCAGAGCAGCGTGTGGGGAGGACAAGGGCACCTGGGGCTGGAACTGCCCCCCTGAGCCAAACCTGGCTCCGCTCACACCCCGGTGATGCTGCCCGGCAGGAAAACAACCGCGTCCGAGGCAGGGGCACGTTCCTGGGGCCGCAGCCGCAAGGGTCATTGCTGCCGCTGCGTCTGCCAGGGCCAGGCAAGCTGGGGGTGTAGAGCTGTGGCTGGCAGGACGGGCAGCCCTGGCAGGGACCCTCTGGGCAGCGGGGAGGTGAGCAGAGCCGAGTCACCCAGGGAGCAGCTCTGTACCGGCCCACCTCGGTGGGGTCTGACCCCAGCATCTGCTCTGGCACAGCCCCTGCCCGCTGCCCCTGCCCGTCTGATGGCCCTGGGCTTCTGCGAGGTGCCCGGTGCAGCGCTGGCAGGAGGCAGAAGGATGAGACAGGAGCTTTGTGCGAGGTGGGAGGCCCTGGGGCACTCAGCATTGCTGCACGTCCAAGCCCACCTGCCTAAGCCAGGGCATCTCTGGCTCTCTTTGTCCAAGATCTCTGCAGGCAAGGTGCAGCATCTTGCTGAGACTTCCCCTCGCAAATAGATTAGATCAGCTTTCTGCCAGCACAGCATCACTAATCGCAGCCTCTGCTAGCAAAGCCACTGCTTTCTGCTCCCCCTCCCACCAGTCACCTCCCTCCCCGTCTCCAGCACCCCAAATCTCCCAAGGTGATTCGGTGCCCTGATGAGCTGTGGCCCGGGCTGCCTGCCGGGCACCGTGGTGGAAGGCTGCTTGGGGACGAGCTCTTCCCAGCTGGCCCAATAGCCCACGATCCTCCTGGCAGCTGTGGGGAGGGGTAAAGGGTCCCTGCCGTGGGGGGGGGTCCCTTCCCGCCCCTGCCTGCAGCTCCGCGGGGTTCACTCGCCTGCCCCGCTCCCCAGACCTCGCTGGTTCACCTGCTGAAGACAGTGCGGCTGCTGCGGCTGCTGCGGCTGCTGCAGAAGCTGGACCGCTACTCGCAGTACAGTGCCATGGTGCTCACCCTGCTCATGTCCATGTTCGCGCTGCTGGCCCACTGGATGGCATGCATCTGGTACGTCATCGGCCGCAAGGAGATGGAGAGCAACGACCCCCAGACCTGGGACATCGGTGAGCGGGGCTGCCTGCCTGCGGGGGCTGCGCGGGGCGGGGGCACGCTCGGGATGCCTGGCTCCCCCCGCCGTGCCGCTGCGTGCTGCTGGCAGGAGGGAGTGGGCAGAGGGGAGTCCCGTGGGGCGGGCAGTGGCGGGGGCTACAGCCCTTCTGGCTGGCTCCTGCCTGCGAAGCGAGGCCGGGGCAGGGACGGGAGCTGCGCTGGGCACCAGGCCCCTCGGCAAGTGCTAACCCCTGGCTGTGCTTGGCAGGCTGGCTGCACGAGCTGGGCAAGAGGCTGGAGGCTCCCTACATCAACAACTCAGTGGGGGGCCCCTCCATCCGCAGCGCCTACATCGCCTCCCTCTACTTCACCCTCAGCAGCCTGACCAGCGTGGGCTTCGGCAACGTCTGCGCCAACACCGACGCCGAGAAGATCTTCTCCATCTGCACCATGCTCATCGGGGGTGAGGCGGGGAGCGGGGCAGGGCTCGGGGGGCTTCATCTCCGGCTGCCGGAGCAGTGGGTGCATCAGGTAGCCGGGCAGGGCAGGGCACTGGGGGGGAGGCGATGAACACGTGTGCCCTGTGGGACAGCCCTGGGGCTGGGGTCAGGGGAGAGGCCCCCATGCTGCACCCCTCGCCTCTGCGTTGTTGGCGGGGGCAGAGCCCAGACCCTGCCTGGGCCCCCGTGCGCCGCAGCCCCCACCCAGCCGGCCTCTCGGCGGGCCTGACGCTGCCCTCCCGGCCCCCAGCACTGATGCACGCCGTCGTCTTCGGCAACGTCACGGCCATCATCCAGCGCATGTACTCCCGCCGCTCACTCTACCACACCCGCATGAAGGACCTCAAGGACTTCATCCGCGTCCACCGCCTGCCCCAGCAGCTCAAGCAGAGGCTGCTGGAGTACTTCCAGACCACCTGGTCGGTGAACAACGGCATCGATGCTAACGAGGTAGGAGGTGTCGGCCAGGCTGGGCCAGCCCACCTCCGACCCCCCCGTCCTGCACCCAGCGTGGGGGCGATGGGGTTGGCAGGGCCAGCTATGAGAGTGCAAGTGTGTGTGTATGTATGTGTGCGCAAGCGTGTGCCTGTGCAGATGTGCATATGTCTGTGCTCTGTTGCTGGAGGGAACAGAGCTGCGTGCCAGGTCTGGGGCACATTCCTGCCAGCACAGGGAACGGTTCAGGCACGTGGAGCAGAGGCAGCCCGTCGCCACGGCCAGAGCTGTCCTGCATTTGCTAGCTGGGACTGCTGGGCTCTGCCGAGGCAGCCAGGGCAGCTGAGTGGCGAGATGCTCCTCTCCGGAGGGGGATCCGTCCCCTGGGGCTGTCAGGCTGTGGGGAAGGCTGCTCCCCGCCACCCGCACCCAGCACCCTGGTCGCGCTCTCCCCAGCTGCTGCATGACTTCCCCGATGAGCTGCGCGCGGACGTGGCCATGCACCTCAACAAGGACATCTTGCAGCTGCCCGTCTTCGAGACGGCCAGCCGGGGCTGCCTCCGCTCCCTCTCGCTCCACATCAAGACCTCGTTCTGCGCCCCGGGGGAGTACCTGCTGCGCCAGGGCGATGCGCTGCAGGCCAACTACTTCGTCTGCTCCGGCTCCCTCGAGGTGCTGAAGGACAACGTGGTCCTGGCCATCCTGGGTGAGGGCAGGCGGTGTGGGCTCTCCCCCAGCCCCTTCTGCTGCCCGGCTGGGTGAGGGGCCTGGGGCTCGTGCTGCTAGCCCACGCCGGTCCCCTCCTGCAGGCAAAGGGGATTTGATCGGAGCCGACCTGTGCAGCACGGACCAGGTGATCAAGACCAACGCGGACGTGAAGGCGCTGACCTACTGCGACCTGCAGTACATCGGGCTGCGGGGGCTCTGCGAGGTGCTGCAGCTCTACCCCGAGTACGCCGGCAAGTTCACGGTGGACATCCACCAGGACCTGACCTTCAACCTGCGGGAGGGCAGCGAGATGGAGGTGGGTGCGTGTCCTCCCTCGCAGGTCCCTTCCCGTCCTTGCGGCCCTGGAGACCGGAGCAGGGCTGGGGCTCCGCATGGCTGCAGAAGGGGAGTTTGTCCGCTCCCTGCTCGCGCTCCCCAGGCTCCGAGGCCGGGGCGGGGGCTGCGGCTGTGCCACCCCGACCGTGCAGGTACGTCCCGTCCCAGCTCCTCGCGGCTCTGCGCAACCCAGGGGACTGGAAGCAAGAGCATTTGCAATGCAGGAGGCTGAGGTGGATGGAAGGCTTGGAAATGGGGGTGGAGGGGACTGAGGGGACAATGCAGGACAGGCAGCTGGGGCACAGCCCCCCCCCCCCCGGTGCGGAGGAGGCAGCGCCGGGGGCTGCCGGGTTTAGTCATGCTGCCGACTCCGGCAGCTGGGGGGATGTTCTGCTGCAGAAATAGCTCTGCAGCGCTTTTCCTCCCCCGTCTCTGCTGCTGGTTCTGTGCCGGCACTGAGCGGCCGGGGGCTCCTCCAGAGCATCTCCCCCCAGCACCCACCGCCCCCAGGCCCTGTAGAGCTGGGGTAGGAGGTCGCTCCCTAGATCCCTGATTGCCCTACCACAACCCGACGTGGCCATCACCCAGGAGAGGTATAAATAAACCAAGGGTAGAGGATGCAAACAGAGCTTGCTGGGTCCTGCAGAATCCCTGGGCACCCTCCCCTGGCCAGCGGCATGCTCCCGGGGGAGCTGATGCTCTGATGGCTGAGCCGGGGCTGGGATTTGGGGTGCAACCTTGGCTCTGGCTCAGGACATGCAGGCCAAGGTTGGCCAGCTCATCAGTGTCATGACAGCAGCAGAGGAAGGAGAGCGGGCGAAGGGCTACGGAGGCCAGTGCTGGGGCTGACGGGGATGGGGCTGATGCACGGGGCTGGGGGAGGTTTGGTTATCCGGGGGGGACGAGAGGCCAGGAGGGCTGCGTGCCGAGGCGGGGAGTGGGTGGGTGCGTGCCCAGCACCGTGTCTGCCTGTGGCCGGTCCCTGTGGAGCCGTGCAGGGGTCCCGCGTGCCACTAAGCTGGCGTTGTCTGCTCTCCCCCCAGGGGCTCTGCCGCTACTCCCGGTCCCCACGGCTGTCGCAGGCACCGCAGGTTTGTGCCACGCCAGGGGCGAGACGGGGGGAAGATGGGCTAGGGGTGGCCGTGTCCGGCCTTGGCACCCGTGCGGGGACCAGCCCTGACCTTCTCCCCGTGCCCACCCGCAGCCTCGTCCGGAAAGCAGTGCCACCCCGGAGAAGCCCCTTCCCTCCATCCTGGAGGACGAGGAGGAGCCCGACGAGGTCTTCCAAAACTCGCCCGCCACCATCACCCACCGCAAGCTGCTGCTGCCCCATCTGAGCAGCCCGGCGCGCCATGGCTCCCTGAGCAGCCTCCTGGGCGATGAGCTGTGCCAGATCTCAGCCCTGCGGCGCAACTGCCGCTCCCCTGCCCGCTGCAGCCGGGGCCGCAGCCCCTCTCCGCAGTGCCAGAGGGACCCCCGGCTCCCGGAGCAGGAGGGCGGTGTGGGCAGGAGGCCAGCCAAGCTCCTCATCCCCTCCCTGCACGCATATGGCCCCCCGGACCTCAGCCCCAGGTAAGGCTGGGATGTGCCGGTGGCTCATCCCGCTGCTGCGGGTTTGTGCCGGCCGGGCTGCGTGGGGCCCCAGGAGGCCACTGGGAATGGTGGCGGAGGGGCGAGGGGGTGATGGCGGCCAGCCCTCACCCCCTCCCTGCCCTAGAGTTGTGGACGGGATTGAAGACAATGGGGGAACCTCAGAGCCACAAACCTTCTGCTTCAACGTGGACCCCCCGCTGCAGAGCGCGGCCAGGGACTCCCCCACGTCAGGTACCTCCAGCAGCCGCTGGGCACGGCCAGGGGCGCTGGCCGCAGGCCCGGGGGGCTCGGGGAGCCCTCCGCCACCGGCCGTGTCTTCCCCGGCAGGGACCGACGCGGGCGGGCCAGCCCTGGCGATGGAAGCGGAGGAGATAAAGCAGAACATCAGGAGGCTCAACCAGGAGGTGCGGCGGGGGCCGGGGCTGGGGGGGCTTGAGCGGGGGCATCCACCGGTGCTCACCGCTCTCCCTCCCCTTCCAGATCAACCACCTCAACCAGGAGGTTTCCCACCTCAGCCGGGAGCTGCAGCGCATGATGGAGTTGCTCCAGGGCCGCCTGGGCGGCCCGCAGCCCCCCGCTTGCCCCCACCGCCTGCCTGCGGCCGCCTCGCCACCCCCCCGGCCCTCGCCGCCCTCCGCCCCCGTGCCCCCCTCGCCCCCGCCCGCGCCCCCCAGCTCCCGCAGCTCCCCCTCCGCCAGCCCCCCGGCCAAACGCTGCCCCGTCCGCAGCCGCTCGGCCCACGCCGCCGCCAGCCCCGCCGTCCACCCCTGGGTGGGCGCCGAGGGGCCGTGCCCACCGCGGGGGGACACCCCCAGCCCTGACCCCCGCCGGGGCTCGGACTCGCAGCCCCTCTCGCTGCCGCCCCGCTCTGCCCGCTCCTTCCCCGGCTGCTCGGCCGGCGGTCAGCCCCGTATCCACCGGCACCCCCGCTCCAGCTCCACCAGCTCCCACTGACCCCGCGGACCCCGGGGGGGCGGCGGGGACCCTCTCCCTGGGGAACCCTCGCCCTGGGGGACCCTCGCCCTGGGGGACCCTCGCCCGCCGCCCTCCTCGCTGCCCAGGACACGTCCGGCCTCGCCCCGTTCACCGGGTCCGACTCCGCCAGACCGAGCCCCCCCCCCCCCGCCCTCCCCGGCGTGGGGGGCACCCCGCACCCACCGCCCCGCTCCCGCGGGGGCACCCCAGGGTGCAGCGCTCGCCCCGGCCCGACACCGGCAGGGATTTTGATACGATTTTATACTCTTTGCCCACGGGGTCTTTTTTTACAACCAGGCCGGGCCCGATTGCCCCTCCCGGCCCCCCCCCCCCCCCCCCCCCGGGTCCGGGGCCGTGGGACGGGGCTGGGCAGCGCTGCCCCCCCCCCCGCCCCGGGGCCGGGAGGGGCTGGCGGCGGATTTTGTGCGGGGGCTCGGCGGGGGTCTCCCGGGGAGGGGGGGGTGACACGGTTGCTCCTGCCCGGTTCCGCGGCTGTCGGCTCTCCGGCGGCTGTAGTTTAGGTCGTTACCCCCCCCGTGCCCCCCGCCCCACCGGGAAATAAAGGCTCTATTTTTCCAGCCCCGGCTCCGGGTGAGTCTCTGCCCGCGGCTCCCCCGCTACTGCGCGGGACCTGCCCGCGGTGTCGCCGCTCCCCCCCCCGCGCCGGGACCCCCCCTTTCCCGGTCCCGGCCGCGGACTCCCCGGTCGTGTGTCTCTCCCCCCCCCCCGGACTACAACTCCCATCGTCCCCCGCGACGGACGCGCCCCGGCGTCACGCCGCCCGGCTCACGTGAGGCGGTGCGTCCCCTCGAGGGGGCGGAGCCCCCCGCGGGGCGGGGCGCCGATGATTGGCAGGCGCCTCTGCCTGTGGCCGGCGGGCTCGGAGCGGAAGGGGTGGGAGGATCCGGAAGCGGAACGGGTAAAGGCGGAAGTGAGGGCTAGGGCCTGCGAGACTCACCTGCGGCGGGGGGAGCGGCGCTCCGGGCGGTGAGTGGGGCCGGGGCCCCCCGCGGCGTGACGCGGCCCGCGGGAACTCCGGGCAGGCGGTGCCCGGCGCGGCTCGGAGCCGAGACCTACCCCGGGCGGTGCCTGGCCCGGGGGCCCGGCTCTCCCGGGAGCCCGGCAGGCCGGTCGGGGGAGGCAGCCCCGGGTGGGGCGAGGCCGCCGCGTCCCGGTCGCGCCGCAGGGTTTCGTGAGCCGGGGTCCGGAGCGAGCTGGCGGGGCGAGGAGGGGGGGGGGGGGCTCCGTCCTTCGCCGGGTCCTGGGCGAGCCGGTCCCGCTGGGTGTCCTGGCGAGGCGGGAGAGCGGCGATCCCGTGGAGAGCCGAGCCAGGAAGGGAAGCTGTGCTGATGGGAGCGACCGGCGCGTCAAAGGTGACGATCTCAAACTCGGGGAGAACGTCACGTCGGCCTCGTGGAGTCTCAGGTTTGGCACTCCTTCGGGCTGCGTTCCTTCACGAGTGGGAAAGGCTGGCTCGGCAGTGAGTGCCGGTGCCTGCTGTCGCTGTGCTGGGTCTGCCTGGTCGCTCTTTCCCAACTCCTTTCTCTCTTGTAGCGATGGCTGTTTGAAAGTTAAGTGGAATCTGCGGAAGGTGTGGCACCTGTAAGGACAGAAGTGGTATAATGTTTTGGTGTAGCTAGTCAGCTGCTGAGGTGGGTGTAGAAATGCCAGAAGTCTGAAAGCCCAGCCAGGTTCCCAAGCAGAGAATGCCTAAATGAAGGATGTGACTTTATCTGCTGAAAATAGGTTCTACTGGAATGGAGACTATTCTGGATTGCTGCCGGTGACAAACACAGGCCCTGTGCCCCTCAAGGGGCATTTGTGAAGCGAAATATGCGGTGCTGCAGGCTCTTGAATGAGGCACAAAGTCTGCAAGGAAGTTTTGTAGCTTGTTTGGAAGGAAACCCAGACGTGCTCGGGTGTGAGGCCGACCTTGGATCTTCAGCGCAGTGGGAGAGACCACTGTGCCTAAGCCGAGAGCACAGTCAGTGTGTGATCCTGCAAAGGCTAATAGTGCAGGTATAAGTGTGAGCAGCGGGTCTGTAGTGCTGAATCCTGTGAAATCTGCTTGAACCTTATTCCTGGTAATGCTCAAGGTGCTGCTAAAACTCCTGGGGCTGGGTCGGGGCCATGAGGAGCCACGGCAGTTGTAGTTGCTCTCTGCTAACGTAACTGTGACTCTCACTGTAAACTGGTCTGCCAGTGGGACCAAATACAGTGTTGACCTGATCTCAGCTGACCTTTAGCTTGTTGCTTTTGTACATGGCTGTTGGAGTTCTGACCTTGACTGTTTCTGAGCGTGTAAGGAAATCAGAGGGAAGAGAGTATGCCGAGGTACTATTTTAAGTCTTATGTGGAACAACTTGCATTTACTATTCATAGCTTTTTGTGTGGTGGGTCAACACATATTTGAGCTGCCCCGCTTACAGCATGACATCAATTCCGTGTTGCACTAAGTTAGGACTCCTGAGCCTACTCTGAAGGCAGGACTCTGAAGCTTGGTTGAGACCAAAAAAAGAAAGATACTTTTGATTCATAGTGGCTGGACATGCCATGCTGTCTGAGTGAACTTTCTTGGAATATCCAATTAGTGTTTGCTACTGCCTTGACTCCAGAAGTATCGTACATTTTTTTCAGCTTAACTGCATAATAAGGGGAAAGAGCTGTGACTGAAAAGGGTGAAGAATTCAGAACAGTGTGTGTAGGCAGCTACAAGACAGCGTTGGTCTTAAAGCACTCTTGGAGTGAGGAGAGCAGATAAAGCAAAAGTCTATATAGACCTGTACAGTTAAGGAAAGCAATGCTTGGATCCAGTAACTGGGTCTTGGTGCTGAAATCATCTCAGACTTCTCAACAGCATGCCCAAACAATCAACTACTTTCATAGCAAAAATCTACCTCTGGAGGCGATCTTTCCCTCTAAGATACTATAGGCTAATCTAGATTACACTTGTTTTAAGATAGTGCCAGGCACTGTAGGTCCCTCGAGGCTGTTTAAGTAGGTGTTGATACCCCTTCACGTGAGGGAGCAACACAGGCAAGATGAAGTGGGGCTCCTGAAGAAGGGTTTAAGCAACACAGGCAAGATGAAGTAGGGCTCCTGAAGAAGGGTTTAAGTTACTAGAGAGCAGTAAGGGGAAGGCTAGCTTGATGTATGGATATGAATATAGTAAAATAAAACATCTGTCTAGTTTTACTATGAACAGGGTTGGGTTTAGGTCTATTTGCTTTACTAATGAAACCAATAATGGATTGGACAGTGTCTGAAACAAAACTGTCTAGTAATGTATTCGTGTGTGCTTGGCCCAACTTAATTGTTGTGATGAGAAGTGACATTATCTCCATTACAGCAAAGCTCTTCTGCATCTGCGGAGGGATCAGCTCTAGAATTGCTCTAGGCCCTGATAGTGATCCTAACTTCCTAAACTGGTGCATGTTTAGCAGATAGGTGGTCATGGCATCTCCCTGAAAAGGGAGGGGGAAAGAATGCCAAGTCCTTTCAGACACAGGAAATGAAATGGGAACACTTCTAATGATGTGGGTGTAGCCCAAAGTATTTCAGTCAGCATACTTAAAAGAGGGTAGAATGTAGAAATGGCAGTGTCAGCTGTTTTCTTCCCTTGGGGTATGAAGTTTGAAGTCCTCTTATGCAAGTTCTGCGAAGTTGTCAGAGTAACACTATGAAAACACTCCGAATGCTAGCCAGAAACAATGAACCTTCCTGGAAGTGACAGTATTGGGGAAGAATAAAGCTTCATCTAAATCCTAAAAGGAACGCTTTCCTCCCCTGGAGCACAGGAATGAACTGCTGGAGTAGTTCTACATAAACAGATAAGAAAACCCTGGGTTTTGTGTTTGCTTTTGTTTGGTAGAGTTCCAAATAAGGAGCTGCTAGAGGCAAGAGATCTTTGTGCAGTCTGGAAAAGATATTATGAAGGTCACTGACTCTTCTGCAGTGAAGATAGCAATTTTCTGCTTTGCATTGTTAATGATCTTGCCTTATTGTTCACAGAACAGTAGGTGCTATTTAAGGCATGTGTTGCTGGACTTCTGGTCAAGATTAAGCTGTGTCTTGAGGGCATGCTGAGCAGTGGACAGTATCAAGAACAGGAGTTAAAAGAACCTAGCCTGCAGAATTAAAAACTTGATGCTTTTGTTCAATTTGTAGTTGGTCCAGTCTGTACTCATGAGTTTCTCCTTCAGCCTAGCTGTGCCTCATCTTCTGTGAAATAGGACTAAGTTCTTGCAGTATCAAAGATAACTAAAAGTAGGTAAGACCTCCAAGAGGGAGTTAATGTGGGGACAGGGAATATGGAGGCTTTGCTCCCTACAGCTAGTGAGAAGCTTATATGAAATGAAGGAGGATGCAAAACTCTTCCACAGAAGTCTTTTGCTGCAATTCATGCCTTGGTAACACTTCGTAGAAAGCTGCCACTTCTCATTCCACTCTTTTTAAAGCAATCTTTGCAAGTGTATTGTCTCCATAGCTTATGTAAGTAGAGCTTGACCAAAGCAGTGCTGAAAGCTTGCATTTGTGGGTCTTCCATCACTTGGGTCTTGTGTGAGTTCACTTGCTATCGTGTCAACACAACTGGGCCTTTGGGTGGCCCTGGTTAGAATGTGAGTTCTAGTGTTATCGCTGTTGTCTTCCTGATATACAATCCTGATATGCAGAAGCACTACACCTCACCCTGGCCTCACTGTCTGTTTCTCTGTTCAGCTGTGGTGATCTAATAGGACACTAACTGCAGTTTTAAAAGCAATTACTCATGCTATTCTGCAGAATTAAAACCCCCACTGGATTTGGCATACAACTTCCTTGTGCTGCCAGTGTGACCAACATGGTAATAACTCTTGTTGCTGATACTTAGTCAACTGTCTATGAGTATTAAAACACTGTAGCTCCAAGGTAGCACCAGTAAGTGTAACATCTTTTCACATCATGAGGTGTTTTTGAGAATTCCTGGTAAAGGATAACCACTTAAACCTAGGAAACCCTTCTGAGGGGGTGTGTATGGGGTTAAACAGGCTCTAAGGCAGCTCGAGGGGGCTTGAGAACTCCCTTTGACCAAACTGTTGCACTACTTGACTCAGTCATGCAGGCTGTGGTATTTGCCTCATCTTCCAGAGAAGTCAGATCAGCTTTGTAGGTTGCACAAGTGTTCCTGGCTTCATAGTTTCCTACCAGTCTTAGAGCTGACTTGCCTAGTTCAAGCAGATGACATCTAGGAAATGAGATTTAGTCTCAAACTGAGCAGTAGCTTTCTGTATGTAACAATGTGTTCTGGGTGAATCTGAACTTCGGACGATCTTGTCCAGGTACAGTGCTGTCTGTTCAGATGAGATCTTCAGTTTGGCCACTTGTGCTTGGCACTGAGCAGCAGCCTGTCGGTAGGGCCTCATGCATGAGGCCCTGAGAAGTAGCAGAAAGTTAGCCTTCCTTGGGATTTCTTCTCTTGGGTTTGTCTTGCTTTGAAGCTTTAAAAAGCTTTAGAGATGACTGAAGGAAGATGGCTCCATTTCATTGTGCTTGGCAACTGTCCTTCATAGGATCAGGCTTCAGCTTGCATTGTGAAGTGATGGAAAGGCCTCCTCTGCAGGCTTGGCCCTGGATTGCCCAGCTGGGGGTAGCTGCATGTTGTACTGTCCTGCTAGCTCAGCTGCACATAGCATCTGTGCTGGATTGAGTGGTAACTGCAGGGTAGTGGCCTTGAAATCTCTGATATAATTGTTTTTGAAAAGCTGCTTTGAAAAACAGCCGGCTGCTGGGGCTGCTTTGGAGGCCATGGCTCTGCAGATGTCAGGAAACAGATGCATGTGTTAAAAGCATGAAAAGGAGCTGGTGTTACAAATTCTACCGTGCTTGTTCAGGACTGTAGCTACCAACAAAAAGTAATTTGATTTTTGCCAATGTAAATCCTATTTACCTCTAAATTAAAATGAGTGTGCCCAAGTCTTTGTAGAGTCTCATGACCAAGTCTCCCAGAGAAGTTGACCTTAACTTATGATAGTGTAACAACCATAGTAGTACTTCTGGAACTGCTGCCTTGGCTGATTTAGGTCTGCAAATCTACATTTTAAAGCTGTAGTGTAGCTCCTGACAACTGCAATAACTAATTCCCCAATTTAGAGCTGTTGCTGAAGCTCCAGATAATAGCCTTAATGATCAAGAGACTAAGTATTCTTTGTGGGGGGAAGTGCATGTTGTCTGTAGAAAGATGAAGTATTAAAACTGATCAGACTTTATGGGGCTGAAGGACTGAGGTCTGTACTTCAAGTCTGTTTCCTTGTTCATCTTGCTGGTAAGAGCTGGATCTGTTACTCCTTCCTCTGCAGTGTGGACCCTACTGCAGTAAGGCTTTGAAATTTGTTCTTATTAATCATATTAATATGTTGGAAAATCAGGTTGACACTCCATCCTATGCTAATCTGGGCTAGTGGAGTCTGTGTGTTGTTCTGGCGGGTCCCACACTTGCTGCTAGTCCTGCTCATGGAAGTTGCTTGTGAATCTGGGTCCTAAAGCTGACTTAACAGTTCTGAGTGGGAGCAAGGTAGCACAAGCTTCCTGCTAGTGGTGGCTAGCTGCCCATTCAGTGTTAGGTGAAGCAAAACCACTCAGTAACTTCAGGGCTTTCTTTGCCAAGGAATTCATGTAACGCTGTCAGCTATTTAACAAGATAAATACTTCACTGGGGCTTTTGTCTTTAGTATTTTGATTCTAAGCCAACAAATCCCCAGTGAAATGGCTTCTTGCATAGCTGAGAGCAGAAGCAGTCTTCAGAGTCTGTAACTTCTGGCACCTTAAACTAGCAGCTTCCCTGTGGTAGGGAGTCTTGGGAAGCAATTGTCTCATGCAGGGGTTAACATGGGGATCCCATAGTAATGGCCCTGTGGAGATTGGGGTTCTTGTACTGGGCTGGTTGGTTTGAAACCAGCTCTTGTGTTATTCTTGAGCATCCTAACAGCTCTGGAGAGCTACCTTGGTCTTGGGTAGACTGGGAATGCAGCAGTGCTGGCATGCACTTTTTCATTTAGGGCACTCAAATTCTTGAATTCAGTATTCATGGAAGTGTACAAGCCCCTACAACAAATACTGGCAAACAGGTGTGAGGTGTTGAGAGGAGCATAAACTGCAGAAATGGTAGACCTAAGAGTCCTTGGTTGTTGGACAGCATCAGGTATTGAAACTTGTCTTTGATCTCAAAACAAAAGAGACTTTTCCAAGAGTTTGCAATAAAAAAATTGGTACTTTTTCCTGTAATGCAGAGCTCCTGCAAGTGCTTCAGTAAGCAGGAGACGGGTAGGGCAAGCAAACAAACCAGCACGTACCTTTTTATGGATCTTGTGACATCACAAGCTGCTGAGTTTTACTAGTTACAAGAAGCTAGTAGGAGAACGAATACTTTTGAATCTTAATTACATGAGTACCCTATCATACTCTTCCTTCTCATGGTCTTGACTTCTTGGATTAATATGGCAAGCTGCAACTTCAGCTGCTTTCATTTGTCTGCACAGTATTGCTGTGGTTATTTTGGTCTGACTGACCCATGGCTCAAGTGTCAGTGCCAGTGTTCTCACATGGAGCAGGGAGGGGTGTGTGCCCAATCCATTTTGGTGGAAGAGGGGATGAACAGCCTCCCTGAGCATCAGAAATGGCTTTGTACAGCAGGAAGCACTCCCTGTTTCTCAAACCAGTGTTCACTGATCGGTGTGGGCTGATCTAGTGCAGATCCAGGCTGTGTAGTTTAGCTGCCTGTTACTTCTGCATTCAGCAGAGTAGAGTTCTGTTTGACAGGAATGTAGAAATCCTCAAAGATGTTGGCATTAGCAAAAAGTGCCAAACTGATCCTCCTGCAGTGGAGAGTTCTTGGTGTCTAAAGCTTTGGTAGTTGTTCACTTCAATTATTTGGTCGTCTTATGAACATCAGCAGAAGTGCTAAGCTGGTCATCCTGATCTCATGTATGTTCTTAGCCTGAGACCCTTAGTGACATGGCTGTAAATAGGGTTATTTGAACTGCATAAATTCCACCCAAACATCCTGAAAATCTGGCAGCTTCAGGTGGATGTGAAGTCATGTAATCCTACAGCCAAACTTCAAACCATCTTTAGATGATGATCAAGTTCCCTATAATTAAAACTGGTCAAAGGCTTTAGCTGCTTGTCTACTTGCTCTGATTGCTACCAGCTCTCCATGATGAGTTGGACATACAGACATGCTTGCTTAATTCTGTTTGAGTTCACATAGCACAACCAGATGGCAAAATGAATCAAGATCTGTGAAATACTGGTTACGCTAAGACTTGAGGATGTCAACAGGCTCATTTCCTTGTTTTGCTCTGGGGATCACCCCTATCATATTTCAGGAGGTCATAACTCACTAGGGGCACGATTCACGTGGCATTTAATGTGCAGAATGTTAGTCTGAAACAGCAACAGAGCTTACATATTGCTGATAGACTGCCCTGGTAAATGAATACAAGGTTAAACAAGCAAAAGCTGTTCCCTTGCAAACTCTGGTTAGAGGAGAAACTCTAAAAGGTGGAAAGTTTCAGGCTGGTAGAGATGTAGAGCTGCTGATGTGCCTTGCAAACCTGGTGATAACCAAGCTGCTCCTGGCCAGAGCTGCAAAATGCTGCTTCCTCACTGTCCAGCAAAACAAGTTGCTAATTTGCTTCCTATCAAGCTTTCTCATCCTGTCAAAACAGTGTTTGTCTTTTCTCGGAAGCAGAGGTGGGGGTCCTTACAGTGTTACTAGTCTTTGCAAGGACCCAGCTCTGAATTGCAATTTCTTCACTGACAACCCAAGACTGGACAGGCCACTCAAAGCAATGGCTTCTTCACAGCTCAGGCTACTGAAACATCTCACTGCACTGGGAAGTTACTCCTCATGGTGTCTTTCCTACCTGCTAGCTTCAGTGAACGGTACTGGCTTAACAGTAGGCTTCTTGCCTCCTGGTCAAAACAATTTGAGGTTGAATGTCTCTAGGTCAGAGTATGTTCAAGTGCTTTTGTGTTTTGAAAGCTGAAGAAGTTCTCCAGCTGATGACACTAATGGGCTATCCCTCTGGATGAGCTCTTGGTCTGAAATGGCTGTAGGTTTCCTGTCAAACTACAGAATTGAGTTTAAACTTGAGTAGTGTCACAGCAGTCACAACTGGACAGGGTTTGCTCTGGAAAGCAGGTATTTAAACTCTTCTTTAGTTAGCCTCTGTACTGAGGCAGGCCTGAGCCTTCTTCACAGGACACACTGCTCCAATTCAGACCCATTTCAACTGGCTTTAACCTTATTCTTGGGGATCTGCTATTTGCTGGGTAAATGTTGGATGTACTCAGAGCACACCCAGAGTTTCTTTGGGGCTACACTCAGAACAAGGAGAAATTGGCTTTTGGGGGATTTTTTTTTTTGCAGTTGTCTCTGTCAACAAGAAGCTTGGGTTATGAGAGTTGAAGGGAAAGAGGCAATACTGAGCAGATGCAATCAGTTGTAACATTTATTATTGACAGGAAGTGGGAGTTGTGATGAGTACAGGAAATATGCCTAAATCTGTGTAACTCTGTGCTTTGAAAGTACTCCTGTTCTCTGCTGTATGCAGTTGAGCTAAATGGTTAGGAAGGCACTGAGACTTCACTTGTGGTTAACTATGGATGTAAACCAGCTTGTCATGCTGTTTGTGCAATGGTTTTGTGTTTCTGCACAGCTCTAGAGGTTTGGTGCTGGGGAGATGTGATGGCAGCTCTGATCGTGGGTGATGCTACCTGTTTGTGCCGTTCAGCGTAACTGGATTTGAACAGACTTCTCAGGAAGAATGTGGCCAGTAGCCTGATGACCTGGAATGATGTGGGATAAGGGCATTGAGGCAGCTGGGACAGGGTGTGGGAAGTGGCAAGCATTAGGTGTTGCCTCTGCATTTGGATCAAGCTGTTTAGACTCTTGTTTGGTGGTAAGTATCCATTTGCAGCAGGGATGGGGAGTAGTAGCTTTCAGTCTCTGAATATGCAGCCTGTACCCAGTGAGTGGCTGCTACCAAATGACTTTGCTCCCTGTGGCAGGCTGCTTGCCTAGCAATTCAAGGGCCTTCCTCAGGACTGCTCTAAGATACAGTATTTAATGGCTTGGTGTGAGTGCCTCTAAACTAAGACCGAATATAGAAACTGCCTTTGAATGCCTTGTGATCTGAAGGACTGACATACAGAACTGTTTCCTGTAATGGCTTATGTGTGGCACTCAAACATCTCTGTACTGCATTGATAGTCTGAAGTTGCTGCCTTGTGAACTCAGGAGTGGAGGAAGGAGCTAAAGGTCAACCTCAGTTACCTCCATGAACTGAGTAATTGTTTTAACAGATGAAGCTCTAATAACACCAATTGGTGTGCTGGCTGTTCTTTACTTGCCTCACCCTAGCAAGGTGAGTGTAACATCCCCACATAGTGGAAGTGCTGGAGGGGAGGGAAGCTTGTTTTACCAATATCCCTTCTCCAAGGAGGCTCAGAAGACTTAAGATTCTGCTGAAGGAGCTGCTGACGGACAGAAAGTGCCCAATAGTACTGTGGTGCATGCATTTGATAACTTTCCACTGTGGGAAGGAGTTACCACCTGCCTGTGCTGATGGTGGCTGCAGATCAAACCCACCCTCTACAACTGGTACAGCTGGTCCATGAGTGTGTCACTAACTCTGACCTCCTCTTCCAGTTGCAGCCTGCCTCCAGGTGGATCCCAGTGCAGAACCTGCAGCATCCTTAACTCTTGGCACTCCTGCACTTAGGCCACAATGGCAGGTCGAGGTGGAGCTGCTCGACCGAATGGACCAGCTGCTGGAAACAAAATCTGCCAGTTTAAACTTGTTCTCCTGGGAGAGTCAGCAGTGGGGAAGTCCAGCCTCGTTCTGCGCTTTGTGAAGGGGCAGTTCCATGAGTACCAGGAGAGCACAATTGGAGGTGAGTGCCAACTCCAAATTCCTATGGCTAGAAGATGCTGGCCTCACTAATGTAGTTGAGGGATAACAGAAATAATAATGGCTATTTCAATCTGGTCTGGGGTTTTTGCTACACAGTCAAGCAGCTAATGCTTTAACTCTTTGTGTACAATTTGTTAGTGTAAGATCAGTGCAGCAGAGAATAATGCTATGGCAACTGTGTGGTCCGCCTCTAAGGCGTCTTCACTTCCAGTGCTTGAATTCTTGCTTCTAATTAGAACTGAGGCCTTCAGCTTGGTTTATAGCCCTTAATTATCTTTTCAGACCATGACCTGGGATTTTGGGGCTGTTTCTAGGCTGATTACTGTTAACTACTTCCAGAGCTCTTTCAGGTCTGGTAGTTCTTTACCTTGAAATCATTAGCATGGTGTCACCAATCAAAGGTCAGTCGGCACCCATGTCTCTGGGCAGTATTATTAGGAGGTGTGTACTGAGAAAAGGCTTGATTTGTCCCTATAGTAACCCATGCAGGGAGTAAGTATAGCTTATGGGCAAGCAGGGCTTAATGCTTTGCTGCAGAGGGCCATGTGGGCACTCTGTTGTTCTGCTCCAACCTGTATCCAAGGCTGGTTGCCTTTATCCTAGTTGTAATGCATGGTATTATGCTCACTGGAACAAGAAAATAACCAGTTACTAAATTGGGGAGTGCAGTGTAACTGGGCTGACTTCAGTGCTTTGGCACTGTGGTGCTCTCTAAAGCTAATCCTGATGATGTTGCAGCTGTAGTGTATGATCTGTGAGAGGAGGTGGCTGGGGAAGGGACTGGCAGTGCTGCTGTTCTAGTGGCTGTCTGCTGCCTGGGCTCTCAGGGCCACCTTCCTGTTGGCTGCTTGGTAGCTCTTGGGTTTCTGTGTGTAAAGAGCTTGATGATACAGCAGAGCTGCAACTTCTACAGCAAGTGGCACCACACTGGCCTCTGTCTGGGGCTTCTGCTCACTCCCATGCAAAAGCAGAACTGCTCCAAGCTCCTGGCTCTTGCTGCAGGGACTCTCCAGCTGGAGGTAATGCAAATATGCACCTTCTCTTTCAGCTGCCTTCCTAACACAGACAGTCTGTCTGGATGACACAACGGTGAAGTTTGAAATATGGGATACAGCAGGGCAAGAGCGGTATCACAGCCTGGCGCCAATGTATTACCGAGGTGCCCAGGCAGCCATTGTTGTCTACGACATCACTAACACAGTGAGTACTGTGTAGGGCTGTGAGTGTTTGCTGGGGAGGAGGCGTCTGTGCTTGCAGCTGATGCTTCTCAGTTCCCTGGGAGAGTGTCTGGGTTCAGAGTCCCTGCAGATGCCTGCCTGCAGGTACTGAGTTTCTTGAAAACTGCTAATGGCCTCTTCCTCAGTTCTGACCAAGGCTGTCTAAGCTGATAAAGGATCCTGCTACAAAGTGCTGTAGAGGCAGAACACTTCTTACAGGAAAGACTTGTTCTAATCATATCTTCACTGTGGATTAGTAAGAGGCTGCCCTTCCTGACTGCTGCCTCCTGTTTGCTTCCAGGACACATTTGTACGAGCCAAGAACTGGGTGAAAGAGTTGCAGAGGCAGGCTAGCCCCAATATTGTAATTGCACTAGCAGGAAACAAGGCAGACCTTGCTACCAAGAGAGCTGTGGACTTCCAGGTGAGTGGGAATCCAGATCAGTAGTTACCTGAGCAAGTCAGGAAAGCAGTTTTTTGCTTAAGTGGGGGATATGGTGGCTATGTGCAAAATGCTTTGAGGGAGAGTGGAAGCCAAGATTTATGCTGCTGAGGACCCCAGGATGCCACTTAAAGTGAATTGTAGCCTGCCTTTCCCATGCACTCCTTTCACAGCACTTGTAGCTCTTGTTGGTAACAGTTATGATGAATGTGGAGAATAAGGCCCACAGAGCACAAGCTTCTGTCTTCAGTCTCTTCTGGTCATACACTGTCTTCAGCAGTGTATGAAACAGCATCTTTTAGATACAAGACACGTGAAGAATGATTCCCAGCTTGTTCTCTACTCTTCACAGCTCTTACCTTGTCTAAGGCAGACTTTCAAGGAGAAGCTTTTATCTCAGACCTCTGCACAGGATTGCTTGTGGTGCATTTACAGTGTGTATTACTCTCCCAGCTAACCAAAGTACATGGTGTTGTGCTGCTCAGGACATGCTGTGTCTACATTTGGCTCAAGTGGCTCACAAACAGTCTGTGCTGCTGTACCCCAGCTTGGCTGCTGGGACACTAGCCGTGCAGTATTGTCAGTGGTGCATGTCTCCCAGCTGTCCTGGCCAGGCAGGGTCAGGGGACTGGGGTAGGAATGTCTGGCCTGGGGTGGGACAGAGTGTTTCTTCAGTGTTTAGTTTGCCAACAAGTGAAGTGTGTGAAGCCTGCTTGGGCCTCCTCTTGGCAGGATGCCTTTACCACTCTAATGTGATTGTTTGTAGGATGCACAAACATATGCAGATGACAACAGCTTGCTGTTCATGGAGACGTCAGCAAAGACAGCGATGAATGTGAATGAAATCTTCATGGCAATAGGTAACAGCTTGTGTACAGAGGGATGGCTGGAGTAGCTCTGAGTACCAGCAGTGCAGCCCACTGGAAACCATGGGAGCTCCCATGTCAGCCAGGGCCTGGAGGCTCTTACTGGAGTAGATGACCAGTTTGCTATACTTTTGTGAACAGTCACTCCCTGAGTGTTTGGAGCCTTTGCCTTGCAAGGCCTGTTCCCTCTCTCCCTTTATCTGGGGTGGTGAGTAAGGATGGAGCAGGGTTGATGACAGCCAGAACTAGGAGTGGGTTTGTTTGCTGTACTTGTGCTGCTAGCAGTGCCTGATCCCAAACTCCTTAAGAGGTGTGAGGGCTTGGGCCAGAGCAGGACTGAGCCCAGCCTGTGGTCTGCAGTGGGGAGGAGGTTGGCCTCTGTAGAGGAGCCTACTAACATCTTGTTTCTTTCTAGCCAAGAAACTGCCAAAAAATGAACCGCAGAATGCTCCTGGTGGCCCAGGTAGGAATCGGGTGGTTGACCTTCAGGAGAGCAGTCAGCCTAGCAGGAGCCAGTGCTGCAGCAATTGAGCAGCCGTTCCCGCCTGACGGAGCCCTTGAATGACGTGACTGGAATCCACGCTAACAATCGCACTTACCGTAGAGCGGCTGCTGCTGGTGGCTGCTGTGATTTCTCCATCCCTTTCTGATCATAGGCTGGAGGGAGTTCTTCCACCTGCACCTTTCTGTACAAATACTAATTCAATTCTAAGTCTTAAGTCACTTTTTTAATATATGAACTTCTGCTCTTCCCTCTTCCTGGTGGTGGTGGTGGATGCATGACCTGGTGTCTGCCCAGCCAGCTCACCCCTTCCCGCGGGTGAGGGCCAGCAGCACCCAGGTCCCACAGTACTGTAGTTCACTATTGGAAACAAAGGGATATTGAGACTAGACAACCTTGTTTAAAATTACCCGTATGTAAAAGCTAAGGCTAATACCAGTACGATATGCCTAGAACAACCACTAAACTGTAGCATTATAGTGACAAACTCTGGCTTTTGAGCCGCTTGTTGACCAAATCAATGATGAGTATTCTGGGTTGGGGCAGAGGGAAGCAAAACTGGTTTCTTCTGTATTTTGTATTGTATGTTTCTTCATGTAACCAATCAGTATCTTGTCAATATAGTACATACAACTAGCTGCCTGTTGTCTTTATTTGTGTTGGACTCTAGCATGCCAACTCTTTTTTTTTTTTTCTATCTCCAGTTCTGTCGTAATGCACTAATCCTGTTGCAACTTTTGCAAAGATCTTGTATAGAAAATTGTCCTTTTTTTGATGGTTGTGATGCCACTAATGTTGTTAACCCTACTCTAGTGTGAATACACATGATTTACTGATGTACAGAGGTGGGGTGGGGAAAACCTTGGATAACTTGTCAGTGAAAACAATATGTATTGCAAAAGCCTGTAATTCCACAAAGTATGAAGGGAGGTATTAAAATGGCTTCCGTTGCCAGACTCTAACTGATGTTGGCTGCTGCCTAGTGCCTAATGCAATGTCTTATGCATACTGGTATTTAAGAGGAACTGTCAACTTAGTCTTCATCACAAACTTCAGTTTTGTGTGATTAAAAAAAAATTTTTATAAACCTATCATAATCAACAATGTTCATGTTTCTTAATCAGCTTGAACCAGACTGGGAGTGGACCAGAACATAACAGTTGTGCTGGAGGCTGAGATGTGCTAGGCTGCAGTGGTGTGTATAACACCTGGCTCTTCTGTAGGGAAACGTGGCCTTTGCTGGGCAGGGAGAAACATGGGCTGCTTGCACTTGGACCTCAGCCTGAGTCTGGGTTGTGGTGGCTGCTCCTGCAGCAGCCAGCTCCCTTGAGAGACAGGAACTCCTTACCATGATGCTGCAGGTGGTTCAGTAAGCTTGTGGTGTGCTGTGCAGCGCCGTGCAAGGAAGCTTGAGGCAAAAAGTGGGAATTATTCATTGCCTAATACTTCTAGGGAAACTGTCTACAGTGCAAGTTGGGAAGAGGTGAGGGGAGCAGTATGCAGAGGAGCTCAGCTTGTCAACTGGAGGGGCTTGGGAATACTGTGCTCAAGTATTAATGAAGAAAATGGCTCTGTCCCTGGAGGATAATGGCCTTGAAAGATGGTACTTTCCTGTCACTGCTGCATGGACTTTGATATCCTTACGCCCATGGGTGAGACCTGGAGTCAATATGGAAAATGGAGCATCCCCTTGTAGCTCTACTGCTTGGCCAGCACTGTATGTGCTTGGGAGAGCTTGAAGATTGTGATGTGCTGGTGCTTGAACCTGCTGCCTCTCAGCTGCCTGGCTGCTGTGGAAGCTCTGCAAGAGGCACAGCTACAGTCAACTGTGTGACCATCCCTCAGCTGGGCTTGCCCTTGGCTTGCAGTGTTGGGGCTCTGAAAGCTCTGCTGGGTAGCTGCAAATAAAGTTGTCTGTGTGAACAGCCTTGGCTCATGTGGGCTTCATCCTCTGTCCAAGGTCTTGGTGCCTTTTGCTTGTGCTGGATTTCCTTAAAAATTCTGGGAGCAGGAAGGGTCTGGAGCGACTCAGTGACTGAGTTCCCAATGCCTGGCTGGAGCACAGGCTGCCTGTGGTATGGGCTCCAGTGGCCTCAAATGGGCTTTGTTCACCTGGTGCTGTGGGTGCTGGTTGTTTCCAGCCCCTGCAAGGGAGCCTGGCTGCTCATCTGCTAGAGGAGCTCAGGACCTCTGTGGGATATCTGAGGTCTAATTTCTTCCAGTATGGTTTGGACTGGTGCTGCTGGTTTGGACATGTTGGAGAAAGGCTTCCCTAATCCCAAATCTGATCAATCTTGTGAAACAACGTGAGGTGCTGTTGCCATCTGCTGGCTTCTTTTCCTTGGTTCCTGGTCGGCAGGGCTTCATTTCTGGCTCCTTCCAGGACTCTGGGTCTCTGAAGGAGCCTGTGATGCCCTAAGGGGTGTCTTACTGCTGCCTGAGCATGTGCAAATATGCTCAGCACATATTTGTGCATGTGCTGCTCTGCTGGCTGTAAGGGACTCTAGCAGGGCTGGGGACCTGTTGCTGGCTGCAGAGGTGTGCAGCACGGCTCTGCAGAGCAGAGCCTCCTCGCTGCCAGCACTCTGCTGCCACAGGGAAGGGCTGTCCGAGCTTGGAGCAGCTTTAGCACAAATAGGTGTGCCTGCCTGCATACCTGCTGCCTGCCCAGGCCTGAGCATGGGTGTTTATGGTGGTTGCACACAGTACCTGGAGATGGGCTTCGCCATCCCCGCTGCTGGGATCTCAGAGGGGGCTCCAGCAGCCCCATTCTAAGCTGTGTGGGGAGAAAAGTGTGGCTGCAACAGGGGCACCCTACACCTAGCCAGGCCATCCAGCATGGTTGTCTTGCCATTTGGTGGCATTGGCCAGGGAGGGAGGGGCTGTGGAGCTGGTTGAGATGCTGGCAGTAGCATGAGGAGGGAGTGAAGGCAGCCTGCCTGCCTGCTCCCTGGGAGAGCTGCCTCTGCTCAGGTACAGGTGAGCGGGGCTGTCCTTCCCTGCTGGGGCCCTTCCTGCCTCCCCCCACCCTGAGCAGCACCATGCTCGTAGATCCCTTTCCTCCCTTTGGGTCCACTGTTGGCCCCATTTTGTGCTGCCCTGAGGCACCAAGAGAGGTTCTTCCTCTCTGTGCATCCAGCTCCTCTGGCATCGAGAGCTGAGACCAGAGACCAGCCACCCCATCAATCAACACCAAGAGAGCACAAGCAGGTTCTATGCAAAAGTATTTTTATTGGATACAAAAACATTCCAGTATAGTGAAAAAAATGACATCATTGCTGATGGAGCTTGTCTGGGCTAAAACCCGAGACTTGCTGCTGTCTGCTCCGGTCCTGCCGCGGGCCATCTGTTCCCCTCCCATTACACCTGGGCTTTGTTGGTGGCTCCATCCTCAGAGGCTGGTCCAGGCTGTGGGGCTGCAGGGCTGACCTGGATGGGCACGTTCCTCTCTGGAGCAGCCGGCAGGGCCAGCCTGGGGGCTTCGATGCGGAGCTGCCCTTCCTTGGACAGGGAGCATGTCAGCGCTTCGGCATCCACCTCTTCGGGCACGTCCCACTCCCGCTTCAGCACCTCGTACTTGTAGGAGAAGGAGCCCTTCTCATCGACGTTCTGCGTCTCCTTCTGCCCCACCAGCACCACCTTTCTGCCCACCACCTTCACCGACAGCTGCTCCGGTGCAAAGTTCTTCACGTCCTGGCAGACGGAGAAGCCCTCCCCGGAGCCCTGGGTCAGGGCTGTGCTGGTGCTCGGGGCTCGCTCCAAGGCAGCGGCTCCGTGGCTGCTCAGGAGCTGCTCGAAGCTGCTCATGAATTCCCGAGCTTTCTCCATCTCCTGCTGCAGCTCAGTGAAGATGGTCTCAGCGTGCGGCCAGAGGGTCCTCACTGTGCCCAGCCGGGTGGCCAGGGAGCTGGAGGCGAATGGTGCGAGATGCATTCGGCAAAGCATCGCTGGTGCTGCTGCTGGTGCTGCTGCTGCTGGTGCTGCTGCTGCTGGTGGCTCTCAGGCTGGGAGCGCTCTGCCCCGGCTCTGCTGCCCGTGGCTTTTATTCCTGTTCCCGGGAGGAGTGGCCTCAACCCGCACATCACGTCATCCTCGGGAGAAGAGCTCAGCTCTTTCCAGCCCATTCCAGCTCATTCTTGTTACTCACCCATGAGGAGAGGCACCTCTTACGTCGTGCCCAGCATACCTTCGCCCTTAGTCTTGCAGCTCTGCTCTCCTGGCTTATAATTAGCAGCATCACCTCAGCCTCTGAACGGGATGCCTGAGCTGCCCCTGCCAAAAATCTGTGGCCTTTCTACTTCCCAGGCAGGGAGTGGGGCTGGGCTCCTCTCCTCCCTGCCTTCCCCCCCTTGCCTGTGGCCCCCCCCCAACCTGCAGGCAGGAGAGCCTCTCTGCCCCCCACCCCATTTGCAGGACCCTCAGCTGCCCGGGGGGGACACCAGGGTGAGAGCAGAAACCAGCCCATGGGCCCCCTCCCCAGGCGAAGTGCACAGGCAAGGTGCTGAGGGGCCGGGACAGGACGGCGGGTGGCCCCCGGGGAGGGAGGGGGCCTAGAAAGTGCGAGAGGCGTCTGGCAGCGGGTGACGTAGGGACGCGTTGCTTTAGGGGTGGGACTGTGCCTGTGCCAGCCGAAGTGACGTGCTCCTGGCACAGCGTAATCTGCGCTCTGCCGAGCCCCCCCAGTGCAGGGGCCATGGGAAGGGCTTTGCTCGCCCCCCGGCCGGTGGTCCCGCAGGCGTTGCTGCATCACGGTGGCTCTGCAGAAACCCGAGCTCCCAGCGGTGACTGCAGCTCCCTATTTGTGGCGTGTGACTCGTCCCCAGAAGCAGGCGCTGCTATTTTGGCTGGCAGATAATCAGCCTCTCAAAAATAGGCGATGGCTCCAGGAAGGTGCGTGGGGAGAGAGAGCGTTCTGGAAGGGGCACACCCCTGGGCAGGGGAGGATAAAACCCTCCGCTCCCCAGCCCCAGCCCAGCACTGCTCCAGCCTCTTGCACAGAGCCGAGCCACAGCACGTGCCAGGAGCACGCACCAGGAGCAGAGATGCTTTGCCGCCTGCACTTCATGCCGCCTGCGTCCAGCTCGCTGTTCCCGTGGCTGGGACCCGTCCGCACCCTCTGGCCGCATCCAAGCGCCCTCTTCGCCGAGCTGGAGCGAGAGCTGCGGCTGGAGATGGAGAGAGCTCGGGAGTTCATGAGCAGCTTCGAGCAGTTCCTGAGCAGCGGGAGCAGCCCCAGCCGGATCGGCATTGCCGCGGAGCGAGCCCCGAGCACCAGCGCAGCCCTGACCCAGGGCTCCGGGGAGGGCTTCTCCGTCTGCCAGGACGTGAAGGACTTTGCACCGGAGCAGCTGTCGGTGAAGGTGGTGGGCAGAAAGGTGGTGCTGGTGGGGCAGAAGGAGACGCAGAGCACGGACGAGAAGGGCTCCTTCTCCTACAAGTACGAGGTGCTGAAGCGGGAGTGGGACGTGCCCGAAGAGGTGGATGCCGAAGCGCTGACATGCTCCCTGTCCAAGGAAGGGCAGCTCCGCATCGAAGCCCCCAGGCTGGCCCTGCCAGCCGCTCCAGAGAGGAACGTGCCCATCCAGATGGGGCCAGCAGTGGCACAGCCAGCAGCCAGCACTGACGACGGAGCCGAGCGTGCCAAGGCGTGATGGGGAGCAGCGTGGGGCTGGGCTGAGCCCGGCTGCCGGGGCAGCTGCTGGCCGCAGAGCGGGACCGCGCTGGGGACTGCGTGACGGCCCGGTGGGGGGGTCTCTGCCCAAAACATGTAGCTTTTTTTGATATGTAATAAATATTCCTGACTTTTATTTGTGCAGTTTCTGTGTTTGCTGGTCTCGCCTGGCCCCGTGCTTTGCGACGCTCCCAGCTGTGCCCACGCAGCAGGACGGCAGCCCAGGGCACGTCCCTGGCACCTCTCCCCAGTCCTGCCTTTGCAGGGGAGGTTGGCTGAGGGGCTCCAGCACATGCACAACGCTGAGCACCCCCGGGGGGGCCCTGAGCATCCCCCAGGGCAGCCCTCGGGCACTCGACCTCCATCTTCGGGATGGTGCGGGGACGCTCCCGTGCGATGCCCGCTCGGCCACGAGCCGTGTCGTGCCGTGACAGCATCACCCGTGACATGACATCATCCCCCGTTACCGTGCCCCCCCCCCGCCCGTTGCTGGCACTTTCCAGGCGCTGCCCGCTCCTTCGCTACCCAGCCTGCCGCCAAGCCACGCCCCCTCCGCCGCGTGAGACTGAAATGGGCGGGGACTCCCATAAATGGGCAGGCGGGGGCGGTCTCACTTTACATGTAGGAGGCGGGGGCGGGGCCACACTCCATATTGGGTGGAGGAGGCGGGGCGCAGCGGCATGACCACACACTCCCCGTGTTTACAGGGAGGAGGCGGGGCGCGGGAGGTGGAGGGGCGAGGCCTCACCCCATATTTGGCGGAGAAGGCGGGGCCGCACTCCATATTTGGAGGAGGGTGCGGGGCGCGGAACGCGCCGTGCAGCGCCGAGCACCGTCGAACCGGGCACGGTACCGGTTACCGGAGCGGGGACGCCACCGGGCAGTGATGGGCCCGCGCCGCCGGCACCGCCTCGGGAGGGGGTCTCGGAGTGGTTGGTCCCCGTCGGGTCCGGACCTCCATCCTCCCTGGCCGGCTCAGGCCTCCCGCAGCCCCGGGAGGGAGCGGAGCTCCCGCCCGGGGCTGCGGGAGGCCTGAACCGGCCCCGGTATCACCGGACCCCCCCGGTTCCCCGCAACGGACTACCGATCCCGGCGTGCCCGGCGCGCAGGCGCAGTGAGCGCGGAGCGCACGCCGGGCCCGGCATGGCGGAGCCGGAGGCCGCGCAGCCCGGGCGGCCCCCGCCGGGCCCGGGGACGGCGACGGGGAGCGGGGCGGCGGGAGGAGCGGGGTCCAGCGATCCGGCGCGACCCGGGCTGAGCCAGCAACAGCGGGCGAGCCAGCGCAAGGCGCAGGTGCGGGGGTTCCCCCGCGGCAAGAAGCTGGAGAAGCTGGGGGTCTTCTCGGCCTGCAAGGTGGGCTGGACCGGTACCGGGCAGGACCGGCGGGGGCGGGGGGGTGTGCATGGGCAAGGGGTGCAGGAGGGGGGGTGCAAGGCCGTGCGTGGGCGGGGGATGCAGGAAGGGGTGCTGAGCCATGCAGGGGGTGCAGGAGGGGATGCGAGGACATGCATGGGCAGGGGATGCAGGACGGGGGTGCAGGAGGGGGAGTGTGCAAGGACACGCATGGGTGGGGGATGCAGGAGCGGGGGTGCAAGGACATTTATGGGCAGGGGATGCAGGAGGAGCATGTAGGGGGTGCAGGAGGCTGGTGCAAGGACATGCATGGGCAGGAGGTTGCAGAAGGGGGGTGCAGAGCTGTGCAGGGGGTGCAGAAGGAGGATGCAAGGACATGCATGGACAGGGGATGCAGGAGCGGGGTGCTGAGCTGTGCAGAGGGGTGCAGGGGGGGGGGATGAGCTGTGCAGGAGGGGTGCAAGGACATGCATGGGCAGGGGATGCAGAAGCAGGGTGCTAGGCTGTGCAGGGGGTGCAGGAAGGAGGTGCTGGGCCGTCCATGGCTGGGGGGTGCAGGAGGAGAGTGCTGAGCTGTGCAAGGGAGATGCAATGACATCCGTGGGCAGGGGGTGCAGATCCTGGGGCTGCACACAGGGGAAATGTGGAAGAGTGTTAGGGTGCTGGGTCATGCAGGGTGGAAAGCTGGGATGGATAAATAGGGATGGGTGGGACAGGTGGAGGAGACTTTGCAGGGGGAGTTGTTTGGCTGGAGAAGGCGGCAGCCTTGGCACGAAGCAGTGCCTGGGCTGCTGCGTGACGGCTTCTCCTGTCCCTTGTCCCAGGCCAATGATGCCTGCAAGTGCAATGGCTGGAAGAACCCCAACCCTCCCACCGCCCCTCGCATGGACCTGCAGCAGCCGGTGACCAACCTGAGCGAGCCCTGCCGGAGCTGCAGCCACGCACTGGGTAACCCCCCCACGGGGCGCCTGGGACCCCCATGGGGAGGGGGAGCGGTGCTGACCCCCACCCTCGTCTCACTGCGGCTTTCTCTCCGCCACAGCGGACCACGTGTCCCACCTGGAGAATGTCTCGGAGGAGGAGATCAACAGGCTGCTGGGCATGGTGGTGGATGTGGAAAACCTCTTCATGTCGGTGCACAAGGAGGAGGACACGGACACCAAGCAGGTGTATTTCTACCTGTTCAAGGTGCGTCTGGGGCTGGGCACATCTCGCTGCCCCGCTCATGGTGGGGCTGGTGCAGGGGTCCCCAGCATTGCTGGGGAGCTGGGGCTGCTGTCCTGCTGCTTGTCCTCTGCCTGCTCTGCTGGGAGCTGTGCTCTGTCTGTGGCTGTGAGCCACCCCACCAGCCCAGCTAGAGACCTGAAATGCTGACCCTGTCCTGGGAGCGACTGCTCTCCGGGCCTTGAATTCCCCTGGAAGGAAGGTTTCCAGGGAATAAACGGCTGTGCTCCGAGGTGGACCCTGGCACCTTCCTGGCTGCATGAATCGGTGCAGCCCTGCAGCACCGTTCTGCCACTCCCACCGCTCGTGGTGTGTCTGGTTCTTGGGACTTCAGTAACTGTGTCTGACGGTGTCTTCACAGCTCCTGCGGAAGTGCATCCTACAGATGAGCCAGCCTGTGGTCGAGGGGTCCCTGGGGAGCCCCCCCTTTGAGAAACCAAACATTGAGCAGGTGAGGCTGCTGTCAGGCTCACTCATTGCACTCATGACTTGTCCTGTGTTTTGCTGCTCTTGCATGGTCCCCTCCCTCTTGGGGGGCAGCACTGAAGGGTCTGGTGCAGCACCCAGCACCCTTCCACCTCCCCTTCCTCCGCCCAGGGAGTCCTCAACTTCGTCCAGTACAAGTTCAGCCACTTGCCGCCCAAGGAGCGGCAGACCATGTACGAACTCTCCAAGATGTTCCTGCTCTGCCTCAACTACTGGAAGCTGGAGACACCCTCCCAGTTCCGGCAGCGCTCCCAGAATGATGATGTGGCCACTTACAAGGTCAACTATACAAGGTGAGGGCGGGAGGGGGTCTGAGCCAGCCAGCCTGGGGGTCTGCCCGCTCCTCCCACCCCTGCGTGGGGCTGACCCGTGACTCCCAGGGTCTTCGCCTCTCCCCAGCTCTCCAGGGTTGTTGGTCCATTAGGAGGGCAGGCATCCAGTGGGGAGACTGTTCCAAATAACGTCAGCTGTGACCCCCCCCCCCCCCCCCCCCCGGATGCCTGCTCTTCTGGTCCCTGCTTCCAGCAGTGTAGTCCCAGGAGGGGTGCAGATGCTCCGGGGTTGCTGGTCCCAGCCCTGTCACTGGAGCACGTTCTTGTCTCCTAGGTGGCTGTGCTACTGCCACGTGCCACAAAGCTGCGACAGCCTTCCCCGCTATGAGACCACCCACGTCTTCGGGCGCAGTCTCCTGAAGTCCATCTTCACAGTCACCCGCCGGCAGCTGCTGGAGAAGTTCCGGGTGGAGAAGGACAAGCTGGTGCCAGAAAAGCGGACGCTGATCCTCACCCACTTCCCCAAGTAGGTGCCTGATGCGGGGATGGCTGCTGTGCCACTGGGGAGGCTCTCCTCCTTCAGGGCACTCGCACACTGAGTGTGGCCAACGTGCTGCTCCCTGCCAGGTTCCTGTCCATGCTGGAGGAGGAGATCTATGGCGAGAACTCCCCGATCTGGGAGGCTGATTTCACCATACCAGCCGCGGAGGGTGCCCAGCTGGTGTCTCGCCCAGGTATCTCGGGGAGCAGCCCCCCCAACTCGGGCGCTGTAGGATAAAGGACCGAGGTGCGGGTGAGCCTTGGCTGGTGGCAGTGGCTGGGCTGCTGCAGCGTGACGAGCTGCTTTCTGGCAGTCACAGGCATCGTTGGTCTCTTCCAGCCGCGGTCAGCACCGTCGCCGTGCCCACCACTCCGCTCTTCAGCAAGAAGCTCAGCAACAGCAGCTCTGCAGTGAGCATGGATGCCAGCACCCCGGAGCCCCTGCCAGGTAGGGCTGGCGTGAGCCTGGCACCGGGGGAGCTGGGACCTTCCTTGGTCCCTCCTGGCGCTGGATGTGCTGCTCTGCTCCGGTCCCCAGGGGAGAAGCGGAAGCTGCCCGAGAGCCTGACGCTGGAAGATGCCAAGCGGATCCGTGTCATGGGAGACATCCCCATGGAGCTGGTGAACGAGGTCATGCTGACCATCACGGACCCCGCTGCCATGCTGGGCCCCGAGGTACGGAGTTGGGGGCACTGAGGTGGCCGTGGTGCTCGCCAGGGCCCACAGAGCTGCTTTCCTGGTGTGCCGGGGCCTGGCTGGTCTCCCCCTGCGGACAGTGTGCCGTGGCCAGTGAAACCCCCTGCGCCCCCCCAGACCAGCCTGCTGTCGGCAAATGCGGCACGGGACGAGACGGCCCGGCTGGAGGAGCGCCGCGGCATCATCGAGTTCCATGTCATCGGCAACTCGCTCTCGCAGAAGTCCAACAAGAAGATCCTGATGTGGCTGGTGGGCTTGCAGAATGTCTTCTCGCACCAGCTGCCCCGCATGCCCAAGGAGTACATCACCCGCCTCGTCTTCGACCCGTGCGTGGCTTGGGGAGTGCAGGGGGGGCTGGTACAGGGTACTCCCATCTCACCCTCAGCCTCGCTGCCCGCAGGAAGCACAAGACCCTGGCACTGATCAAGGACGGCCGAGTGATCGGGGGGATCTGCTTCCGCATGTTCCCCACCCAGGGCTTCACGGAGATCGTCTTTTGCGCTGTCACGTCCAACGAGCAAGTGAAGGTGAGAGTGGGGAGGCAGGTGGTGGGCATGGCACGGGGGTCCCTGGCAGCACAGTGCAGTGGCTGCAGGGTGGGGAGGAGTGGGGCAGTGGGTGGGGGCTGTGGGGGGGAAGGATGGTCTTGCTGTAGCTGGTAGAGCCCGGGGGTGTCCCAGCCCCTGGGGTAGCCAGACCCGCTCGGCACTGGCCAGCCCTGAGCGGCAGCGATTGCTCAGGAACGTCCTCCAGCTGCCTGTGTCCGTGGGTGGGAGGGGGCCGTGCATCCCATCTGACTTGGGCTGCCCTGGGGGCACGGGTGGTCCCCGTCTCACGGCGGCTCCCCCAGGGCTACGGGACGCACCTGATGAACCACCTGAAGGAGTACCACATCAAGCACAACATTCTCTACTTCCTCACCTATGCAGACGAGTACGCCATCGGCTACTTCAAGAAGCAGGTGGGCTGCTTCCCCCGGGGTGGTTCCCCTCAGCCTTCCTGCCCGCCAGCCCCCTCCCACCTGCCCTTTCCCTCCTAGGGCTTTTCCAAGGACATCAAGGTCCCCAAGAGCCGCTACCTGGGCTACATCAAGGACTACGAGGGGGCAACCCTGATGGAGTGTGAGCTGAACCCCCGCATCCCCTACACCGAGCTCTCCCACATCATCAAGAAGCAGAAGGAGGTACGTCCTGCGGGCAGGCGGGTGCTGCCAGGGTCTGCCTGCTCAGGCCCCTGCCAGCTGCCTCCCAAAGGCAGGGGAGAGGGGTGGGGATGTGCCGGCCCTTGGGAACCAGCCCTTGAATCTCCCCTGGGAGCAGGGTCGAGAGGGGAGGGACACTGCGGTGGTGTTTGCAGTGGCTGGGCTTGGCTCCAGCCCTGGGCAGCGGGTGCAGCCGGTGCTCTGGGCCCGTGGGGTCCCACATCACGGTTTGGCTCCCCGGACCATCCTGCAGTCCCTGCTCACCTCCCCGCTTCCAACCTCCCCTTCCTGCTGCAGATCATCAAGAAGCTGATTGAGAGGAAGCAGGCGCAGATCCGCAAGGTCTACCCTGGCCTGACCTGCTTCAAGGAGGGTGTGCGGCAGATCCCCATCGAGAGTGTCCCTGGCATCCGTGAGTCCGGCCACCTTCTGGTGGGGAAGGGCTGTCTGGCAGGAGGGCTCTATCCTCCCTCACCCACTGGTGTGGGGCAGACATGGTGATGTTGACGCTTGTCTTCCAGGAGAAACGGGATGGAAACCACTGGGGAAGGAGAAGGGGTGAGTGCCGCGCAGAGGGGGTGGGTGTCCTGCAGCAGCCGGGCTGCGGGGGCTCGGCTTGGGCTGCTCCTCACTCCTGGCACTGCCCCGTGCCGCCCCGGCCATGGCCCGGTGCTGGGTTGGGCAGGTGGGAGCACCGGGATGGAGAGAGGCTGCCCGCCCTCGGGCTGATGGGTGCTGGTTTTGTCCTGCAGAAAAGAGCTGAAGGATCCGGACCAGCTCTACAACACCCTGAAGAACCTCCTGGCCCAGATCAAGGTGCGGCAGGAGGGGATCCTGCGCTCCGGGGTGCCTGTCTCCCCGACAGCCCTCGGAGCTGCTTCCCCCGGGATAGGCTGTCCTGGGCTCTGCCCTTGGGGGGCAGGTGGGGTGACCCAGGCGCACGGGGAGCGGGACCCCCGTGTGCTGCGGCAGGCAGGGGCTGCGTGTACTCGCTGTTGTAACCTGCCCCCTGCCCTCTCCCCAGACCCACCCCAGCGCGTGGCCCTTCATGGAGCCAGTGAAGAAGTCGGAGGCACCGGACTACTATGAAATCATCCGCTTCCCCATCGGTAGGTGGTTGTGCCTGGAACCCCAGCGCAGGATGGTGGAGGGAGGGCTGAAGACCCCCTGTCGTGGGGTCTGGGCTAGGGAGTCATGGTTGGGGTGCTGGGAGCCCCAGGACAGTCCAGAAGAGAGAGGGGTGAGTCAGGACCCTCGGTTGGTGTCCAGCTCTGTGGCTGGGGGGCACAGAGGCCTGGGGGACCTGACCCTTCCCCACCCCCAGACCTGAAGACCATGACCGAGCGCCTGAAGAACCGCTACTACGTCACCAAGAAGCTGTTCATTGCCGACCTGCAGCGCATCATCACCAACTGCCGCGAGTACAACCCGCCTGACAGTGACTACTGCAAGTGTGCCAACACCCTGGAGAAGTTCTTCTACTTCAAGCTCAAGGAGGGGGGGCTCATCGACAAGTAGGGGAGCTGGCCTTGACCTGCCTTGGCCACTGGCCCCCCCACGAGAGGGACAGGGCTGCCTGTGGGCCCCAGCCCCGCTCCGTGGGCAGGGGTTGCTGGAGGGTTTGTTGGTGCTGAGCAGCCTGGGGGAGCTGGGCCTTCCCTTGGGGGGGGCTGGCAAGGTGGTAGGGGGTGCCTGGTGCTTTTATCCCGAGCTGGTGGCTGCCTCTCCTGGGGGTATGTGAGCAGCAGGGCTGGAGCCGCCTCATCGGGATCTATCTGGGGCAGGGGCAGCAGCAGTGCTGAGTTCCTGCCTCTCCCTGGGGGGCTGGGACCCCCCCTGCCCCACACCGGCGCTTCCCTCCTCCCCAGGGTCATGCCTTCTGCCCTGGCTCTCTGCGACAGGGCAGGGGCACACAAGTGCTTTGGTTTTCTGCTTCCGTCCACGCACAGGCAGCTCCTGCCCCTCTTGTTGAATGTACGGCAGGGCTCAACCCTGCCCGCCCTGGGCTGCGGGCAATGATGCTGCGCGTGGTCTCGGGTCCTGCTGTGAGGGGGTGCTCTGCCCCCACACCCCCCCAGCTCCTGCTGCCTCTATCAGCTCTTCCCTCCCCCTGGGGGCAGGTCAGCCCTCAGCCCTACCTGTGCCCCAGGCAGGGGCCCAGCTGCAGTCTGTACAGTGCTCCCTGCCTGCTCCTGCTGCCAGCCAGGGCTGCCCCTCGCCTGGCCAGGAGTGGTGAGGGTTGGTAGCCCTGCCTGCTGGGTCAGTGGCCTCTGCCTGGTGCTGCACTGGCCTCTGCTCCCCTGGCTCTGCCCCAGCTGGGAGCCAGCTTCTGCCCCTGGGTGTGGGGTCGGCTCCTGCTTGCCTCCCCCCCCTTGCTGCCCCTTCCTTGCACCTCGCGGGCCATATTCCCCCTGTGCCTACTTGGGTGCTGGGCTGGGGAGCGCCTGACCCCAGCATTGACTTGTCCCCCACCCTCGCTTGGTCCCCTGCTGCCTTGCCCCCCCCCCCCCCCCCCCCGTGCTGTCATCGCTGTGTGGGTGCTGGTGATGCTCTGCGGCTCACTGGCCTTGCCAGGGTGGGACCAGCCCCCTCCACCCCTTCCCTGCCACCCATTCCACTTGACGGTTGTTCTGTTTGTTTGTTTGTTTGTTTTTTTAAATAAAAGTCCTTGTGCAAACCCAGGTGCATCCTTCAGCCTGGCCCTGCAGCACGACCGGGTGGGCTGGCAGCGTGGGGTGCTCGGGGGGGGGCTTACAAATAACCAAATAGCTCAAAAGCTGGGGAGGGGGACAGGAGCCGCTCAGGGTGGGGAGGATGCAGAGAGCACCTGAGCCGGGCTGGGGTGCACTGGGCTGAACTGGGGTGCAGGGTGCTGCCCCGGGGGGCCCGGACTGGCCAGGGAGCAGGGGCCGGTTGGGGTGCGGGGCGGGGCTGCACCGGGGCGGCCGCGGCTGTGGCAGCTCCGCCCGGTTTCGGTTTCTGTCCGTGACCGGGGCTCCCGGGGGGGGCTCCCGGGCCGCTGCGGGCCGGGCGGGCGCCGAGGCCGGGAGGGGAGCGGCGCGGGGGCGCGGGCAGCGCGGCTCGGCCCGGCTCAGCCCCGCTCGGTTCGCCCCGGCCCGGCTCAGCCCGGCCCCGCCACCCGCCCGGTCCCGGCAGCGCGGCCGGCGGAGCCCCCCCTCGCTGGGGCTCCGGCAGGACGCGCCGCCCCGAGTTTCGTTTCCCGGCCGGGACCGGCACCGGCACTGGCACCGGCACCGGCGGGATGGAGCTGCGGGGGTACCAGCGGGAGGCGGTGGCCCCGGCCCTGCGCGGCCGCAACAGCATCATCTGGCTGCCCACGGGCGCCGGCAAGACCCGCGCGGCCGTCCACGTCTGCCGGCGGCACCTGGAGAGCCGGCGGGGCGGCAGGGTGGCCGTCCTGGTCAACAAGGTGCCCCCCCGACCCCCGGTCCCTTGCCCCGGCGGTAACGGGGTGCCAGCACCCACCGGCCACGGGCTCGCGGGCGGTGGTCCCGGGGCCGGAGCTGAGCGGGGTCTCGCGGGCGCAGGTGCATCTGGTGGACCAGCACGCCAAGAAAGAGTTCCACGTGCTGCAGGACGCCTTCAGGGTGACGGCCATCAGTGGGGACAGCCACCACAAGTCCTTCTTCGCCTGCGTGGTGAAGCAGAGCGATGTCATCATCTGCACGGCCCAGATCCTGCAGAACGCGCTGGTCAGCAAGGAGGAAGACACGCACGTGGAGCTGACGGGTGGGTGCGGGACCCCACGTGCTGCTGTCCCCGTGGCCTGGCTGGGGTGCGACTGCCCCGGCCAAACCTCTGCCATGGCTCACCCTGCTCCCCCCCCCCTCGCCCGACGCAGATTTCTCGCTGCTGGTGATAGACGAGTGCCACCACACACACAAGGAGGGCGTCTACAACAAAATCATGCTGAATTACCTCCAGCGCAAGCTCAGCGGGCAGCAGGGCCTGCCACAGGTCCTGGGCCTGACGGCGTCCCCCGGCACCGGGGGGGCAACTTCCTTCGAGGGAGCTGTAGAGCACATCCTGCAGGTGGGTCCTGTGCCCCCCGTCCTGTGCCGAGACGGTGCAATGGCCCCGGGCACAGCTTCCCCTGGGGTGTAGCGGGATGTCCCTTGGTGTGGGCATTGATAACCTGGTGTGCAGGTGCTGGGCAGCTGGGCGGCCCGGGGCAGACATCCCCAAACTCATCGGGGCTGCTAGGCTTAGGGCTGGAAGCGGGGTCTCGCCCTCTCAGATCTGTGCCAACCTGGACACCGAGAAAATCATGTCGGCGCAGGAGGAGGTGCAGCACCTGCAGAGCCACGTCCCCCAGCCCAGGAAGCAGTACGACCTGTGCCAGGAGAGAGCGCAGGTGAGGGGCAGCTGGTTGGAGCCACAGGGCTGCTCGCTGGGTGGAAGACCAGACCCCCGAGCCCTGCTGAGCCAGCGGGCTGTGTCCCTCCACCCGCTTAGCTCAGGCCAGCACGAGGAACCAGTTGATCCAGAGCCTTGGTGCAGGGGGATCCTGCAACTGTCTGGGTCCTGCCGTGCGAACATCCCCTAATCCCAGGCCAGGCGCTCTGGGCTGCACCTCCGAGGCTGTCCAGAGCAATGTACCTGATTCCTCAGGTCCTGAGCCCCTCTCTGCTCCCAGGACCCCTTTGGTGAGCAGCTGAAGAAGATGATGGAGCAGATCCAGCAGTACATGGAGATGCCTGGCCTGCCACAGGACTTCGGCACGCAGATTTACGAGCAGCGCATTATGGAGCTGGAGAAGAGAGGTGAGGAGGCGGTGGTGCGGGTGCGGCAGAGCCGGCAGCCACGGGGCCAGGCCGTGACCACGGCATGCTCCGTCCCTTGCCAGCGGCAGAGACGTTTTGTCGCAAGATGCGGGTGTGCGCACTGCACCTGCGCAAGTACAACGACGCATTGCTGATCAACGACACGGTGCGGATGATCGACGCCTTCCAGTGCCTCCAGCAGTTCTACGCTGCTGAGAGGGACGCAAAGGACCCCACCGAACGGTTCCTCACCACCACGTTTGAGGGTAATGGAGAGGCCTGGAGGGGGGGTTAGTGCTGGCAGCATTTGGGGGGCAGGGAGTCCCCCTTGATGCCCTGTTTGCCTGCGCAGAAAACAGGATGAGCTTGCAGGCGCTTGCCAGGGACCGGCGCTATGAGAACCCCAGGCTGGGCAAACTGGAGGAGATCCTGCAGGAGCACTTCCAGCCCCCGGGCACTGCTCGTGGCATCGTCTTCACCAAGACCCGGCAGAGTGCCCACAGCCTGCTCAGCTGGCTGCAGGACACGGCCACGCTCTGTGGCCAGCACATCAGGGCTGCCGTCCTCACCGGTGCCGGCTACAGCAACCAGACCAAGCACATGACGCAGGTGAGCGGAGGGTGGGAAGGAGCTGGACCTATCCCTCCCTACGCACTTTGTGGGTGCTGCGGGCGCTGCCAGGGGCTCAGAGCCCTACGCAGCTGCTGAAGCATCACCCCCTCTTCCCTCAGAACGAGCAGCAGGACGTGATCAAGCTGTTCCGCGAGGGAGCCCTCAACCTGCTCTTCTCCACCAGCGTGGCTGAGGAGGGCCTGGATATCCCCGAGTGCAACATTGTGGTCCGTTATGGGCTGATGACCAACGAGATTGCCATGGTGCAGGTAGCTGCCTGGGCTCCCTCCAGATGCTCTTCCCGGCTCCATGGGGGGGTAGCCTGCCGGAACGCCCCAAAGCCATGAGTGTGGGACATGGGGGCTCTCACATCCCACGCCCACTGGGAGCTCCCTGGGGATGAGCCCAGCCCCTGGCAGAGCATCTCCTTGGCAAGGCGCAGTGGGGTATGGAGGGTGGATCCATCCTCGCGGGGTGGTGTGGGGGGGGGAGGGGGGGTCGGCTACGGCCCTCCTCTGCTGACCGCAGCATTTGGCCCTTCCGCTGCAGGCCCGGGGCCGTGCCCGTGCCGAAAACAGCGTCTACTCCGTCCTCGCCAAAGCCAACAGCAGAGAGGTCTCTCGTGAACTGCTCAATGAGAACCTCGTGGAGCTCATGGAGAGGGCGATCAGAGCAGTGCAGGCCATGCCTGAGCAGGAGTACAGCCTCAAGGTGAGCACTGGGCCCTGCCCTGAGCACCAGGAGGGCCAGGCAGCTCCTGCCCATGCCCTGGTTTTGGCTACCTGCTGTCCCTTTGGGGCAGCACCGGCTCCTGTGTAGGGGAGGCATCAGGTGCCCAGGGCAGTGCGTGCCCATCCCGTCCTGCCCATCCTGCCCTGCCCGTCCTGCCGTGCAGCTTGCGCTCTCTAGGACAGCGCATCTCTCTCCAGCCATGTGTCTTGCCATGTCTGCTATCTGTCTGTGCCCGTAGCCCTGTGCTGCCTCCTGTCCTCCCCACTGTCCTGCCTCCCACTGCCTTCTGCAGATCAGGGACCTGCAGCAAGTTGCCGTTGCCAGCTGGCTAATGAAGGAGGCCAGGATCAGCGAGAGGCGGCAGCTGCACGACCCGGATGATGTTTACCTCTACTGCGTCAACTGCAACGTGGCGGTGTGCCGTGGCAGCGACATCCGCACTGTGGAGGGCATGCACCACGTTAACATCAACCCCAACTTCAGGTAGAGCCCAGCTGTCAGGCATCACTTGCATAAGCTGCTGCACTCTCCACCCAGGATGGGCAGGGGGTGGCAGCAGCCTGCCGCTAGCTCTTTCTTGGGGACACCAGTCCGGGGAGGTCACAGGGGCTTTGTGGGACTGTGTGACTATGGGAGCACATGTGCTGCCCTGTTTCTGTCCCCTGGACCACTGTCCTTAGAGTGTCTTTTGGCTCCTTCCTTGCAGGGTGTATTACAGAGTTTCCGGGAAAATAGAGTTCCAGCGGACTTTCAAGGACTGGGAGCCCGGCTGCCGCATCATGTGCAGTGAGTGCAGCCAGGTGAGTAGGACACGCGGCAATCCCCCCGTGACTGCAGCCCAGTCAGAGTTGGAGGGACCGTGCCTTGTGCCCCAGCTCCTGGCTGAGGAATGGAGCTGTATCTCCCTTCAGTACATGCCCATGTGATGTGCGCGCTGCGCATGTGGGACATGGACACGTGCAGCTGTCTCCAAGCGGGACGTACCCCGGGAGCAAGAAGCTGCCTCTGTCCCAGGTGTGTGTGGCCCTGCAGCCTGGGGATGCTGCTCTGCGGTCTGCATGACTGTCCCCTCCCTGCCCACACAGGACTGGGGAATGGAGATGATCTACCGACAGGTGAAGCTGCCCATCCTCTGCATCAAAAACTTTGTGGTGGAGACACCGGCTGAGAAGAGGAGGTACAAGAAATGGAGTGCTGTGACATTCCCTGTCAAGGAGTTTGACTACCTGGAGTACTGCTCCAGCACCCACGGCCAGTCCTTCTAGCATGGGCTCTGCTCAGAAGAGGACTATTCCCAGGCCATCACCTGGAGCAGTGGGACCCTTCCCGTTGCCCTTGGCATGGGACCCTACCTCCAGGCCTGTGCAGAGAGCCACGGCTTGCTCCTCTTTTCCTTGCTGGACTGAGTCACTGCAGCACATCCCTTGCTAGAGCCTGCAACTGCAGGAGGAGGCTTTGCTGCACCCATGCAGGAAGGACGAGACACTGGGATGGGAAAATACATGAACGCTTCCCTGCCCGCTGGCAGCTGCTCCCTGTGCCACTACCTTCCCCTCCTGCCCCCCAGCGCTGCCGGGCTTGGAGGGCTGTCACTGCAACCCTGCCAGAAGAACCAGCCATTTCACATGGGCCCAGGACATGGCCCAGCGTTTCTCTGGCAGCCTCCGGTCTGCTTTGTGAATTTGATGGTCCTCCGCTAAAAACGTGTGTGCGCACTGGGAACGAGGGAGGCGTTGGCAGTTTCATTCACTGCGAGAGCTCACTGCGTGCAGGCATGTTTGATGCGGGACAGCCCTCGCACCAGAGCCAGACCACCCTATCACCTGCTGGAGAGCCAGATCCCACTGCGCCAGCAGGGCAGGGGTCCCCAGGGAGGCACCTGTGAGTGCCTGGAGTTGCATGCGTGGGGCTGCCCCAGTCCTACCCCTCCCCGCAGACACTGGCCCGAGCGACCCACCTCACCCACCCACCCACCCGCAACCAAACCTTCCTGTGGCCCAGAACGAGTCTCAGCCCCTCCGGGGCAGCTCAGCCCTGCAGGAACGCAGCCGGAGCTGCGGGTGGATTTGACCTTCTGGCAGAAATGAAAAGGCTGCTGAGGCTGAACCAGGGCGTCTGGAGTCGCCTGGCCCCGGTGTCCGGGCTCGGGGAAGGGGCTGTGTGCCCCGGCCCCGGCAGCCCCGGGTGTCCCCGCGGGGCTCCGCGGGCTCAGCTGGGGCCGCCCCGGGGAAGCTGGGCTGGCCGGGCCCCTTGCTTCCCAGCCGGGGAGGCTGAGGGAGCCGCAGGGCTTGCGGTAGGAACCGGGCCGGCCTCGGGGCGCGGGGGGGGTTCGGTGCCGGACGCTCGGTGTCCCCGCGGCCGGGCCGGGATGCTGCAGCCCCGGATCCCGCGCCCCCCCCCCGGCGTGCTCTCCCGCCGACGGTCGCTAGAGGGAAGCCCCGGCCCGGCCCGGCCGTGGGAGGAGGGCGATGCCCGGGGAGCCGGGGGACGCCCGGGGGGTGCCGCCCGCCGGCGGGAGGATGCTCAGCCCGTGCCCGGCCGGTGGCCGGGAGGCTGCGGCGCTCGTACCCGCCGCTCCGTGCGTGGCCCTTCCCCGCGAGATCCGGCCACGCGTGCCGGTGCCGGCCCGGGGACCTCCCGCTCCGGTAAGCAGCGCGGTTGCTCGGCGGGTTACGGGGGGTTACGGGTACCCCGGAGGTGGGGGGACGGGGGCGGCGGGGGGATGCGGTAGCGCTGGGAGCCGCGGTCTGCCCGTGCTCCCAGCCCGGTCCTGCCGGGCACAAGGAGCTCCCACGGAGGGCGAGGGGCGCCTTTTCCCCCGGGCACCGGTGGCTGCAGGCGCAGGCAGGGGCAGGCAGGGGCAGGCAGGGGCACCTGGATACCTGAACGTGATCTCCATCCAAAACCCCCCCCCCCCCCCCCCCTCCCCGGGACAGCCCCCCTCCCGGGGAGCGCAGTACCGGGCGCTGCGGCCACCGGGGCCGCTGCCGGCGGTTCTCTCCAGCGAGGCCGCGCGTTCGGAGGCAGCGTGCTGCTCCTGCCTGACTTTGAAGGCAGCGGCTTCTGCCGTAATGAGGCATAGCCCAGTTTCAGGTGGAGTTAGCCCCGGGGGAAACATGAAACCGAACTCCTGTTCATCAGAAACTGGGTAATGAGGCCGTTTGAGTTATTTGTAGCTCTCTGTGGGCCGGGATGGCCTCTCCTACCTCTCCCCAGGCAGAATCCCTCCTGCAGGGACCCCAGATACTTTTGCTAAGCTCAAATTGCCCTGGTTCGTGCTTGGAGAATCCAGGCTGTGAGTTAACCTGATGGGTGAACTGGGTGGTACGACCTCCTACCAGCCTAGATGGATCTCGTTGTCCACTTTGGTGCCCAAAACAAGATTTTCTGCAACATTGATCCAAACTTGCCCATTTTTGAAGGGGTTCACCTGACCCCATGGGATGCAGGGCCAGGACAGCATTGCCCTGTGGGACTCTGTGGGTTTTGCAAGTGGGTCTGCATCCAGCCTCTGCTTGTTCCTCCCTATGCACCTCTGCTTTAATGCCAGCCCCATCTGGCTTCTCCTTCCCAAGGGCTCGGTCACCTTGGGCCTGGTGGCAGGGAGCAGCCAAGCTGCAGCGATCCATGCTGCGACCTTGTCCGGCATCCTTCAGAGCCGGCGTCCTTCAGAGCCGGCATCCTTCAGAGCCGGCGTCCTTCAGAGCCAGCATCCTTCAGAGCCGGCATCCTTCAGAGCCAGCCTTGTGTGGCTGAGTCCCCAGGCTGCCTGTGGCCGGGCCAGCCCACATGAGGGTGCAGGGATACACATCCCTGCGAGCCCCGCTAATCTGCCCTGGCTGTTGCCGGCAGCTCCCCCTGAGTGTGCTGTTGCTGCATCCCTCAGCCTGGGGCAGAGGCAGTGGCTGCTCCCCTCTGATCAGCCATTCGGATCACTCCCGCATTGATCAGGTCTGGAGTGTGCTGATAAAGTGGCTTCGGAGCCACAGGGACTCAGGGAGGCTGGAAGTCCATGTCTGACCAGCTCTGTGTGTTGTGGGGCTGCCCGAGCGTGTCCCCAGCCCCAGCCCACTCCCGACAGGCTCTCCCCGCACACCAGCACAGTGTCCTTGCTTTGCAACACTTGTCCTCCTGCCGGGGGGAATGGTCAGACCCCTGGTCGGGGGGACCCTCTGTTCTCCCCCTCCTCACACAGCCCAGGGCCAGGGTCCCCCGAGGGGCCTGCACCCTGCCCTGTGCCACCCTGCTCCCTGCAGCACAGCATGGCCGTGCCCCCACAGAGAGTGACAGAGGTACCTGGCACTTCGAGCAGCACTGGGTGGGCTTGTCCTGTGATTAAACCAGCCTGAAGCCCCACTTCATCACTCCAATTGCCCTGTCAATACCCGGGCATTAGAGAGGGCTGCTGGACTAGTTCTTGTGCCCTGACACATCCCCTGTCAATAACCTCTGGATTTAAGCCTGTGGCTCGGAGCATCTTTGCTTATCTCAGCTCCCCAAAGCACTTATGTTCCCGGCCATCATAACTCCCTGCCTGTAAGTGGAGACAGGCACCATTAGCCCCGCAGCAAACAGCTACTGCAGCAAGTTTTGCTGGCAAAAGTGCAGCAAAGGTGTTTTCCACCTGCTCTTTTGCAGGTGAGCTTCCCACAGGCTGCCAGGACAGGGTTTGGTGTGGGGATGGGCACAGCCCCTGGAGCACCCGTGTTCTCCTTTCCCAGCACCCCTTGTGCCTCCGGCAGCCATGTGTGCTCACAGCCCAGAGCGAGGGCAATGCTACAATTTATACAGCCCATTTCATTTATCATCAGTGCATCAGAAAGCAACAATTCACCTTTCAATGCACCAGCTGAAAAAACTCCGGCTCCACTCTGCTTGGCAGAGCCTCAGATTGGCCCTTTCCTGAGGCTGGATGTTGAGCAGTGACTTAGAGCTCAATCTGTTTAGCTTATCGAAAAGTAGCCTGAGATGTGACTTGATTACAGTGTGCAAGTACCTTCCCAGGGAGAAAACTGCCAGGTATTAAAGGGCTCTTTAACTTAGCTGAGAGGGGAATAATAAGAACTGAGGGCTTGAAGATAAAGTCAGACAAATTGAAACACAAAATCAGGTGCAGGTCTGCAGCAAGGAGGGCGCAGAGCAGCTGGAGCAGGGTCCCTGGGCACCTTTCTCAAAGCGATGCCCTGGCTGAACCGCAGGTTCCTGGGGCCGGGGGTTGTGACCCTGGGGGGTGGCTCCATCCTGCCCCTATGGCTCTGGCCCCGTGGGGACGTGGGCTTGGGGAGCAGGATGAGTCTGGTGGCATTGCGGGCAAGGCGGATTGGGGACTGAATTTTGCTTCCCGGTCACATCTGAAAAACTCACTGTCACATGGTATCTCTGCCAGAGCCCGGGAGCACGTCAGCCCCCGAGGTGACCTTTCTCGGGACAGCTGGAGCCTCCCTTTCTGTACCAGGGGAAATGCCAGCCTGGTGAAAACTGCTCATTGCGGAGGAACTCGATCCTGAAAACCAAAAGCCCTCTCTCCATGTTGCTCATACCTCCCCTCTCCTCCGCTGCCAGGAGTGCATGGGAGCCCGCAAAACGCACGGGGACGTCCTCGTCTTGCTCTGCTCCACCATCCCCATGACCAACGGCTGCATGTCTAACGATTCCCTGCCGGGAGTTAATCTCGACTGTTAGCATGTCAGGTTGCTGGTGGATTAAACAAGGGGATTAGCATCAAACAATTTCCCTCCCGCCCTGAGCAGGGAGGCAGGAAATATAATCACTGCGGTTTTATTTTGCTTAGGCTAAAAAAGCTCCCTGGCATGTGGCCGGGTGATGCCAGCCGTGCCGGTGGCACAGGGAGGCACGTGCCCAGGGCACTGCGGGGCCACTGCTGCCTCTGCCGCACAAGGGTCCCCACCGTCACCGTGACGGGCATGCCAAGACCAGGAGCTGCTCGTCCTGGGGAGGTGTCCTGGGTGGTACTTGTGTAACCAAGCTGTTCATCACATGCCCCTGAGGAGAGCACAAAAGCCAGGGTTGGAGGTGGGGAGGGTCCCAGCCCCCAGGCAGCAACCGAGCTGCCCCAGCACCTTCATCCCTGCTGCTCCTGCCAGCCTGGGCTCAGCTGTGGACAGCAGAGGATGGAACAGCCTTGCAGGTGTGAAAGCAAATCTGACTTCCCAACAGCTCCCACGTTCCAGAGCCAGGGGACAGTGACGCCGCTCTGATCCAACAGCTGTGGTGCTGCAGAATTGCCAGCTTTCATCCCAAGCTTCCTCTCCACCTACGATCACAGGATCCACTATCAGCACTGGGGCACAGCACTGCCCTCTCAGCCACTATATAAAAAGTAAAATAAACCCTCTAATCCAGGGTGTGTGTTTGATAAAGAACTCGTGCAGCTCTTGTTGGGGCAGGGGCAGAGCAGCCAGCCCCGTGCTCGGCGCAGAGACTCGACTTCTCTTTGGACCAAAGCGCCGCGGGGGAGCAGCCAGCCTCGCATCCACACATCCTCTTCTGCCCAGATCTCCTCGGTCCCTGGAGTTTACTCAGCAACTTTCATCTGAGGAGCAGTTCCAGGGTGGCCAAGTCTCTGGTCAGCCAAGGAGGATGGGACCGCTCGCTGAGACGAGGCAGTGGCTGCGCCGTGGGCTGGCAGAGGGGGGCTTGGCACGGTGCTGCCTGCAGAAGTGTTGCCCTGGGGAAAGGGGTGACCCAGCAGCGGTGGGTGGGCTAGCACGGGGCTGTGACGAGGGGGAACACAGTCGTTTGCTTCCTCATCAGAAGGCCAAGAAACCCCGCAGAGATCTCCCCCTGCGGTGTCCGGTGTTCCAGGTGTGAGCTGGTGTGGGGCCTCCTGCCCAGGAGGGGAGATGCTGGTGGGAGTTATTCCTGAGGGGGATTTGCCATGTGTCTCCTTCTCCTCCAGCAATGGGCTGCCTGCTTCTCCCCTACTTGAGACGGGACCCGGTGAGCCCACAGGTTGCTCCCCAGCAGTAGTGCAGGTGAAACGCAGCTCCTCTCCCTGCAGCTGCCTCCCCCGTGCCACAGCCCTGGGGCCAAACTGCCTCGTCCCCTCACTGGAGGGAAGGGTCTCCCGCCTCTCCTGCCTCCGCAGGCTCACTGCTTTTAGGGAACCTCATGGGTACCTCCTTGGCCCAAGACCGGTCAATCGACTGAAATTGGCTGAAAGGTCCTGGGCAGGCACCAATGCCCAGGCAGATGCTGCCCTGCACGTGCCCACCTCGCTTTTCTAGGAAGCTGGGCTAAAAATACTGTCCTAGGGCTGTGCGGCAAAAGACTGGGCAGATCCTCAGCTACTGGAAGCCCGAGTGATTTACAGCCCATAGCCCGTGCGTGATCCCAGCGGGCTGTCCCTGGGGCTGCACAGGGGCAGGGATGTTCCCGGCATGCAGCACCCGGGGCCGAGGCCAGGGCACGTCTCCATCGGGCAGAAGAGCAAGGAGGCTGCAGGTACCCCCCTTCTTCAGCACTGCCTGGGGGGTTGCCTCTCATTCCTGCCAACTTTTAGGTGACTCTGCATTTGGGCTGTGCATCGGCAGGACGAGGGGAAGGAAGGGGATGCAGCACAGTGGGGGTGAGACCCAGGGATGGCTTGATGGGTGCTGGCACAGCCCAGGGCCTGCAGGGACCCACAGCACAAGCTGCAATATCGGAAAATTCCCAAACAAAATTTCATGCACTAAATCTCAGGGCTGCGATTCTGCTGAGACCTGGCTTTATAATTGGATCTGTCAGAAACCCGTCACACTTAATGTGCAGCTGCCAACATGCCGTGCAGCTCCTCGCCACACTCCGTGGCCGGTGCTGGCTCTGCCCCTCTCCCTGCCCCTCGGCAGGCAGCCGGGAATGCCTTGTCCTGACATGCCCATTGCCCCAACCCACTGCAGAAACACCCCCAACCGCTGCTGCCCAGCCGGGTGTTGGGAATGGCTGCGACAGGAGCGCTGCTCATCCCACCCATTCCAGACACTGACCCCTTGGCACTCAACCTGCCAAGAGCTCTCCCCTCCCATCTGGAGCAGCGGACTGGGAACACCTGGTCTCCTGTCCCACCCTGGTGCTGCTGGCTGCAGTTGCGGGTTCCTGTATGAAGAAGCAGGAGTTTTTGCACCCAAGGGCTATGGACCGTGCTGTCACCATCGGCCTGGATGGTACTCCCAGTCCATCACACCTCCCTGCCTCATGCACTGGCCGGCTGCTTCTCCTGCAGCCATGGTTACTTTGATGGATGTTTTTTTGTTCGGTAATTTGTTTCCCTCCCACAGTTTCTCTGCTACTACCTAAAACAGGGCACAGCAGGGCAGCAGTGGTGGGAGAGAGCAAGAAGCTGCTTTTCCTTCCCAACCCGTGTGGGACCACATGCGTGTTCGTGGAAGTTCTTCAATGTCGTTTACCCTCCCTGGCGCAGTGCAGAGCCTTGGGCTGCGCAGTGGGACGTTGCAGCCCCTTGGTCAGGTTGGGCTGCGCCTCCCACCCATCCCCAAAGCCCCCGTGGAGGTGCTGGGGCTTCTGAGGAAATGTCCAGGGTTTTCCAGGAAAAGGTCAGGATTTCTGGTTTCTCTCTCTGCCGCAGGGACCAACTGTTAGGGCCGGGCACTGAGCAAATCTGGCTGCCTGGGATTTTCCAGCTTGAGGAAAGATCCAGCTTGCACCTGAATCTCCAGCCTTGGGAGTGGGGTGGCACGGGCCAGCCCCTGCTTTGGCTTGGTGACTACCCGAGTTTTGCCTCACGGTGCCTCAGTTTCCCTCTCCGCTGCCAGGGAAGGTGGTGGGACAATGCCAGTGTCAGCAAGGCACGGGAGTCCAGCAGCCTGCGGCCGCCAAGGAGGAGTGTACCTGTGTTTTCTTCACCTGAGTAATCAAACCCTTTATCCAGTGTTTAATTAAAGGCCACAAAACATATTATCTTTGGTTCTTTTGCTTTATTTTTGTTCCCTTCATTTGTCCCTTGGAGATGAGGGTTGCTCTGGTACTTATTAGTCACAAAGCCCTAACCTCGCGCTGCATTCTTGCTATCTGAGAAATGAATTATTAATGGTGCATTAAACAGAGACTGGAAAGGGGCCCTGGGACACTGATAATCAGGAGCTAATTGAGGAAGAAATGAGATACCGCTCCCGTTGCAGAACGAGGACTGTGCAGCGCTGCCGTACCGAAGGTGACCCTCCTGCAACTCCTGGGCCGATTTCGCCAACCCTCACCGATGGATCACACGTGCACGCTCTGCCCTGGCCGGGATGCTCTGCCCTGGCCGGGATGCTCTGTGCAGTCTCCATGCTCGGCTGTGTCCCACATGCATCCTGCCTGTGCAGCAGCCGGTTGGCACGACAGCCGCTCCCGAAGGGACGAGGCAGTTGGGCACCGTTACTCGCTGTGCTTCAGGTAATCCTGGGTGAAGCAGCACAGCCGGGGAATGGCCCGGGGGACGCAGCGGGGCTGGGACCAGCATCCGTGGCAGCGTTTGGCAGGAGGGACGAACATGGCCGTTGGAGTCAGGGGATTAGCACAGATTTTTTCCAGGCTGCCCGAGGGCCTGCCGAGAGCTCAGCCCAGTGCCATGCTGACATACCAGTTGAGGCCCGGCAGAGCTCGGCTGCAGGGGATTGAGGGGAGGAGAAGATCTTTCCCAGGAGACCAAAGGAGCCCCACCGTGCTCTGCCCCCGGCCCCTCCAGCATGGCAGGGATGGGAGAAGAAATTGTGCAGTCTCGAGGGCAGAGCCACGTGGCAAGGCAGGAGGGCTCATACCCTGATGTGGTGTTTATTTATTTTCAAGTGTCGCCTGGCATCAGCTGTGGCCCTGCTCCCCTGCCTTGCTCTGGGGCTGTTGCAGGAGCAAACAGCGGCATCAGCAAGCAGGAAGGTGTGTTAATAAAACATGCCAGCAACCTGGGCTGCGGTGGGGGCTGGCACTCTCTGTGGGGGCTGGCAGACACTGGTGGGGGCTGGCACATGCTTTGGGGGGCACAGGGCTGGGAGCACGCAGGGCTCAGGCAGGCAGCAAAAAGAAATTGGACAAATGCATTCAGGGCCCTGGAAAAGTGCTGCATCCCAGGTTTTCAACAGCATGAAGCAGCTCCAAGGGCTGGCCAGGAGCGCCTGACCACAGGGAGAAGGTTTCTTCCTTCAGGCTTCACATCGGGCACCCAGGGCAGCATCCTGGGCACCCGGGGCCGCACGTCTGGTCATGGCCGGCTGCTGGCACGGGCTGGTCCCTGTGTCCCCAGGGATGATGTCCCACCACGGGAGTGGCTGCTCAGGATGCTGGATCCCACCCAGACCTCGGCTGAACTGCTGCACAAGTGACTGGGGGGCTGAACAATTTCAATCTTCTTTTATTTATTCTCTTTTACTGTTTTTCCACACAGCTTGGAGCCATGGGCCTGTCAAATTTCTCTTCTTCCACCCTGGCCACATTAAAGCATAAAAAAATGTCTCCTTTTAAGCCCGAGCCAAACAGCAAACCTGCGCAAGCCGTAAAACTTTCTGCAGCAGCTGAGGCGAAGCTGTGAAAAATGCTGTGGCACGGATGATGTTCCCTTCTCACTGCTGGGGAACCAAAAAGCTCTGAAATGGCATCTCGCTGTCAGGACTGAGGGCTCAGGGTGCAGGCAGGGGCAGCCAGGGGGTTGGTCTGGGGCGGCAGGGAAAGGGCATGATGGAGAATAGCATTTATTTTCTGTTGTAAAACATATTGTCCATGTTGCTACAGTGGTCAGGGTTAATAGTAGAAGGTGTTGAGCAAATCACAGCTTTTCTCTGTGCTTCAGTTTACCTCCTGGAAAAGTGGGTCCTGGCAGCTCCCCTGCAGTGCAGGCAGCTGGGCAGGCAGGGCAGGTGAGCCCCTGCACCCAGGTGGGGCCGTTCAGCCTCCCCCACCCCGGGGCTGAGGTTTTAAAGGTGAGTGGGGTGGCTGCAGAGAGGTTGGTGGCTTCTGGGGCTGCCTGGGGACAGGGATGCTGGGAAGGAAAAGAGAACTAGGTTTGTTCTGTGGGGAAATGGCTATTTCTGTTGCTGGGATGGAGCTGGACTCGGTGATGTTTCCTGAGCCCCAAGGCAGGAGAAACCTTTTGGAACTGGCAGGTGTGTGCAGCTCCAGTGGCAGCGAGGGGCTGGGGGAGCAGCCGTCCCCCCGGCACGGACCCAGACTTCTTCCCAAGTGCCTCCTCCTGCCCAGCCCGTCCCGCCGTCCCCTGCGAAAGCTGCCGTGGTTCGTCAACCGGCGGGAGACCTGCGGGGGCTGCCCGTGCTGCCACCACGAAGCCCCCACCCAGGCTGGGACCACTGGGCTTACAGTGCCGGTTCCCTGTCACTGTGACCCCAGGTACCTCCCAGGGCTCCGGTGCCTGCCCCTGCTCCGTGCCGCGGGGGCGAGAATCGCCCTCGCTCCCCTGGCTCCGGCACCATGGGCCTCGGTGGTCCCGCTGGGATGTGGCCACTGGCTCTCAGGGGAGATGGAGAAAGACGGGGAGGGGAAAGCCGCTGCCGCTGGCTGCCCTGGCCACGTGCAGTGGATGCTTCTGCTGCTCTGCACATGGCCAATGCCAGGTTGAGGCAGCCCCGGTGTGTCCCGTTACCTCCCCTTTCCAAATGCCGGTGGTGGTTTGGGTTTGAGACCCAACTGTCCCATGCCCCTCCTGGCACCCGTGGGCTCAGCTCTGCTCCCCCTGAGCACCCGGCTGGGGCTCCCTGCTCCAGCTCTGTTCCAACATCACACTGAAGCAGCCACAGTTCATCCAGACTCCTCGCATAAATATTTATGCACTGATGCAATGCTCTTCTAAATATAAAGCTTTATCTGGAATTTCATTTAAACATTAAGTGTAGATAATTTATTTATAATTAATGTAGACATCAAGTCCCATCTCTGGAATGCCTGTGAGCTTTCATTTATAATTGGGAGGTAAGTCAGAAGCTAGAGGCTGGGCCTCTTATCAGTTTCATTTTAATTTTCCTCCTACAGCAAACGAAGCTGGTGCAATTCATCTCTCATTAGGAGGAAGCACAAAACTCCCCTAAAATAACAGTTTTATAGGGAACATGTAATAAACCCATCTTTGTTCCTCTTCTCGCCTTTGATATGTTACCAGGGCTCACAGCTCCCTTCAAAGTGTTGCTCTTCCTTAAAAATAAGTCTATTAAAAATTAAAACCACTTCTCTATACAATAAAATTTACTCCCCGCAATTATGCAGAGGGACTAGTTATCTTCCTTTTGTAGATTTTAATTAAAAGTTACAACGGGAAGGAAAGAACAACTGCCATAAAATAATAGAAGTCTCTCCACTAATGATGAGTTATTGGTGCCTCTTCCACTCGGGCGGCCTTCCCGCGAGCTGATGCCACGGCTGAGGAAGTGATGCCCGGCGCGGGGCTGCGAGGGTGAGCAGTAACGGGGGCAGCTGGGGCTGCAGGCACCGTGGGGGGCAGTTTCCAGGAACCGGTGCCGGGTGTCCCTCTGTTAGCCCCCAGTGAGGGGTTTCTGGCACCCATGGGTGCCCAAAGGGGTGCTCAGCTCAGCAGAAAGCTCGTCCCATGCTGAACCCCTGGCAGCGCTGGCTCTGACCCGTTTGTGCTCTCGCTTCTGTGTCCCGGTTAGAAAGTGGGGCTCGTTGTGCCTGCGGCACCTGTGGGCGCAGGGTGCCGGTGTCCTGGTGATGTGCAGATCCTGGGGTGCAAACCAGGCTGTTCGCACAGCCTGGCTCTGCCAGGAGTGCGGGGGTACGGCTGCCCCATGCGTGTTTAATCTCCAGAGGCGGGTGGGTCCCTGACCCCCGCCAGATGCCGGGTTCCTCCCCACGGTGTGGGCCTGCCAGCGGCAGCCAGCATCCCTGAGCCCTTCCTTGCAAAGCACGTTATGGCGGAGCCGTGCTGTGGAGGCTGCGCGACGCGCTCGTCTGGCCCCGGTATTTTACAAACTTAATAGGAAGTCAATCAAAGGCAGCTCCATGCTTGTGCTAAAAATAGTGGGTGCCCAGGATGGAGCGGGGGCCGCCGGTGGGAGCGCGCAGTGCCTCGGTAACCTGTAAACACTGAGCGTCGCCCACAACATCCCCGCTGGGGCTCGATTGTCACTGTTGCTTGTTCTTGAAGTCACGCAACAGCCCCTGCTCCTCCCAGCTACCGCAGGGTGACGAGGGTGGGCACCAGACCGCATGCATGGCCGACGGGTCTGTCCTGCCATGGGGCTGGAGCATCCCTGCCATGGGATGGACCAGTCTGTGGGACCAGGGCCCCTGCGCCGAGCGTGGCTGCAGCGCCTGGTCGGCCAGGTTCCCTGCAAGGACGGACCCCGCGCGCCCAGTGCGGGATCAGCAGAGCTGTGGAGCATCAGCTGCTGAGAACATTCAAAATTCATAAACAAGCTTCCCAGGACTTGAGGGATGGACTCCAACTCCCCAGCGTTCCCATGACGGATACTGCGCTCCTCTTGTTGCCTTTTGGTTTCCAAAGGTTTTGCTAGCACACGCTTTGTCTCAAGCTGTTGTAGGCTCAAGGCAGGCGGAAGAATGCTGAGATTTAATTAAGGAGCTATTTGCAAAGTGCTCGTGTGGAAAGGGCTGTATAAATGGAAAAGCTTATCCCATTTTTACAACAACTCTTAACTTACAGAGTGCAAACCTTCACCCCTGAGGACACCGTGGGCTCCTCTGAATCCAAATGCGGGTGTTTGCTGGGCCGGTGCCCTCCCTGTCTGTGCTGACTGCTGGGTCTGATCTCTGCATCTGGCCAGAGCCAGGTAATCTGCTAATTCAACTAACGGGTGCAGCACAGGCGTGAGAGCCAAGATGCGGCTATTGCTCGGGGCCGGTGTGGCTGTGGTTGCCCTGTGTTGGCTTCTCCCGGAGTCTGGTGGTGCTGCCGTGCCCACATCCTGGCATCCCACCACCTGTGTCAGCAGCGTGCCATGGGAATTTAAGGCAAATAACCCGGACCCCACCAAAGATGGGACCTCGCACCCAGGTTATTCACCAGGACCAATCCTGCCCCATGCCAGAGGGGCGGGCAGAGTCACTGTAGTCTTGGCACAAAGGCGAGGATGACTTCCTGCAGGCTGGAGCTGCCTGTCAGTGTCATTTCTTTAATCGGTTATGGCTGTTGAGACGTTCTGCTGCCTGTCTCCCCATTGCCTGCCCCCTTCTCCTGGCTGTAAAGATGCCGGGAGATCCCCATTGATCTGGATCTGAAACATTTATGAAATCTTTATGGGCTTTTGAAAAGATTTTAATTCCCTGACAGTGCTGCTTTCACAAAAAAAAAAAAAAAAAAATTATGACTCAATGAGCAATTATAGGCTTAACAGCTGCTGAACGGCCATGGCAGCTGCTGGAGCAGCTTGGCATGGCTCAGCGCAGTGGCCGAGGAGCCAGTGAGGCTTCCTGGAAAGCGACGCTGGGACTGAGCCGCCCTGTGCCGACCTTCCCAGGCTGCGGGACCCCGGGCTCGGTTCCTGCAGCACAAACCCTCCTCTGCCCACCCATCTCCCATGGGCCTCGGTGCCCAGAAGCCCAGGCAGGGAGAGGCTCTGCCTGTCGCAGGTCCCCAGCTGCCTGGGAGGCAGCGATGCTGGGGATGGGGACAAACAGCTCCCAGCTGCGCCTGGAGACATGGCACTGCAGCCAGCCAGTGCCGGTGGGACCCTGGCAGGTGCTGCAGGGGGGTCTTCCTCCCCTTGGAGAAACCTTCAGGCCCTCAGTGGCAGCTTGCCCAAAGGAGGCTGGGGCTGGGGGGCTCTTGACCCTGGCTGGGCTCTCTTGGGGGGCACTTTGGCAGCACCTTAGCTGCTGACTCGCATCTCCACGGGACGCAGCAGACCCTGTGCAGCCGTTTCAGGGGGATCTGTCGCTTGTGAATCACGCGTGAGTTGTTGCGCTGGCAGCAGCAGCAGCCAGTAGCGGCACCGGCTCCGCGCCCCGGTGTTTGCAGACAGGCTCTGCGCGGGCAGGGGCCAGCAGCCCGGGATGGCTCAGCGCTGGTGGCTCGGGCTGCGTGCTCGGGGCTGCTCTTTGCAGAGCCGGCCGGTGCAGGGAAGGGCTTTGCAATAATCAGTTGCTTGAAATTGCTTTCAAAGACTCTTGCTTGCTGACCCTCCTGGTCCGTCACAGGTGCTTGCAGTGGTGCCTCGAGGCGGGCGCAGCTGAGGGTCTAGACTGTGGTTTTCAGAGGCGGACTCCTCCTCATCATCCCTTTTCCTATCTACTAGTGATTTGGGACCCCGATGATGCGCAGGAGCTTGTGGCTTTCTGGGCAGGACATGGGCAGGGCTCATGTTCCTGTGGCTCCACATTTGGGACTGGAAATGTCTCGATGGCATCGTGTCCAGGACAGCCTTTGGCTCCTCCGTCAGCCTGACCCGGCACCCAGCTCACCGGCGAGTGCCACCGTGGCGTCCCCTGGGCAGCACCAGCACCTCCCTTGTGTGGCAAGATGCTCGGAGCTGCCAGTGGCCAACAATGCAGCTCCCTCACTGCTGTGAGGAGGTAGACGTTGGGTTAATTGTAAAACTTCTTATTTACTGAACGCAGAGTTGATGAACTCCACAAACAGGAGGAAAGGTGAAGCTTCAGCCCTGAGGAGTGCCCATTCTCTTGTAGGCTCATTTCTTCTCTTTTGAATGCAAAAAGCTGCTGTAAAGAAATGAGCACGGGGGTGGGAGAAACTTTGTGGGCAACTGCAGCGAGATGGAGGATTTGGATATGCTGTTCCTTCTGCTAATCTGTCCCACAGCATTTCGGTGTGGTGCAGCTGGAGATGACCTTCTCTCTGTTTAGAGATTTGTCTTCATGTTCAGAAATATCTGCAGCAAACTAAAAGGTTTAAGGGCAACGAGTCTCCGTTGGCCTTGGCACAAACAGTATCTCGGGGAGAAGCTGAACTAAACATAAGAGAAGAGGTGTCTCCGGGATGATTAGCCAGCATTGCTGAGATGCACATCACATTGATTGCCTTGTCCTGTCTTTGCACATGTTTCTGTATGGGAAAACAAGTTTACTTGCAGTCTGTTAGAGTTTGTTTTGCGTCAGCTGAGGCTGGGTCTGTGTGCGAAGAGAATGGGAGCAGACAGGGCTGGGCAAGGTTGTATGGGAAATAAAGAACAGATCATGAAGTTAGCGTTAGTGAAAACATTTTCATGAGGAATTTAATCAGCAAAGCCCATTTGCGTGGTGGGGAGCCAGCGCCCGGCAGAGCTGGGCTCCTCTTGGCAGGTGCGGACCCGGGGGGGGTCCCGCTGAGGACACTTTGTTTGAGCCGGTCGGATCCAACCCTCTGGCTGGGAACAGCTCCCTCCTCCCTCCCGCCCAGCATTGTCACTCATCTTTTTGACACAGTAAAGTGTCACCGGCTCGTTCCCTTCATAGGGACAGGCTAGAATGGGCATGAAAGTTTAGTTTAATTTAAAAAATCCCTGCATGCAAGCTTGCTAAATATACCATGAAAACTTCAGGAGATGGGAAAGACGGCAAGAGGAATATTGCATTAGACTGTGAGCGATGTGAACGGCTGCCTTCAGGAGAGGGAAGCCAGCAGTTACTGTGGAGGGGGAGCGACTCATCCATGTTCCCCAGTGCTGGAATGCTGGGAGACGTGGGTTGGGCAAGAGGCCTCATCCCTCCGCTTCCCAGTTCCCATGCCTGGAAGGGGGGAGTACGGCCCCCTTCCTCACAGTGTGGTGGAGGCAGGACGAGGCTGTAAGGGTTAAGGTAAATGAAAAAAGTCTGTGGAGGAGCTGCAGCCCTGTCTCTGCTCCTTGGAGAGGAAGGCTACACCGTAATCATCAAGCTCCTGACAGCTAAGGTAATGCAAGGTTTGAGATCCATTAGAGTGCCTGTAATTATTTATAGGAAGGAAAAAAAACACCCTACATTGTGAAAATCAGATGGCATGGCAAATAAATGCACCAAGCTTTGGAGAAAGGATACTTAAAGCCAAAGTAGTTTATGAGGCTGGATGGTGTCGCACTGCTGTTCCTCAGGACCCGATCCTGGCTGCGGTGGCAGCGAGGAAAGGGGCTCTTGGTGTGGACAGGCGTAACCCAGCGCTGCCAGGCCATCAGCTTGTGTTCCAAGACCTACAGACCTAGAAATAGCTGCTGGAGAGCTGCTCACAGCCCCATCTCTCTGCTCCTGGTTTCCACCTCCCTGGTAGCTGGGGGGCCCTCAAGCCCTCCTGCAGCTGTGGTCCTCTGTGGGCTCAGAGGGGCTCAGAGCAGCATGTGGTCTGCCCTCGCTTCCCACAGCCTCCACCCCTCTGCCAGCGACTTCATAGGGCTGATCGGACTTCATCTTGGCACCAATTCCACTTTTTAGTGGAGGCAAAGCAGCAAGCGGGCAAGAGCTCCTGGAGATGAGAGCCCCTGAGTGCGTCTGCTCTGGAGGAGAGTGCTCTTGGCCAGAGAGCCTGGGAGGGCAGAGCAATTCCCTCGCAGCTGGGCTGCAAAGCTTAATTAGCATTTTTGTGAAAGTGCTTTGAGATCCTCTGCGAAATGTCCTGGAGGAGGGCAAAATGTGATTATATAACTTGTCTAGACAGTATATTCCTTGGGGCAGGAAGCAGGTCTTTTTTATATCTGCTCTTCTATATCAACACTGTGTGGCCCTGCTTAAAGGTTCTGGGAGCTGCTAAAATATTAATAACAATGGCAACGATAGGAAAACACATGCTTTTGCACTCAAAAAAATGTTGATGTTAGCACCAGCCAGCTGTATGTCAGCAAAGGAGCCTTTGCCTGGCGGGTGCCTTGTGCTCCAGCTATGATGACTGAAGAGCAAACAGCCTCTCCCTGCAGGCCCCCTCCCTCCATGCTCTCTCGCCCAGCTCAGTTTCACCCTCCTGGAGCAGCCGGGCTCCTCCAGCTCATTCGAACTGCCTGGGCAGTCCAGGCAGGGCGTGAGGCCTTATCCTGCCATGCTGCTAGCTGCCCGCATGGGAACCGCAGCTGCACTCTGGGTCAGACCGGGGGTCTGCCACCAGCGAAGCCCCGCAGCCCCTGCAGGGCCAGCGGTGCCACCTCCCCTGTCCCCTCTGATTGCTCCTGGAGGTCCGGGCTGGCTGCTGCCGCTCAGCGCTATGGGACTGGGGACCCTCGTCCCGCCAGCACTGAGACCTGACCCCTCTGTGCTCCATGGCACTGGTGGCACTGGGCATCTCTGCGCCCTGCAATCGGGGTGCCCTCCCCAGAGCCCTGCTGGGTCACCCTCCTCCGCGTGCCCGGCCATGCACTTTACTGACCCCCCAAATCCCCTGGCAAGGGCCTGGGGAGCCACCGCACTCCCCCGGGGATGCCCAGGGGGCTGTGGTGGCAGCACAGCCGGACAGGGGGTCGCCGGGGGTCCCCCGCCCCCCCCAGCCCCCGCTCAGCTGCCCGCTCCGCCTCTCTGCAGCCCTGTCCCAGCCCGGGGCATCCCGGAGCGAGAGGGTGCGCGGCGGCCCCCCCCCGGGGCCCCGCTGCGGGATGCAGCACCGGGATGCGCCGCTGCGGTTCCCCCCTCCCCCCCGGTACGGGCGCACGGCGCCGGGGGGGGGGGGGACGGGGACGACCGCGGCGGCGCGCGCGCTGCCTTCATCCCCCCCTTCCTCCTCCTCCTCCTTCTCTTCCTCCCCTCCTTCTCTTCCTCCTCCTATTTACTCCTCCCCTCTCCTCCCCCCCCCTCCTCCTCCTCCTCCTCCTCCTCCTCCGGGAGCGCGCTCGCCCAGCCGGGAGCGAGCAGCCGGCGGGAGGATGCTGCAAACGGCGGCGGAGCCGGGCGGCTGGGCAGGTACGGCGGGCGGGCGGGCAGGGGCGGCCCGGGATCCCCCGGCACCGCCGGTCCTCGGCGACCGGACTGCGGGCCCGGGAGAGTTGCGGCCGTGGCAAAGTTGTCGGAGGGGGGGGGACGCGCTGGGGAGGCTCCGCGGAGCCGGGAGAGGGGGTGGATGCCGGCCCGGGGGGATGCTCCGCCGCGCCCGGGCCGGGATGCTCCGGTCCCCGCTCTCCATCCCGGCTCTCGCCTGCGGCGCCAGGAAACGGACAGCCCGGCTGCGCAGCGCCGTGCACCGGGGCGAGGGCGGCGGGGGGGGGCGGCAGAGCCCCCGGGCCCGCTGACCTCCCCCTCGGGAGGCGTTGGGTCAGGAGGGAAACTTCTTCAGAGGAACTTTGCCGAAGCCCCGATTGCAGCCCCTTCTCCCTGCGTGGGGCTGCCTTTCCCAGCCGAGCGGGACCCGCCCGGGTGTGTGGCGGGTGGCGGTGCCCCCCGGCTCATCTCTGCCAAGGTGTCCGCACCATTGGGGTGCGCGGCGTGCGATCCCCACAGGCGTGCGGTGGCCTTGGGTCTGCCGGCAGCGCCTGGGCCCGGGCGGCGTTTGCCAAGGTGTCTAAGCGCAACCGGGTTGTGTGGCACAACCTGGGCAGGTGGGCCATGGGGCCGTGTCCGTGGTGGGCCGTGGGGCTGTGTCCGTGGGCCCCACTGTGCTGCTCAGGGTGTCGGGGTGTGCAGCGTACCCTGCGTGTCCCATGGCTCAGCTGCAGGGTGCCTGGAGCTGCTCACGTCCCTGCTTTGATTGAGGCACGGAGAGGTTTGTGTTGGAAATGGAGCCGAGGCTTTCTGGCTGTCTCCACAAGGGGTACTCGGCTTTTAAAGAAAAGGACTTTTACTGAAGGCTCACAAAAGCACTTTCTGTTAGTGAATTGGGCAGTAAGCACTGTGTCTCGGGGTGGCTGCAGCCTGGGGTGGAGCGTGGTCCTGCTGACCAGGCACGCACCTGCAGCGTAACCCACCGAGCAGGAGTGAACTTGGATACAGAAGCAGCATCCTCATCTGGAAGATCGCCCGCTCTCTCCTCAGCTTTTATTGATATATTTTGCTATTAACTTGAAGCAGCAGCAAGTTACTGCTGAAGCTTTTGGTGAATTGTGCATCAGGGTGGGGTAGGGCTGGAGGTCCCCTCTGCCGGAGAGCAAACCCTGCAGATCCCAGAGAGCAGGAGTGTGCCTGTGCCTGCCCTTGACAGTGCAGTGGCAGGGCTGTGAGTGCTGATCATGCTGGATGTGCATGTGGGAAAACAACTTCTTGCACAGAATCTGAACTCCCAGCTCTCCTTGGCACATGTGGCTGCTTTTTATTTGCAGAGCAAAGCTTGAAAGTGCATCTTAAATACAGGAGATTATTCTGCATGAAGGTAAGGGGTCTAGGGCCCAGCTTTGCCCTCCTGGAGTCTTTAAGGGGCTTCTAGGTTAATTCACTGGTGTGAAAGGGATCCGCACCAGCTCTGTTGCCACCTTGCTGCTCAAGCTGCCGGCTCCTGTGAGGGCTGGATGTGTCCGCGGGTCCCATGCAAGCTGGCAGCACCCCCTGCCCTGAGTGGAGCACGGCAGCAGTTTTCAGTGAAAATGTGAGGCAGGAGCTGGCCTTGTGCTGCTCAGCGCTGCGCAAAAATTGTCTTCATCTCCGTGATTATCTGGGGTGTCTGAACAGGGAGCTGAGATGTTTGGTATAAGCTGCTGTGTCTGCATGTGGGGCACGGTGCCTGAAAATAGCATCAATGGGCAGTGCCGCTGTATGTGACAGTCTGCGAATAAATGAGGCTCTGTCCCCAGCTGCCAGCCTGGCCAGGAGTTTCTGCAGCCAACGCAAGTCAAATCTACCATCATTGACTTTTTTTTTTTTAAGTGGCTGCAGGTGTTTTCCGATGGAGCATCCAGCCCAGCGTCGGCTTCTCTGAGTGATGTTTGTCAGTTGGCTGAAGTGGCTCCGTGGGGATGGGAGGAACCGCACCAGTCCCTCAGTAGCTGCCGGTGTGACTCTGCTGACAAGAAACTCTCCTGCCATATGTAGAGTTCAGAGTCGGGCTGGTGATAATGTGTGCTGTGGGGTTTCTTGCTTGTTCTGTAATCTGCCACGTGCATTAAAAAAAAAGACTCGTATAATCCTGGATGTGACTCTGTATGTAAATGTACAGAGCTTTGCTATATGTTATCAGGGTGGTGACGTCACACCGAACTGTGACTTCCCGCTGTGCGTCTTGTGCACGAGCATCCCTGAGCTCTTGCTTCGTGCTCTGCTCAACTCGCTCTCTGGAGCGGGCTGCTCTTGCTGCTGGCTGTTCGAGTGATTTTTGGCTTTGACAAAACAGCCAGCCTCTGGTATGGATAAATCAGGTGGTTGGTGTAACAGTCCCGAGAATAAGAAATATTTGTTGGGGTTGGTGGCTTACTGGCCTCGAGGCCTCGTCCCTCTTGCTGGACTGTGCAGGGAGATGTGTCCTGGCCATGGCAGGTGGGGGCCAGGGGCCTGCCCACCCAGCAAAGCCTGACAGTGAACCCATGCAAGGAGATGCCATCCCACTCACATGCGTGCTGCTGGCTGGATCGGGGCTGTCTTTCCATCCCTCCCCTCCTGCCTGGCTTCTCCCATCTCTTTCAGCACAAAGACACGAGACACCCAACTCAGACGTGATGAGTCTATTTTTACTGGCAGGGAAGAGTATAAATACTGCAGAACCTGAAGTACAAAACTGAACTGGCTGCACAGCAACATCACACCCAAAACTGTGGGGTTTCCCCTCCCGCTTGCGGTGCTCCCCGCTGGGTTGTGTTTTGAGGCTGGTTCGCTCTCTGTGCCTTTTATTTGTGGCTGGTGGTGGCTGCCTGGCATAGCCGGCTGTCACGGCATGGGATGAGGCTCCTGTCAATGTGCCGACGGGGATAGGGACAGGGACAGGGCAAAGCTGCCCCACCTGGTCCCACCTGCATCCTCCTGCTGTTTATCCCCATGGGTCGACGCTGGGGCCAGCACTCCTGAGCGGAGCATGGCGTGACACTGTGGCCCTGGCAAAGCAGCACCAGGAGCTCACCTGGCTGCGGCTGTCCACAGCCATTCGAACCCAAAAATACTCCTCAGGCATTGCCCCAGCATCCTTGAACATCGGCTGGTGGCCAGTAAAGGAAACCTGGTCTTGGAGCTGTTATTTGCTATATTTCTGGAGATCTTCCCCTTGCTTTGGCTTTTATCTGGCATTTCTGGGGAGATCTACATACTTCTACAAGTGCATAGTATAAGTCTGCTATTGAATAAGCAAGGACCTTTGCACAGATGCTCTCAATTGAGTACTGAACATGTTAATCAAGTTGCTTTACAGTGTTTAATTTCCAGGACTGGAAGCACAGGGCAATCTCCAAATTGTGCTAAACTTAAACATCATAGGAACAGAGAGCCCCTCTCTGAGCTCTGCATCCCATCAAGCTACTTTTCTTGTTTCTCAGCTCGATCAGGGCTGGTGTTTGAACTTTCCGAACCCAGAGTCCACAGTTCTGGAGCCCTTTAATCATTCCTAGGGAAAATAAAAATGCAAAGATGTGCGCCCAGAGCAAAGTAATGAAGCCCGTGAGGGTCTATTTGTCAATTTAGAAACAATATTGTGATGTACAAAGGGTGTTTCTTAGTCTGATGTTCTGAGATTGCCTCCAAAATAGTGTCATAATTTATGTGTCAGGAAGCCCCTGTCAAGAATTATATCTGTGCTCTCAAGGAAATCCAGTCTGCGGCTGCATGGTAACAAGCGCTCATTTTTTATTAGAGCCACAACGATTTACTTGCAAGTCATAAAAGGGAACCTGCATATTTAAGGAGCCTCGAGCCGCTCTGCAGGCGAGCTGCAGCCATGGGACGTACCCAGGGAGGGTCCCGGATTCCTGTGGGAATCTCCCTGGCACTTCCCTCAGATGCCAAGGATGAAGGTTTTTGTCTTTCGGAGGCATTGCAATGTCCTTCTGTGGCCAAACTGCTGGCATGCCCGGCCTGGCCATGGCTGTGGGGCTGGGTGGGCGCTCTCGCCCCCCAGGGCCGTGGCAGTGGGGCCAGCTGGGCTCTTACCCCATGGCAGGGGCAAGGGCTGCGGGCTGAGCACCCCGGCGCTGCGGGCAGTGGGGTCCTTTGCTCTGCAGAGCCGTGGGGTGGAGGTGGGGGGGTCCCCCAAGCACCCTGGCTTTGCAGGGTGTGAAGGCAGGGAAGGGTCCCCCCGCTATCAGAGGGCCATTTATGGTTGGGTTTTTTTTAAAAAAAAACACCACTTTTTTCCCCCTGCAATGTAAACAGCCTTTCCCCAGAATGAATACCCGGCTGAGTGCCAGGCAGAGGGGCCAGCAGCAGCCGGGGCTCTTGCAGGGACCCGGGGAGGTGTCATCCGCACCCGTGGGCTCCCGTGCCACCACGCTGTGAGGGCAATGGAGCAGCGTGGGGACCCCCAGCTCCCGTGGGGACCCCCGAATCGCCAGGCCCTTCCCTGTGGGGTTTGAAGGTCTTGGGGCTGCGGGGCCCAAATGGGGCAAGTCTGGGCTGAGCCCCGGTGCTGATGGGGTGGGGGGTAGCCCAGATCCGGCGGGGGGTCCAAGCCCTCAATGCGGAACAGATCTGTGCTGCTTTGAAATGGGAACGTTCCTGAGTCGTGATTTTCCCTGGCCTAATTATGGAAATTTTTTAATTAGTCGATAAGAAAGATCACTTGGAAATTGCAAGGGAAACGTTTTGAGGTTAAGTCCTAATCCGTGCCAGTATCCGCCTGAAGATGGGAGCTGCCCCAGCTGCACGAACCTTTGTAAAGGCTGCAGCAGCTGGGGTGCCGAGGAGGCTGGGCATCCCTGCTGCTTCCTACGGCGAGGTGCTGGGCTCCTTTGGCCAACAGGTTTGATCTTGGTGGAATGAAACCAGTCTGGGTTTGGCTCGGTTTGGCTCTGAGGCCAGGCTCTCATTTCATACTCCATGGGCTCTGGGCTCGGCTGCAGGGATGCTTTTCCTCTGTGGTGGGGAGGCACCTGCAGGACGGGGGCTGCTGGGCTCCACTCAGCATGGCCGTGGGGAGCAGAGGGTCTTTTGCCAATGTCCTTCATGGTTCCCACTTCTGGCCCATGCCCTGTCTTGCTCCAGGCACTCTCTGCTCCATCCGAAAAGATCCCCGGCACGAGGCTGGTTTTCCTCCCCTCCCAGACCACATGGACTTGGTGGTCCAGTGGGAGCCCACGTGGCACAGGCTTTGGTCCGTGTGTGTCGGGGGGATCCGGGCTGATGGTGCGCTGTGGGGCAGATGCCACCAGCCGCCCGCCTGGCAGGGTTGTGCCCAGCACTTTATTTCCAGTTTGGGTATTTCTAGCTCTGACGTCTGGTCGCTTGCTCTTGCTCCGCATCAGCAGGGGATGAAGGAACTGTTGAATGTCGGGTGGGTTTTGCCAGTGTAAGATCAGAGGCTGCTTCTCACCTGCTTTCACCTCCCAGTTCTTTGAGACCTCTGCTGCCTTTGAACTGGGAAAAGTACCGCAGCCCACTGCAGTAGGGAGCAGCAGGTCACATCTTTGTAAAACTGCATGGCAAAGGGCCAAGAGCTTTTTGGGGTTATTTTTTCCCTTTATCTGCTGGAGCAGGAAAGACATGGGACCGGTGACCTGGGCCTTGCAGGTGCTGCGGTGTGGCTGCCCTGGCCGTCCGCCTGCTTCCCGGACGCCGCTGAGCCCAGGACCAGCATGGCAGAGGTGCCAATGGCCACCAGTGATGGTTACTGGAAACCAGACCTCCAGAGCAGGATCCCAGCCTCCTGGCCTGCTGCTTTCAGGAGGTGGATGGAGCTGGACAGGTCCTGGGGGATTGATCCTGGCCACAGGCGGGAGAGGCACAGCGCCCAGAGGGATTTCTGGTCTCAAAACACTTCAAGCTCTCTCCTGTGGGCAGCAGCAATTCCGGGGGGGTGGCAGGACCCTGTCCCAGTGCCACAACCTTTGGAGGGGCTGGTTTCCCAAGGTTTCTGTGTGCCTGGCCAGCAGCCCCTGGGCTGTCATGGCTCGCTGCAAGCGGCGTGGAGGGAACGCTCCCGCTGGCAAGTGGAGCAGGACCCTCATGTCAGCAGCCAGGTCCGTCCCCGTGAAGGAGGGATGCGTGTGGAGGAGCTGACCCCTCTTCTCTACCGGCAGCCAGGGAGCCCCTTGCCCGGCTGCTCTGCGCCATCGGCATCTCGCCGGCTGGCATTGCGTGGCCTCTGCTTCCCAGGGGGAGATGGCAGCAGCTCCGTCGCTGAAAAGCACAAGTGACCTGGCTCTGCCCTGTGCGGCATCCCCGAGGCACGACGACATCGAACAGCCCCTGTGCTCGCAGGGGCTACTCCAGCGCCTGGAGACGGGGTCAGAGCTCTGCACGCAGGTGTTTCTCGGTGGCCCTGACCAAGCAGCTCCCTGCGGGTTTTTGTGGATGTGGGTAATTTCTGGCACCCGACGTTGCTCAGAGCTTTGGCATTTGGTTCCCTGCACGACTAATTCTTGGTGAGCCTGGGCAGTAATTTGTGGGTACGGATCTTCAGCAAGAATTCCTGCCATGTTAGTGGAGAAATAATTGAAGGCTTTGTGCCGCTCCCTCATCCAGCACCAACACCGTCCACTGCGCTCTCCTCTTTTAATCTGTAAGTCACAAAGATATAAAAAAAAAGAATGGTTGCTGAGAATATTTTTTAAACCAAGAACCCTGCTCTGGGACAGATAGAGGCGTCAGGGCTGGCCTGGAGGATGTGATGTCCTGTCCCCACCGGGGGCAATGCCAGCCCCGTGAGCCCCTGCCCAAAGCTGTGACTCCAGCAGGGCTGGTCCAGCCCAAGAGCTGCTCATCACCGGAGCAGATTTCACCGCATGGTTGCAGCCAGTGAGAGACCTTGTCCCCCAGCGGGATCTAACCCACCTCTGGAGGGGAATCGGTTCTCCAGGACCTTTCCGGCTCTTTGTCCTTGTGCCAAGGCTGGTGGAGGAGATGCTGATGGGGGCCGGGCCAGTTCCTGGCGGGGGGGGGAACCTCATGTCATGTTCCTGGAGAGTGAAGTGGAGCAGCCGGGACCCTCAAGTGCGTGGCTGTGCTCCCACCCCGCGCACCCCCAGACCTGGGGGGGGTCAGTTGTTTATTGGGCTGGGCTCCTCCAGGCTGTATTTTTATTATTTTTTTTTTTAAGTGTCACTTTTCCCGTTAGTGTTTGTCATCTGCTCCCCTCACCCTGCCCTCGTCCTCCCAGGGAACACGTGCCGCAGGGGACGCAGGCACCGCCACTGTTTATCTTGGTCGGGAGCGCCGCTGCTTTGCATTCGTTTGAAGTGCTGAAGGCATCTCAGCACAGAGCCTGTCTGTGCGCTGGGGGCTGGAGTTTCTTCTGAGGAGCCCTGAAATGTTTTTAGGAAAAAAAAATAAAAATCCCAAACAAGGGAAGCTTGTTACTGAGCTGGCAGGAGACAGGGGAGCGGCACAGAGCGGGCTCCTGGCAGGATTGGGGGGGCGAGACCCCCCCCGCAGCAGAGCCCTCCCACCCATCACTGGGTGAGCTTCATCGCACGCAAGGGCAGAGCCTATAAATATCCCAACTCCAAATTTTCAAGAAGTATTAGGAACTCTCCAGGCTTATTTTTGAGCGCTGTTACGAAAGGGCTTTAGCGGATTAAAGTGCGCCCAGATTAATCTGTGCTCCGGCAGGCGCAGGGCACAGGAAGGGCAGCTCTGATGCCCCGGGGATGCGGTGAGGGGGGTTCACCGGGGCTCCCCATCCCACCGGGGCATGGGGCAGCAGCAGTGGTCGGGCCACGGGGCCGTGGCTGGTGGGACAGGGAGGGACGCTTCGGCAGCCGCCCTGTTTCCAGTCCCCCGCTCGCCCTCCAGCCCCACTGGGCACTCCAGACCCAGCCAGCATCTGTAGGGTTGCAGATTTTCACAGCTCAATGTCAAATTTCTGTCCTCTCCAGTTTTCAGAGGAGGTAATTAGCCAACAGGCATAATAGCAATTTAATAAGTGTGTCAAATTAGCGAGCCAGTCGTGGTGTAGGGCATGCTGTGCCTTTGGAGGAGCCTTCCATGGGGTGGGGACGTGGCAGGCGGCCTTTCAAATGGGAACACAGCAATCTCCTCACCCAAGCTGGGGGTCAGGCTGTTCATCCCGTGGCTGCGCGTGAGCTCACGCTTGGCCAGGAGCTGCTGTGGAGCTCGGGGAGGGACCTGGGACGGACACCTCAATGTTTTAATCTGCGCCAGTATCTCACCTCCCCAGCCAGACGCAGAGGGGAGATTATTTGTGCTGCTCCATTACCGCTGGAAGGCACGCAGCGTCGCGGGGCTGGGAGCTCGCGGGGCAGGATGAGTGCCGACTTAGGCAGTGGATGAGTCGAAGGGATTTACAGAAACCCGGCAGCCACCTGCACCTCTGGGTGCTCGCGTGACACCAGCGCTGCTGCAGTGCCCATGCTGCTCCGCGCTGGCGGGGGGCTCCGGGCAGCAGCAGTGCAGCCCAGGGAAGCGCCGAGATGGGCTTTGGCAGCAGGAAATCCAGCTCCAGCGCCTGCCTGGGTCTGGCCTCTGCTTAGCAGTGGGAAAGCTTTTCAATTCGTCCTTGGGAACATTTCCCCTCCTAAGGACTTGGGCAAATCCTCTCTTTGGCGAGGAAGGCGGTGGCATGTGCTGGTGAGATGCTGGCAGGCGGCAGAATCCCCCCGAGCGCCCCGGGGGGCAATTCCCCACTGCCCACCCATACCCAGCTGACGAAGGAGATTTTTCTTCTCCTGTCGGTTGCGGGGAGCCCGACTCCTCTGCAGCCTTGGCTGGAGATAACGCTGGCTGTGAGGTAACAGAGATAACAGCAGGCAGGGGAGGATGGAGGCAGCTGCCTGCGCCGAGGTCTGGGGCGTCAGGGCCGGCGTGAAGCCGCAGTCCTGAGCAGGGTCCCCGCTCGGTGCGGGGAGGGCGATGGGGAGAGGCGCTGGCTTGTGGCAAAGTGCCGCCTGCATCGCTAATAAACAGCCAGCCCATCTGAATACCAATCAGCACAAGGCGCACGAAGCCCGTTTTGGCTGCGGATGGAGCGAAGGGGCAGCCGGTCCCGGCGGACTCCGCGCGGATTTGGGGGGGACGTGGCTGCGGGATGGTGGTCGCCGGTCCCAGGGGGCTGCAGAGGGTCGTGTGTGGGGCCGGGCAGCGGCCACGTCGAGACAGGCAGGGCGGTGGGCTCTGCCCCCGGCACAGGGACGCCTTGTGCGGACAGGGCAGGCAGGGTCACAGAGACACCTCTGTGGAGAATTTGGCCTCTCTCTGCCTGCCCTGGCCCCTGGCAGTGCTTCAATGGGGCGTAAATCGGTAATCAAGAGCAGGAAGCCCCCGCAGAGCCCAGACCCTGGCGGCGTGGGGGTCTCACCCTTTCCCTGGCACCATCGAGCCCCATCCTGCTGTGGGACCGTGCATGGGCACCCCAGCACCCACGGCTGCAGTCCGGAGCCCTGTGCCCGTTGTCGAGGCAGGTGCCAAAATTTCTGCCTTTCTTCACCTGCTGACAAGGCATTGGAAAAGGGAGGATTTTTTAAAACATAAAACAAATAAAATTAGGTCTTCTGGTAAGGGATTAAATCGGGGCCCTCAGCTGTATTTATAGAAGGTTCAAAAGTAAATCTGTTTCCAGACTGAATAAATATTTTGCTCAGGCAGGCGCGATCTTCAGTTCATCTGTCTTGGAAAGACTTGAGTGAGAGGGGAATTGATTTTCTTCAGCTTGAACAAGGCAAGCAACTCTCAAACCCAGATAGATAGTGAAGTCCCATTATCAGCTAAAATGGGGAAGCAGCTGGGAAATCATTAAAGAGAAAGTGAAAACGAAGCCGCTTTAGGGAGGCAGCAATTCCCCATCCTCCCCCACGATGGCTGGGGCTGCCACCCCCGGGAGCTGCTTTGGGGCTGTGTCGGTCCAGCCCCATGAGAGCGTTTGGCGATGCTGAGCAGCCGTCTGCCATCAACACCAGCAGCTCCTCAGGGGAGACGGGAGCGGCCGGCACTGGTCGCACTGGTGCAGGGACCACCTGCCAATGGCCCTGTGCTGGGGAGGTGGGACAGGGGACCTGGGTGGGGAGGCTGAGCCAGGATGGAGGGGGATCGGTGCAGGCATGGTGGCAGGGCCAAGGACATGGACCTCAGCCTCTGCTCCTGCCCTGATGACCCAAAAAAGGTCTGGAAGAGCCCACAGCTGGGGTTGGCCACCAGGCACAGAGCCGCCCAGGGCTGGACCCAGCTCTCACCGTGTCGAGCTTCAGTGCTCGGACGGCTGATGTGCTGTGGCTGCCCTGTCTGCAAAGATGAGAAGAAATTCATGACACGTCCCTTTCACCATCCCCAGCCTGCCGGGACGCAGCCATTCGCGCGGTCCTTGGGCTGCCCGTGCAGTCTGAGCAGGTCCGGGGCCCCTCGTGCTGCTGCTGCAGATGGCACGGGCAGAGGTTCTCTCCGGCAGTGTTCGCCCCGGTGTTGGCTTGTTTCGCAGCAGAATTCCCTCTCAAAGAGCTTGTTAATTCAAGCCGGCACCTGGTGTTTTCAGACATCAGTTACCGCCAAGACAAGAGCTTAGTGCTTTGCTCTTGACAAAAGCTGCTGCCGGGTCAGCTCCAGCGCGGCGTGAACTGTGCAGCGACCGCTGCCGGGGCTGCCTGCGCCTCCCGGCTAAGCGGGGCTGTAGCACTCCCCTTACCTTTTCCCGGGTCATGAAGGAAAAAATAAAAGGGAAAAATAAGAAAAAGCCAAAGCCCTTGGCAGCATTGTCTGATTTCTTCTCCCTGTTTTCCAGAGAACTGCATCAAGCAGACACTTGTCTGCAAAAGCTCCCCAGCCCCAGGTGGGCAGCCCTGCACTGGGACGCCTGGGGGGGTGGGAGCGGTGGCGGTGCCAGGCGAGGGTTTGCCGAGTGAGCTCTGTCCGCCCCATGCTAAAAAAAGCCACGAGATGAGCAAAATTATCCGCTGAGTCACTAATCATTCACCCGCTGCTTTAGTCACCAGCTTTCCCACACTGGGGGGACGTTTGCTGCTGAGGGGGCATAAACTGAATTGTAATCGCGTTAAATAGATGTGACTGAAAGAAATAAAGAGCTGCTGCTGCACGCGCAGCATCTGACACCAGATGGATCATCAGGCTGTACAGCCACCGGAGGTGCTCAATTAATGACGACTCCCTAACGAAACCATTGATTAATAGTGCCCGCGTGCTGCGGCGCTGAGGTGTGCTCCCTGTGGAGGTGGTGCCAGCAGAGCAGCTGCTGCCCGTGTCCCGTGACAGAACGGGTCACTGTGTCCTGGTCCGTGCCCTCCAAGCCCGTCTCCACAGGCATCGCCCTATGGGACATGAGCTGCTTTTCCATGGGGTGCTGGTGCGGCGGGAGCCCCCCCTGCTCAGTAAGGGGTGCTAGGGGTTGGAACTGTGGTTGGGTGACCGCAGTGGAGGCACATCTGAGATTCTGGGACTCAGGAAAGCAAAGCTGGCTCCTGCCCCCATCACCTAAGCTGGAGGCTGTTGTCCTTCAAGCAGAAAATTCTGCTGGAGAGCTGGGATTTGCCATGCTTCTTTCTCAAGTGTGTGACCTGGAAATATGAGAAAGGACTGAGTCAGGGCTGCAAACCTGCCTGCGAACGCATACGGCCAGCAGCCAGGGCTGCAAGCTCCCCCCATAACACAGCTTACTCCTCTGGCCGGGGGGAAGTCCCGGTCCTGTCCCGCTTGTCCTCTTACCTGGGTGCCAGCAGGCACCTTCTCCTGGGGGACCGCAGCATGCTTTGCTCTGCCATTTGCCCCAAAGCAGCTCGGATGAGGAAAAAGAGATTACTGCTCAGATGTCAACACATTTGCAGCTGCAAATGCAGAAGGACGGATGCTGGCAGGACTGTTGCCCTGTGCTGCTGGGGGGCCGGGTGTGTGTACGTTGTTGGAGCCTCCAGACAGAAATAGCTCCCTGCACAGCCCCATTTCCCGGGAGCCCGTGGGGCCAGGGAGCGGGAAGCAGCAGAGCACGGTGCCGGCACGTGGAGCCAGTGGGGAGCTCAGCTTCGGCTGCTCCGTCCCTGGAAGAGGCTCACTCTCACGGGGAGGTGATTGCCGCAAGGGAGTAAGGAGCTGGGAGCTGCGGGGTAGCCCCGAGTCCTCAAATCATGTCTGTGTGCGTGGAGCAGGGACCTCTCTGGGTTTGGTGCAAAACAGTGTGGGACTGGACTATGGATGGGTCCTTGATCTGCTGGTGCCGTGCCACCTGGGCTAGAGGGGACCGGCTGGCACAGGGGGTGTCCTGTGCTGGACCCCAGCCTCACCGCAAGGGATGTCCCAGGGCAGGCACAGGATGCTCCTGGCCAGGCACCGCGTGGCTTCCGTGACACCCATCTGGCTCGCTCTGCGCTGGACCTGATCGTCCCCATCGCTGTTGTCCTCTGACCTGCCCCAAATCAGCTTTTTCCCCATCCCAGGCGGGTGCTGGCATGGTGAGGCTGGGCCGGGCAGTTCTGCTGTGCTGCGGCTCTCAGCCTCCCGTCTGCCCGTGCCTCCCTGCCTCCCCCCGCGCCCAACATGAAGAGTTCTTTTAGCCGAGTAACCCCGCCGTGCCGGAGCCAAACGCATGTGAAAGGGCCTGTCTCAGAGCAGGAAGGAGCCATAAAGGGCCTATTTATGTAGCTGGCTCCTTGCAATGTTTTCAGACACAGCCCTCGCATGTTTTCCTAACAGCAACGCCTCCACCTCTCGCCAGCTGCCAGCAGAGACGAGCCTTTCGCCGCTGTCCTCCGCTTGCGTCCCCGCGCACCCGGGGCTCTGGGTGGCCGTGGTCGGTGCCGGGGCAGCACCGGACTCGCCGGGGAGGGTGTGGGGCACGGGCGCTGCGGAGCTTGCTGCCTGGTGCAGGGCTGGCACGCTGCACGCCTGCCGCTCGGCAATGCTCCAGCCGCCCGCCCCGGTTAGCGAGCATCTGGGTAGCGCGCAGGGCTGCAGCCGGCGTGGGGACACGTGTGCTGGGGCCGAAACGAGGACCCCCTCTCCCGTCCTCCTGCGCATCCCTGTTTGGAGCACGCGCTGGCCCTCCGGCTCTCGCGTCTGCCCGGGAGCAACGCTCGCCCGGGGGAGCGGTGAGCTCTGGCGATGGGCTGGCCGGGTGCTGGGGTTCCCGATGGGATGCCGGCCCCGGCACACGCCCCAGGGGCAGCCTGCAGGACCGTGCCTTGGCTGCGTCCCCCGATCCCGTCTGCGACGGTGGCACTGTGCCCACTCATGGACACGCTCAGACCCTTGGCACGGACCGGCTGCGCTGTCTGGCGGCCGTGCGTCCCAGGAGGTGGACTTGCCAGCACCTCTGCCCGGGCCACCTCGCCACCGTGTTTCCCGTTGCCTGGAATTTGCTGGCGGGCAGTGCTGAGCACAGGGCTGCATCTCACACCCAGCTGGAGGAACGGCAGCTCCCAAGCTTCGCCCTGGGAATGCCCCTGCAGAAGAACCAGCCTTTCCTCCAGCCATGGCTCCCGTGCTGCTCATCGGCCGTGTACAGGGGTCGATGTGAGCTGCCCCCTCTGTGCCCGGCCCTGCCATCCCCGCTCTGTCAGGCACCATCTGGTGACAGCAAGGCAGCCCCTGCGGTGACAGCGCTCCAGCGATCGCAGTGTCACACGTGCCGGGCGGTGTGGGATGCAGGTGAGCAGCAGAGGAGGGAGGAAGGAGATCTTTCCCGTTCAGCGCCGATGCGCGGGAGGGAGGCAGGTGCCGGGTGCCTTGGCTTGCACGGGGCTAAGTGAGGCTCCTGCGGGTGCCCCAGCACCCTGCGAGGACCCCGTCACCGCTCAAGCGCTCTCCTGGCCACGGGGCACTGACGGGCTCCTTGTCCCTTTTGGCATGGTGTTGCAGAGCGGGTGCAGAGCTGCGGCCCCAGAGCACCCAGGGCTGGAGCGGGAAAGGAAACAGGCAAAATTTCACCGAGTGCTGGGGGTGAGTCCCAGTCCCGTCACCAGTCCCTCCTCCTGTGCCAGCCAAGCCCAAGATGGGACCTGAGCGTTGTGCTGTTACAAACCTGCCCGAAGCCCCCCCTTACAGCGAGCCGTCTGCGGCACGTACCGTGCACGGCTCTGTGTGCCCGGGGCCGGCTGCTCGCAGCCCGTGTCCACGTGTTTTCCATGGCAGGGAGACAAGTAACTTTTCATGAGTCCATTTACAAATTCCTTTCAAACAGGAAAGCTGACCCACTAGAGCTCATTAAATAACGTTAATGGTGCTGCCCAAATAAATATTAGACCCGCCACCTGCGCTGCCAGCCAACACTTGCTGCCTTCTGGCCTTCTCGGAGCAAAGGTTTCTCAGTTTAATTGGACACACGTGCTTCTCTCCTGACACTGGTGACCTCTGCTACAGCAAAGGATGATCACACTGCAGCGATTGGGTTCCTGCAACTTTATCCTGGCGCTGCAAAAGGAGGGGAGTGAGTCCAGCCGGCTCGCGGGAGCCACGGGCTGCTGAGCTTAGAGATAACCGAAGAAACCAAGACAGCGTGCGGAGAGGAGGTGACTAATTCAGGCCACGCTTATCACTGAACTGATTAAACCCAAGCTCTAAAACTCTTTTCCTCTTCCTTCTGTCCTCTAGCCAGCGAGTAATGTATAACTTCATTAGTCCATATCCAGGAGACACTCAAAGACATGGACAATTAATTATCATCTGTCCCATTTAATTTCCTTGCCTGTCAGTGATGGCTTCCCGGCGGTTCACAGACAAGTCAGCGTTTCAAGATGTGAGCTGAGGCTGAAAGCCAGTGCTCCTACAGCGCAGCTCCCGCTCACGTAGCTCTGTGACGGGACCCTTGCACCCGCATCGCTCTTGGGGAGCCCCTCAGCAGCACCTCCCGGTCCTCGCTGCCACCGGGCTCAGGGTCTCAGGCATGCCGTGCTGCCCCGGGCTGGGGGACCATCGCGAGCAGGCTCGAGGCTTTAGGGGCTTGATGACTGGAAGGGCCCAAAGTGCTCCCACGTACCAACGTGTGCCCCGTCTTTCCCAGCAGCACGGGAAGGTCTCCGCATTTCTCCCCAGCCCACTCCAAGGCAGAGCCCTTCCGACTCCTGCGAGGTTTTGTCACGGTCTGGAGGGTTTAATAATTCTGCCAGATCCGCACAAACACCCTCATTACCTGGCTGAGGCAAATCCCCCGTGGGGGCTGGCTGCTCGCCGGTGCCTTTGCCGTGGGTCCGGGCTACCTGAGCTGGCCAGGCCAGCGCCACGGTGCTGTTTGGGTGCTCCAAGCATCCAAGAGGTGTTGGGGTGCCCCAGAGGTGCAGGGTACAGCAGGGTGGGACAAGTCACCCCATCACCTGAATACCGGCTGAGGTGGAACCTCCTGAGAGCTGCTGCTGCCCGCAGGGAGCCCAGGGGTGCCGGCGGTCCAGCGCCGGGCGGTGTGGCATCGTGCTGCGGGGCTCTGATCCCCCTCGGGGCGACCAGGGCTGCGGAGCAGCCAGCAAAACTGCAAAACCTGGTGGAGAACTGCTAGCTGACAGTTAATAAAAATTAGTAAAACCGATTAAAAGGAAAATGACTGAGCTCCCACCTCCTGCGAGGCGGCTCAGATAAGGGGTGAGCTGCCTGAGCCAGCAGTGATGGGAATGGCTGGGCTGTCTCCGGCTGGTCCCTCAGGCTCGGCTGGCTGACAGGACTTCTGGGAGGGGTTTTGGTAAACATCTCAGAATTGCTAAAAACAAATAAAAGGTTGCAAAAATAATCTCCAGATGGAGGGATTGCCGTGGCTAATCTGAAGGCGGCAAGCGCTGACTGTGTGGTCCCTCTCTAGCCCAGGCATAAGACCGGGGCGGATGCAGAAGCAAGGGATGGTTTCGGACCTCTGTTTCTGGCTCCTCTCCTCCTCGCAGCTCCGGTGCTGTCGCTCTTCGCCTTCCTCAGACTTGTCCTTCCCGCTGGCGCTGCCGGCTCGGCCACGTCCCCCTCCGCGCTGCCCTGAGCGGGGACCAAAGGCCCGTGCGGGGGCTGATGCTGCCGCAGCCCCAAGGAGGACGGCAGCAGTGGGTCCCGCGGGGTCCCGCCCGTACGGCGCTCGCCTCAGATCCTGGTTACTAATTGCTCTGCAGAAAGCATTTCTCACAAGTTTCTTTCGTAAGAAATGGTAAGCACAGGCTTTGATTTATGTCTTCTTCTCCTTTCTTCCTTTCTTTTTTTTTTTTCCCTTCCTACCCCGAATGAAGAAACCCTTTTGATCATGCCGGGTTCAGACTCTGTAACAAGCATCTCTGTTTGTATTGTGGGGTTGTCAGCGTGATAACATGACAACGCGTCTCCCCGTCGTCTCACACACAATGAATTATTTCTTCCACTCTTTCTTTGTACCATCTCTGGGATAAATTACTGCTTCCAGTATTCACAGATGGGCTTGTCAACCAGTGAAGCATCCTTAAACTCTTAGATTATATGCTGCCCAGCACGGAGCGCTGGCCACTGCGGCTCAACCAAGGCTGCAGTAAAGTGTTTGTGCGGGGAATTGTCAGGCTGGCTTGAAAGCAAATTGCTTTGCCAATTTATTTTCTTTCCTGTGTATGAACATATTTTTCTTAAAGGGATGCTGTCACATTAAATATGGAACTGCCAACTGCAGGCATTAAAAAATCATGGGTCGTCCCATTTTCTTTCCTCCCACTCTAAATTCTAAGAAAACAATAAATTCGGGGTTCTTTTTACTTGTCATCTGCCTTTCAGCTAGAGATGCTTTTTCAAGCTCTTCCCAGCAGTCGGGAGGTTTGGGAACTTCAGCGCCATGACAAGTGCTACAGATCTGGGACAGATCGTGCCAGGGCGGATCAGTGGAGGGGCGGCCCCTTCTGCTGCGTTATCAGCAAACTCAGGCTTTCTCTCTTGGTCCCTTCTTTCCAAAATTCAGGCCTTCGTAGCCAGCAGTCAGAGGGCAGACCTGAGAGCAGTCCCAGTAACAAAGCACTTGGGGAGCTTTTCGTTCCCACTGAAGCTGATGGGACTGAACCATGTGCTGGTAAGCAAATTTTCCCCTAATATGTCCTTGAATGCATGTTCACCATCATCAAGCGCGATCCTGCTGCCTGGACTCTGTGTCACATCTGCTGTGACTGATGCAGAAAATCCTTCTCTGGCCTTTATCTATCCAAGCACTTTTTTGGGGAAGTTAATGAAAGTAGTTTTGTTATATTTTGACAAACTTTCATTTTTAGAGTGTGTTTCTATGCAGCAAGCTTATTGCTTAACTGGGGAAGTAAATCAGGCATTTGTTAGAACTGAACAACATCAAGGTAGTTCCTAGAACACGTATTTGAGAGATCTGTGTGAAAAGAGGTTTCGTTTCTGGCCAGGGGTCAGTGCTTTTCTTTCTCACAGCTGCAGTGAATCCCCCTGCCAAGAGCTGCGGGGGGTGGGTTACACCCAGCTCGGGGCAGCCCCAGCTGGGCTGAGTTTGGGAGGGCTATAACAAGGGGGGGGACAGCACCTGGGAGGGGGTGTCCTGCCTGGCATCCCTGCTCCTGCACCCTGGTATCCCTCAGCAGGGATCACTTTGCCCTCTGCCAGCCTGGCCCCTGTGATGTGCCATTTTGTTTGGGGGTCCTGGCCTGGGAAGAAATTGCTTTGCTTTGGTGGTGTTTGGTGCGGCTTCCTCTCAAGTTTAAGTTCTTCTGAGCGTGATCCTGAGATGGAGGGAGAGCCTCTGATGAGGCACAGGTATTTCATTCCTGGTGGTTAAAATACATGCAATGTACGGTCATGGAAGGTTCAGAAATCAGAAGGCAGAAGTGATGCAAAGTCGCTTGTTGGTCTTAACTTTTTAATGAAAATAACTTTCAAAGCTACGCTTTAATGGCAGGCTCATGGGTCAGCGGGGCTCAGCTTATTTACTGTCCCCCCCCCGAACTACTGAGCTCCACTGTGTGGGCTCCAGAGCCTCCTCCAGGAGATCAGGTGTTTGATAACTTTTATTTTAATAAAACACTGGACTTGTTTTGATGGACTGATCCAAAGCACTACATGGATTTAAACAGATCCCGTTGCAAATATCTTTATTTGATACCCCTGCGATGACTGGATTTCAAATGTCACTTGCTTAGCGCTATGAAATATTTAATTTAGGTTGTAATACAGTAGTGTGCAAGAACTCCAACTTAAATCGGAGGTCTCCTGTGTTAGCCAACAGCTAACAACAAATGTGCTTGAAAGCCAGTTTCTGCCCTGAAAAGCTCCTGATCCAGATGCAGGACTGAGGGGAGCCAGGAGGGAAGACCCTGCCCACCTTTGTGGCGGGTCTGTGCTGGCACACCGGCTCGTCACTGTAATTTGTCGTGGTGTCCCTCACCTCTGCCCTCCTGGGGCACATGTGGGTGGGGGAATGTGACCGCCACTGCCGCCACCGCGATGCTGCGTGGCAATGGCAGAGCTGCCGCGGGCACGGCACCCGTGCGTGGGCTGGGCAGGCAGAGCTGGAGCCTGGCAGGCGCCGGGCTGTGGCCGCATCCTGCCTGGGTGGGCTGGCCGGGATGCTGAACCCCCGGGAAGGGTCTTTTCTTACCTGGCTTTGAGCTGTGCTTGCTTGGCGAGGCCTCTGAGCTTTGCTTTCTCTCTTTATGTGGCTCTAGCATGAACCCAGCTGTAAGGAAATTTTAGTTTTGCTCCATAGAGGGAGCAGCACTGGCTGGTGCTTTCTGAATTGGGACTTTTAATGTTTAATGCGATAATCTTGTTCTGAGTCCTGCACATGTGGTAGATTGTCTTCTCCGGGAGCTTGCTTCTGTCAGCTTCAGCGAGAGGGGTACGAGGTGCTGCCGGGGCTTGGCCGCTTCCCTGTGGCGTAATGCGTTTCTTTGTCTTTTATTTTCCAAGAGAAAATAGTTGCAGCAAGCTCAGTGAGGAGACTGGTGAGGGTCAGGATCAGGGCAGGGGTTACCTCAAGCAGCACAGGAGGGACGGTGCACTTGGGGAACTCCAACACCAGCAAAGTCGTGCCACGTGCGGCGTCACCTCATTGTTTGTGGGTCTGTGCGAGGTGCCACAAGGGTCGGGGCTCTGTTGGGGTGATGGGAGCCAGCCCTGTGCCCAGAGGATACATGCCATCTCACAAGTGGTGTCTGGATTTGATTTCAGGGGGATTTGGGAAAAAAAAAAAAAAAAATCCTGTTTGTAGCGACTAGGAAGAGCCAGCGAGGAGCAGCTCGGCCAAGACTTGCCCCGTGGCTGCATCGGGTTGCACTCCTCGCGTCTATTTTAAGAGGCGAGCGGCACGGAGGCGGGGGAGCAGCCAGAGCCATCATCTCCCCGATCCCTTCGGCTGGGCAGCGCTTCTCCGGCAGCCGCCCCGTGATGAACGGGGTGCCAGGGTGACATTCCTGCTTTCTCCCCAAAGGTTGGCGAAGCTGCCTGTTTTATACCTCTTCTGCTGTGACACTTCAGATGCCCACCTTGCTGGTTCCTCCCTACCCTGGATGATGCCCGCAGGCAGCCAGCTCAGCCGGGGTGCCCTGCCCGCCTGCATCCTCTGGGAGCTTTGTGCCCTCCTTGAATTTTGGCATCGTGCGAGGGCTTGGTGGGGCGGTGCTGGGGAGAGGGCTCGGTGCTGGGTGGCTGCACCAAGGGCAGGCACATCCTCAGCTCACCGCGCCTTTGTAGTAGGTGGCTCTGCCCTAATCTTTGTGCTGATCACAAGAAACCTGAAGGATTTTGTGATCTTGCAAGCCCCGTGCCAGGCGTTCCTCAGCTGGCAGCATGCGGAGCGGCCGGGGGGAACAGCAGCCAGTTGGGATGATGAATCGCTGGCGCCTCAATCTTTCCTCTCCCGCTGCTCCCTTATGCTGTGCTAACATTTACAGCTGAACCCCTGGGGACAAAATGTCAGACTCCCTGCCTGTGTTTGCTTTGGTTTTTTCTCTGCTGGTGTGAGAGCGGGTGGGTCACTGCTGGGAGCCCACCCAGCCCACCCTCACCCACCCCAGGGGAGGAATGGGACCTGGCTGTCGCCCTTGCCCAGGACAGCGTGCTTGCCAGACCCTTCATCGTCTCATCTATCATTCTAAAAAGACACAGTCTGTGCGCCCTGCCTGCCCTGCCACCACCATGTTTTCTCTCTCATTACCCCACACTCTGCCCGTTTGGTCCCTGCTGAAGCCGATTAATCAACTCGTTGCCAATGTGGTGTTAGAAGCTGAGGGATTGTGGGACCCTGGGATGGGAGCTGAGAGGCACTTCCCAGGTTTTGGTTTCTGGGGCGGATGGGCATGTTCTCTGCACCGCTGCAGAAAAGCAGCGTTGTTTCCTCCACGGCGTCTCCTTCAGTTTGGGTTTTAGCTGTCCTCGCTCTTCAGGAGCCAGGCCGAGATCTGCTGATTCAGGGGACACGCAGCCCTGCGGTGTTAATGATCTCTGATGTGCAAGCGACAGGACAAGCACAGCAGCACCAGCGTGCCCGTGCAATGCCCTCTGCATGCCTGGGGTGCTGCAGGATGTCCCACTGCCCTTCAGCATGTGGGAGCAGGGCTGATGGGGACCCTGGGGGGCATCTAAGGGTAAGAGCCAGCCTGAGCATCTGGGGGGCTTAGACCTGAGGTCTGAGGATGGTCTGAGCCCCCTGCGTGCCCTGGTCCCTGTGCCAGGAGCCAGCTTGCAGCCCTGAGCTCTTCGGGAAGGCTGGCTCACACTAATCCTTGTCTGACAACGGATGGTTTATGGACTGATCCTAAAATGTGCCTCGCTCTGGCATTAGCAGAGCATATGTTGGGGCTGGGGGGGCAGAAGGGGGCTGGTTTGATGCTGTGTTATGAAATGCTGAAAGTGATGTAGGCATGGCCAGGAGCCCCTGAAATCTGCAGTCTGCCCGTGTTTGCTCGGCTCTTGGTCTGGGACACCAGAGCATCTCTTGATGCTCTAGCAGGTCTCCTGGGCCACCTCCATCCCATGGGGCAGAGCACCCGTGCGCTCGCTGCAGCCAAGGCCGGTTGCTTTTGCATCCCTCCACCGGTGGCTGGTGCCTCTTTATGAAGCCACACGGGGAATTTTCTGGGTCCGACCTTAGAGGCAGCCTGGGGAGTGCCCCCGTCTCCCTGTTCACCAACAGAGCTGATGTCAGGTGCATTCGCCCGCTCTTGGCACAAGGTAGCTCCTCCAGTGCAGCCTCCTGCCAGCTGGCGCCCGCTCCCCCGCGTGACGCTCGGGGCTTTTTGGAAACTTGCTGAGCTGCAGGCACCCAGCTCGTACTCGCCCCGGCTCTCGTCTGGAGGCTGCTGATGAGGGCTGACTTGGTGGCGATCGAACCGCATTTGAAGTGCTCCTTGAAATATGAGACAAGGGTCGGAAACTCTCCGGGCGTAGGGGTGTCTGCTGTGCCCTGACGGCTGCGGCACACGGGCAGCAGCCGGCTCGGTGGCTGCGAAGGGCAGGGCTCGGTGCTCCCTTTGCCGGAGATCAGGTAAGGGCCTGCCAGCGCTGGGCTGGGGGCGCCAGGCGCTGCCTCTTCAGCATCGCTTTGCCTGGAACCCAAATGGGTGGGTGGACTGGAAATTGCCCGTGCCAGCAGTGAGGGTGTGCAATTGCCCGTGCAAAGGCAGGACGGTGCGGCTGCCTTGGTCAGCCAGGCTCCCCTGCGCCCCGGGGTGGGGACTGGGGGCTCTAGGGGGTGGAAGCAGCCAGGGCTCCGGTGCAAATGCCTGCCTGGCCTCTGTGCGCGGCAGTGATGGGATCACGGAGCTGCTCCAAGACTCGAACTGCCCCTCTGCTGAGATTTACACCTCCAAGCATGGGAACTATTGGCTAATTTGTGCATTCAAGACAATTTTAATGGGGACGCACTGTCAGCTCTAACAGCAAATTCCAGTAGAAAAGAGCAAACTGAGCCAGCAATGAGATGCAGTGATTTGAGTTGTGCTCGGGTAAGGGTTTGTGGTATTCTCTGGCTTTCCTGTGGATCCTTGTAAATGCAAACAGGGCCACTGCAAATAAGGTCATTGCTTGGGGAGTTTAAGTGAGTTTTGTGACAGCTGTTGGTGGTATCTTTCATACTAATTCTTATACTTCCGTTGCTTTTATTTACTATTATGAACACTTAACCAGAGATAAGGAAAGTGGATTCACTGTTATGGAATCATGTGAAGTCAAATTGGTTTGGTTTTTTTTTTTTTTAGATTTCTTGCTCTCTTAGCAAGTTCATCCAGACTTTAGGTTCAGGTGGTAGTTTCCCTGATTCCACATTACTGAATGGGACAAACCTCCAGATTAGCAATTCTGATGCCACTTCAGCTCTGTGGCGAAGGCAGTTTTACTGGTGGAGGTTCTGGCCCCATGTGTTGGGTCCGTTGTGTTCAGGCCCAATAAAAGACCTGTGGGACACAAATCTGTGCCAATGGCAGGAGGGAGCCCACGGGTCCCTGCCAGGGTAGGACTGGGAGAACATCCCTGGGCAGACGCTCGGGCTGCATCAGCATGGAAACCTCTGGCCAGGCTGCGCTTAACTGTGTTCCCTGTACCCTGGGATGGCCTCGCCGGGTCTGTCCTCAGGTTATCCAGAGTTTCAGAATTGAGGTGAAGGACCCAACGTGCATCGAACCCGCTCTCTCATCAGGATTTTGTAGTTTGGCCAGAACCCCACTGTCCCAGTGACTTAGCTCATGGCCAGGTAGCTGCTTTTCTGGGTGCAAGCCTATTCCCCCTGCTAAAAAGCAGCTGTTTTGAGATCTGGGGGGCCCCAGCATGGAGGGTGGGTGGCTGCAAGACCTCTGCCATGTGCCCTGAGCTCCAGCTCCTCCTTTGCAGGCTGAGGGTGCGTAAATGTGTCAGCACGCTGCAGATGTCTGCTGGCATCGCCTCCGCTAATCCTCCTCGCTCCTCCCTGCCGGCGTCGGGGGTTGCTGCCGCCTGCAAGTTCCTGGCAGAGCCGCCCAGCAGAAGGTGGCCAACTGTGGCACAGGGCACTGTTTGGTCCACCAGCACAGCCCAGGGGCTCACTGAGACTTGATCCTCCCCGGCCGCAGAGGTGAGGGATGCTGCGTCCCTGTGCTCGCGGGGTGCGTGGGCAGCTGCAGGTGCATGTCGGCACGGAGCCGCTCTCCGGTGCCCACAGCCTGCGTGGGAAGTTATAGTTGCTAAAGAGTTTGGTTTGCATTTAGGAGCTGAAGTAAAGGATGTCCCAGCATGGGGCTGCTTCAGAAACTCAGCTGCTGACTGCGCAGAGCAGCTACGGGGATGTCCCCTGCGGAGGGGACCGCAGGGCAAGCCCGGTTCCTGCAGAGGAAGCCTGGAGGTGCCGGGGTCTTGGGAAATGGGATCTCACTGCTGTGTGTGTGCCAAGGCCAGGCCCCAGGTGCTCAGGCGACCAGTCAGGGTTTTCCAGGGGCTGAAATTAATTTGGGCTGTGGCATCAGCTGAATGGTTACCCTGGAGCCCAGGGATGCAGCGTCCCCCGGGCCAGTGCCAGCACTGGGACAGACTCCTGCTGCCCAGGCCCCTGGTGCAAATGCATCTGGCCTGGCTCCTGGGAGGAGAAATCGCTGTTGGTGGGGAAGGGTAGTCCATGGGGGGCTGAACTGGGGTGGTCAGGGAACGGAACGGTGTCTGCAAAGGTCCTGGAGCAGATGAAGAGGCATGTCCTCGCCTGGCAGAGCCTCACTCCGTCGCTTTCCTTCCACCTGCATGGATGTTCTCTGGAAAGGAGGCGAGCTCTGCCATCGTGCACCCTCTATAAACCAGAGTGTTTCTTATTTCAGATATTTAATGCCTGGATTTAAAATTCTTTCTAACATTTGTCAGCGCTTTACAGCCTTTCGCAACATGTTTATGGTGCTATTAAAAAAGAGAGGGAGAGACCTGAGGTTATGGGCTACTGTACAGGAGTATATAAAACTGACCTTAAAATTACAAACTCACTGTGCAAACCCACCTGCCTGGCAGCCTGCTGTGCCGCTTGGCTGGGGAGACCAATCTGGCTGCTGGGAGTGACAGGGGATGAGGGGATGGCAATCCCACAATCAGTTTGTTATTCCAAGTGATTGCAAACAATAAAAGCACTGAGGGCTAGAGGGGGAAAGCTCCCTTGGACTCAGAGATTGCAGTGCTGCAGTCCTGGGCTGGGACTGTGTGTATCGCAGGGTGTCCAGGGCTTGGGGACCAGGGTGAGGACCAGCATCTGGTTGGGGACCGGGGGCTTGCCATGCTGGGTGGGCAGCGTGTCCTGGAAATGCCACGCGGTGGGAGGATGGACACTTTGACGCAGCGCTCGCTGCTGCAGTGACACCCAAGCCGCTCTGACCTTCTTTTATTTCAGAGAGATTTGGACATCTGTCAGGGAGCTTTTCGCACCCTGCAGGAGCCTTTGGCCCCGCTCGGCCGGCGGCGGGGTCGGCACAGCCCTCGGCGGTTCTGAGCAAAGGGCAGCAAAAAGCGCAGATGGGGGGCGGGGGGCATCATGGGCCCGGGGAGGTGTCGTTGGTGCTGATCAGCCAAGTGAAGTCTGGGCAGAGGTGGGTGAGTGAACCCCCCCCATCCCAGTGGAGCCCTGCACCCCTTGGGAAGACCACCCAAAAGATGAGGTTGCTCCTGGTCCTCCATGGAGAAGACAAAAGCTTGGTGGCTTTGGCCCCAGGGTGGGATCGGGCAGTGGAGCCAGGATGCGTTGACCCTGTGCTTGGTGCTGGATTTGGCTCGGAGCCCCCGAGTCACCTTGGGCATGTGTGGGGTGTCATTTCACCTTCACTGTGCCTCGGTTTCCCCCCTGTGAAAGGGGGTAACAGCCTCCCAAAAGATCCTCAATGCTTTGCTGCAAAGGCAAAATCTGCCCCAAAGTAGCTGTCAGTCAGGGAGCTGCTGGTCCTTACATGTGTAGTGACCTGTCCCAGCCAAGAATCACCAAATTTATGGTCCTGATACCTGAGAAGCAGAACAGGGGCAGCAGAAATTAAGTGAATGAGACAAGCGTGCACGCAATTAGGACAGACCTTTTAAACACTGCAATGAGAGCTGGGACAGGGAGCCTCTGCCTAATCAAAGCAACAGCAGTTCCTTTTTTTAAGATGAGGGAGACTTTTGGGATACTTTGTCCACATAATGTTCCAATTTTAGCTCTGCGTCCTGGGATGTAATTGCATTAAAAATACCCAGGGAGAGGGAGGATGCCAAGGGCACCCGGGGACCTGGCTCTGCTGGCGTGTCCCCACCAGCGCTCTGTGTGTCCTGCTGCATCCCCAAGGCCCCGTTTCACATTCCCGACGCTGATCGTCTCCCAGATCTGCTTTCCGGCTGCTCTGCTAATGGTTATTCTGGTAAAGGCCCTCTCCCTGGGGTGCTGCGGGGCTCCCTGCCCATCTGAGTACGATCAGGCATTGATTGCTGTGAGTTTTGGGGAATGACCACAAATGACGTGGTTCAGTTGGATGGGGCAGCTCTGCTGCTGAGATCTTCGCGCTCAGTGTGGGGTGGCTCTGTCCTGCTGCTGTGCCAGCCCTGAGCGTGCCAAGTCCAGGAGATTTCATCTGAAAAACATTAGCTGTTTTTTTTTAAATACAATTTAGGGTTTTTTTGAGCCTTTCAGTGCTGGGCCATGCTTGTTTCACTTGTCCCAAGCACAAGGGCTATGCATTTTCTTTCGTTTTCATTGAAATGTGAAGCTGAAGCCTCAGGAAAAATCCTGAGGTCTCTAGAGAGAGTCCAGGGTTAATAGGTACCAGAGGGCTGCATGCAAACTTCAGGCTCCTAAATCCTTCTGCCAAAAAGTAGATTTACTTATATTTAATGTAAATCTCCTTTTAGTTATGCTCCTTATTATTTTAACCGGTGAAGCAGGAGTTTAAGGATCTTATTGTTAACATTTTTGGCTAATCATGGAGTAATTTAGGCTGGAAGGGACCGTTGGTGGTCAGTCCAAGCTTCTGCCTGATGCACAGCTGGCTGCAAGGCTGGAGCACGTTGTGCAGGTCCTGGTCCACCCCCACAGGCAGACCCCCTCCCTGAGCAAAAATGACATTAACTCCTTCAGGAGATGGTGACAAACGCTGCGGTGGGCGCGGGGTGGTGACATCCCCTGGGGTGACACCGGGCTGGCTCTGCTGCCGCAGCTTGGGTTGCCCTCCATCCCCGCAGGTCCTGGGTTTCGCCTCCGGCTCAATTAACAGCCCGTGGAAAAACCTTCCGTTGCTTTTTGCTGACTAGATCTCCTAAGGGAGATGCTCGTTGTCACCTCGGGAAGCTGGATAGAGCTAGACGGGTCCGGTGCTCTGAAAACGCCAAAACCTGCTGAGGACCGGGGCGTTCGCCGCACGGGTGGGTGGGTGGGTGGGAGCGCACTCATCCACCCACCCACCCACGCACGGGCGGGTGGGGGGTACCCGCGGCTGCCCCCCCCCCCCCCCCGGTCCCCGCAGAGCCGCTGGCTCCCGCGGCTCGGGCCCGCTGCTCGCAGCCTCTGCGCCACCGCGGGGCCGCGGCCGGGGCTGCAGCGCCCGGAGACCGCCCGGTCCCCGCTGGGCCCCCCCGCCCGGCTCCCGGGGCCGAGCTGTGCCTGTCTGCTTTCAGCGCACCAAGACCTTCCTCCCCTGGGAGGCTCTGGGTGCTGGGGGGGGGGCAGCCCCCCCCCTCCCGAACCCACCCCCGGCTGGCTGCTGGGGAGCCGGGGGCAATTCTTGGGGTGCTCAAGTTGCAATGGGTTGTCTCTGGAGAGAAATTATGTGACTTGTCCCAGAGGGGAGTCTGCGAGAGCTCGGCCTGTCACCTCCCGCAGCAAAAACACGGGTGCGGAGGTGGGTGCGGGTCTGGGAAACGCAAGCCGTGTCCGAGGGGGTGTGCAGGGCTTCCCACCGTCAGGAGCAGTGGGCTGGGGCTGCTGGGTGAGGTTTCCCAGGATGGTGCTGCACCAAGTCAGGCAGGGACAGCCGTGGTGCTTCAGGCTGCTTGTTGCATAAACCAAAGCCTCTGGTCTGGTCCCTAACGTCCGAGGAGGGCACCGGTGAACCCGCGAGCAGTGTCTGCACAGCCCTTCCTGAGGATGCCAAGGGCATCTCTGCAGTGCACCTTTGCAGCCTGTCTGGCCACCCACAGACACCCCGGTCCCCTGCTCTTGGCCCCTTGGGGTGTCTCGGCACAGCGTGCCTGTGTGTATTTGTAACTGGCAGTTGCCAGCTCCAAGGTGGTAACTGGATCACAGGGCTCGGGTGACCTTTGCGCCTCTCCAAGGCGCAGTTCTGCATGTCCCACCAGCTCCCAGTTCGGGGTCGGGCAGTGGGGACTGTGTGTCTGTGAGGCAAAGGCTGCAGGAGGGCCGTCCCTCGCTGACCCCAACCCCTCCATGGGCAGCTCTTCCACGTGGTGGCCCTGTGTGGGTCTGGGACTCAAGCTCCCAATGCGAGTTGCTCCTGCAGAACCCTGCGTTCAGGACAGGCACCCACTTAACATGGGCTAGAAAGTGCTCATGGCTTGAGGTACCAGTACCGGTCCTCCTCCTGCCATGGCAGGGATGGGCTGCAGGACACCAGAGCAGCACACAAGTCCAACCAGTTGAATTTCTTGCCTGCAGAGAGTTGGTTACCATCCCAGCTCTTCCCTCGGCCAACCTACGGTGCTGTCCAGGAGTGAACAGAAAGACTTTAACTGACATGAGGAGTGTCATTTGGTGCTAGAAACTTGGAAGAAGTGTGTTATTCCCTGCTCCAGCACTAACCTCTTGGGAATGCCACTGATCATGTTGTCTTGCCTAATGCAACTCCTTGCAGAGATGTAAATGCTGCTGTTCTTGCTCAGGGAGCAAGATCCAGGCAGCCTGGGCACCCCACAGGCATGGGACCTGTGCTTGATTTTCCTGCCTCACTTGGCCCCTTGTTCCCATCCCTCTGTCCTCACGGCAGGTCTGTCCTTCCTCCCGCAGGCATGAAGCGGCCCCTGAGCCCATCCCACAACCCCGAGAACGGGGTGCGGCTGGTGGAGGCAGCCAGCTGCCCGCTAAGCCAGCCCGAGCAGCGCATGAAGCGGGAGAAGAAGCACCAGTCGTTCACGCTCTGCGAGGTCTGCAACATCCAGCTCAACTCGGCCGCACAGGCGCAGATCCACTACAACGGCAAGTCCCACCAGAAGCGCCTCAAGCAGCTCAACAAGGGGAAGATGCCGGCAGCCCAAGGTAGGAGCCCATCCATCAGGTCAAGGTTGCCCAAAGGCTGCCCTTGCTCTGGGACAGCTACTCCGCTGGGCTTGGTGTGCTGGAGTTGTGGGATGTTCGGGAACGCTGTGCTGTCCTCGGCATCTGTCACTTGCTTGTCTGCCTGAACACCGGGGCCTTCCCCAGCCCGCTGTCACTGCCGGTTCTCGAGTGGTTTTGGGGCCTGAGAGCCCGCGCTGCTGCGCCAGATGGATGGATGCGTGTGGGTCCCGTCCATGTGCAAGTATGGTTGCTGGTACTCTGTGTCTTTGTGAGCATCTTCTTGGGTTTCTGTAGATGACTTTTGCAGCTGGGATGAGCGCATCCAAGGGTGGAGTGGCTGCCGGCCTCTGGGTTACCGGCTACCTGCTTTCCAGGTGCCATCCTGACCCTGTCCCTCCAGCCTCCTGCTGTGCACGTGTCCTGTAACTGTGCTGAGTTTGGCTGCTGTTGACTCAAAATACTGCTTAGATTTTGGTGCTGAGGGTTAAAAGCTCTCAAGTGACACTTTCAAATATGGTTGGAGGTTTTGTTGGAAACTATGATCTCCTGAAACTTCATCTCCATTTTTTTGTTGGGGTGCTCTGCACTGGCAACCCCTATTAACCTGCTGTGTTCTGTGCTCAGATACTCTGGCAGCATGTAGCTGCATTGGATTCCACTGGCCCTCTGACACGTAACGTCCTTGGCAAATTGTCTCATTGTGCTGGCTTGTGGGGGGGGATATTGCTTCTGTCCTGCAGCCCCAGGAGAGGCTGCCCGGGGAGGGCTTCTGTGGTGTGTTCGCACAGGGGAGGTCACTGCCCCGAGTCCCTTGTACAAGGGGATCTGTTGCCTGCCGTTAGCTCACTGGGGTACCAGCGAGCACTGGGATATTGTCTGCTGTGACACCAACACTTGATGGGCCCTACAACAAACCAGACAAGCTGTGCCATCTGGAGTCCATGTGTTTAACAGGGTCGATCTGTTCCAGTGAGAAGGAAGCACCAGCATTGCAACAAGAGTGGGTCTTGTTTTCTGTTTAGAGACCCATGTTTATAAAAAAAAACACTTAGCAGAAGTGGCAGCCAAGACAGCTCCGTGTTTGCCCTTGATATGATGTTTTGGGGTCCATGGTTTTGTTTCACGAAGTGTTTAGGTGATGGGCTGAGTGCACGGGACCTCAGGTGTTGCGGCATTAGGAGGCAAAGGTATCTTTTGTGGGATGCCCTGAAGCACCTGTATCTGAACTCCTGGGGGTGATGTGCGCAGTGGCCTGTTCTGCTTGCTGGTCGTCCATGTAATGCCGTGCTGGGGGTGTAGTGGTCCGAGGCTGCTGTGAGTTGGGGATGGTTTCTCTTTTTGGCGGTGGAGCTCCTGTTAATTGCCAAGTTATTGTAAAACACCTTCGTTGTGTTACGACTGGCGAGAGAGCAGCCCGGCGTCATCCCTCCAGGCAGGCTTGACATCCACTCCATGTTGTCAGCAAGTCCAGGCAGTGCAGAGCTGTGTATTAACTAGTCAGGCTGCAGCACGAGGAGGGAGTATGTCTGCTGGTGGCTGGACAAAGCCTCTTCTAAAGAGCAACGAGGTGATCCCATCATGCCGAGCCTGACTAACCAAGTCTCCGCTTTCCTGCCTGTTTTTTTCCAAATGTCACCTTGGTGACGGCAGTCTCCTCTAAGCCCCCCTCGTTAGTTCTCTGGGGGCACTTTCTGAGTGTACAAGAAGGGCTGGCGCTTGTCCCCGGGGTCTGGGTGGGTGGGTGGGTGGTCCCGGCCCCTCGCCCGTCAGCCGCAGCGGGGATGCTGGCACACGGCAGGTGCTGTGCCGCCGGGCCGGAGCTCGTGCGGGGGCAAGGACTCGCTTGCCCTCTGTGCCATCTGTTGGCATTTACCTGGCCTGGGCCCGTACAGCTGACTGCTGCAGATTTTCTCCTGCATAAAAGCAGGGAAACGTGCCCACAAATGTCACCCTGCAACAACGATTGACCAGCTCTGCCTGAGCCTTTCGGCTGCGAGGGTTTGCGTTGCATTAAGCAGCAAACCAAGGGAATTTGTTCTTCCTGGCGCAGACACGTGTGCCCAGGGCAGTGCCCAGAGCCCAGTATTCCCAGCCTGAGGCCAGTGCTTTCCCCGGGACGCCGCTGCCGTTCGAGGAGGGTGTCGCTGGCTGTGCACCCTGAGGCTGCTCCACAGGGACCAGCAGTTGCAGGGGGTCCCAGTGCAGACCCCTTTGAGCTGCACTGGGCAGCTGACTTGGCAACTGACCTCCTTTCCTTACAGACTAATTACAAGCTGGATTAATGAGCTGAGGTCTCCAAAGCACTTTGTAGCTCATTGATGCCTTTATCTGGTGAGAGGGTGATGAGAAGTTGAGGGGAAGGGGAAAGGGCAGGAATGTGCCGGAATCCTGTAAAACCACGCGTTCGATGCCAGCCCCTCGCTGCCCAGCACCGTGCACCCCGGCTGCCCTTCTGCGGCCCACGGCGTGCTGTCCTGCAAGGAGCTGCTCTGCTGAAGAGCAGTGAGGGGTTGGAGTCTAGTCCCAGTTTTGTGAGGAAATGTTTGTTTAATAACATCTGAAGCTGGCAACATCTGTTGGCAAACAAATCTGCAATGCTTTTGCAAACAGCAAAGCAGCAGCGGGTTGCAGGGTGGTAAATCCTGCTGCGTCTGGCCACCCCAGCCCCAGTTAGCGGGATGGGTGATCATGGCACCGTGTCCCACACACAGACGATGCTCTCTGCGTACTGGGTGGCTGTCCTCGGTGCTCGTACCTTCGCTGCTGTGCTCACTGGTGGCTTCTGGCACATCTGCGGGGTGGGGAGGTCCTGGGTGCGAATCTGGACCCGTGTTCCCCTCCAGCACTTTCCATCCTGCTGAGCACTGGACTTCTTCAAAGGCAGGAAAGTGCTGATGGGACCCGGCTCACAGCTGGGTCAGGAGGATGCTTGTTTGTCCCCAGCAAACCAAGAAGGTGGGTAACTGGGTGCTGCGGTGGGTGCCAGGGCCCTGGCTACGCTGCCCTGGCCTTCGCAGACCTCTGTGGATCAGTCTGTATAAATACCTGCTTCTGCACTTGCTAGAGACCGGGCAGGCTGGAGCCATAAATTCCTAGCATGGCAATGGTCATCTGTATGCCAAATCCTGCCCTCCCTCGTGGTGGTTTTGTTTGAGCAAGGCCTAAGATATGCAAAGGAGCTGGTCTGTTTATCATCGTTTACTGACAGATGGAAATATTGCCTGCTATTTTAATGGGAGCAGGGCTCATAAATTCCAGCCTGTAGCTTCCAGATTCTCCCCCCGGACCCGGTTGTGGCTCGATGGGAGGCTGTCCAGGGATGCATTTCCTATCGAGCCAAAGAATCTCGGAGCATGCAAGTATGCTCTTTGTACTTCTGCGTTGTCCCTGACCTCTGCCAGCGTCCAGGGCTCCAGCAGACAGTCGCAGCCCTTGGGGCTTTGCTGCGCTGTCAGCCTCGTGCATGCTTTGCTCTGGTGTTCAAGGTGAAGTTGGCTTCTGCTTGCGCAGGACTGCAATTTGCTTATGTGGGGAAATTGCAGACGGCATCTGCTCCCCTCGCCTCCCCATCCCTCCTGCCCCCCCGCCCCCCCGCAGCGGTGGGGAAGCGGTGCCTGTGCAGGACGCTGCTCCCACCGCAGCCTGCTCTGCTCGTCTGGAGCTGACCTTCTCCCCCACGCTTTTGGTTAAAAATGTCATTTCCAGCTTTATCATGGGCAACTTTTCCCAGCCTCCTGAGGCGTGAGCCTGGAGGGAGGCACGCGGCTGCGAATCACAAATTAGGGCTGGGAACCGGTTGATGTGATGCCCGTGTCCCCTCTGCGCTGGTCGTGCCGCTGGCACTGTGGGTGCTCAGTGCCACCCGGCCCCACGTCACCTGCGCTGGGAGAGGGGCTGATCCCTCCCCAAACCCAATCGTCCACCGCTGCCGAGAAAAGCGGACCAGACTTTTCTGCCTTGCCCAAGTGAGCTAAGGACAAGTGCTGGAAAAGCTCCTGGTCTGTGCTCCTGCCTGGGCTGCAGCGTGCAGGCAGAGCTGGGCAGAGGTGATGATTGCTTGGGCTAAACCTGGTGCTCGGGGGGCCCTGCCCCATCACACTCCTCTTGGAGCCCTTCACCAGCCAAACCAGCACATTTGGGTGCTGAGAAAATGCACCTGCCTGTGGTCACAGGAGCAGTCGCCCCTTCTTGGGCAGCTCCTGGCCAAGCTGCCCGCTCCGGCGATGGGCTCAGCCTGGCACAACCCACCGAGAGGGCAGGCTAATGTGGGTGTCTGATAACGTGTCAGCACTGGGGGAGCCTTGGGAGGGGAGGGAGAGTTTTTAAAGACAATGAATTAAATGAAATAATTGAGTTAGACAAAGATGGGATATTCCTCTGAGCTGGAATCTCTGTCTCGCACTGACATCTACAGCTACATCAAAGGCAGCTTTCACAGATGCTGCTCCATCTTCCCCGTTTGCCCTCTGGCTTCTCTGATCAGCTATTTCTGCAAAGGCTGTAATCGCTTGCATTTCGTGGAGCAAAGCTGTGGAGGAGCTTAGCTGGCAAACAGATGTGATAATCGGTATCATTACAATTTATTAGCTCTATGCCAGAAAGACCCCCAACTTAAAAACAAATTATTGTTCATTAGGCGTTTTCTTGCAAGGCAAATCATAGATTTCTGTTGTCTCACGATGAATTGCAGTGCAGGCGACAATTAGATATGGGATGTCCACAGATGAAAGATGTCTTCGTGTTGCAGATGCCAGTTCAAATTCAACTGGGTCAAGAGTGATTTAATTGCTGCCTGTGATTTTCAGTGGTGCCCAAGTGAGCTCAGGTTGCTCTTGGTGTCCTCGTGCTCCCGCAGCCGGGAGCCAGACCCCCGCGTTCTGGTGCCAAATGAGCAGAAAGAGCTGCGCTACCCCAAAACAGGGAGCGGTGGCTGCAGGCACAGCCTCCAGCGCTGCTTTTGTGCCAGTCCAAACTGCTGGGTGAGGGCAGGGGACAAAGGTTTGCTGCCTTCCCTTTTTCCTCCTGGATGATCTCAGGGGCTGCCCATCGCAGGATGGGCTGAGCTGGAGCATTTCAGGAATTTGCTCCCTTGCTGTCCACTGCTCCCAAAAAAGGCCCTTCCACCAGTGTCCCAAAAAAGTCACGGGATGTAAAGAGCAGCTCATGCTCCCCCGCTGCCGGAGCCGGCGTCCCCAGGCCCTGTCAGCTCGCATCTCGCTGAAGTGTGGCAGGGAAGCGTTCTCCTTTGTAGCAGGAGTCTCCCAGCTTCCCGGGCAGATCCGAGCTGACAGCAGCTCATACCCCACCTTGGCTGAGGACGGTGGGTGCTGGGGGGTGGTGGGAAGGACACCCTGTCCAGGCATCTCCTGTGCCAGGAGGGTCTGTGTGAGCCCTGAGCCCACCTCGGACTGCCTTTCCCAGCCCTGGGGGCTGCCGGTCTGCTCCCCCAAACCCAGTGCTGAGGCTGGGTGGGCAGGATTGAGCCAAAACACGCGGAACCAGCTGTGCACTGGTGCCAATACACGTCGCAAGCTCTTTTTCCTCCCTTCCACGTGTCTCCATGGCATTACGTACCCAGCCCCTCTCCAGGGCTGCCCAGTGCTGTCCCCCAGCCCTCGCACTGGAGCTCCCTGTGCTGCCGTCCCCACCCGCTCAGCAGCACTGCACCGAAATAACGGCTCCTTGCGAAGCGAAAGGTCCCGGTTTCCCCAATTAGCTGCTGAAATGTCTGTCTGTGCGCGTTTGCAGAGCAGAAAGGCTTGAGATGAGCAGAGAAATCGGTGTGACAGCTTCAGCATCGCTGGGTCCGCAGCGGAGGGGATGGGCCCCCGGGAGGGGACGCGGGGACCCCACGGGAGCCTGTGCCGCTCCGGGAGCCGGGAAGGGGCTGGCGGCTGCCGGTGGGAGTTATCTTGTGTTGCACGGGGGGTGCCAGCCGAACCCCCGGATTTTGGCAGCAGGCAGGGCTGCTTCTGGGTGCTGGGGAGGGAACCTGCTCCCCTCGAATGGCTCCTCCATCACAGGCACGGGGCTGCGGCGTGTGAAGGCTGGTTTATCCAGATGAAAGCAATGGGCTTTGGTGTTAAACCGCGGGAGACCCCCAGAAGGATCCCAGGGGTGCTTGCGCTGCCGAACAAAGGCTCATGTCCCTGGGCATCACCCAGGCTGTCAGTGGCCTGGGCGAGCTGTTCTCAGCCAGCAAATGGAGGGTGCCCGCAGCCTGTTGTGCTGACCAAGGAGTACAGGTTCACAGTCGTGCTCTCTGCTGGGCTGGGATAACCCTGCCGGTAGGCAAGTCCTGAAAATGACCTGGAACATCGCCTGGGAAAACAGTGCCCTGGCGTGGAGAGCAGCGGAGGGAGCGGAGCTGGTGGGTCTGACGGTGAACAGTCTGGCTGGTGCGTGGTGGCTGCGGGATCCTGCTGTGGGATCCCGCTCTGTGTGCTCCGGCACCCGGCATCTCGGAGGTCAGCTGCAGCGACTGTTTCCTTCTGCCTTCCCCCTGCTGCTCTCTGCTGTCAGAGCTCTTCAGCTGTTAATTATCAAGAAAATGGGTGCCAGTCTAATTTTTTTTCGATTTCTTGTTATGCACGGAATCCTTTAATTGTCTTTAATAAACAGGGCGATGCTCAGTGGCGCTTTGTCTGCAATAAAACCCAATGTATTGATTTAAACAATATGCAAACATGCAGGATTAGAGTCTAATTGGGGACTAATCGGGATGCAATGGCCGTGTCGCCGGCTGGGCCAGGATGTCCTCGAAGCTGGGGCAGGCGTGGTGGGAATGTGCCCAGCTCCTCCGGCCGTGCTGCCGGGAGCCCCTGTCCGTGACCAGCCTTGGCAGCCTGCCGGGAGCTGCACCAGCGATGCTGCAGGGGGGAAAGTTGGCTTTTCTGGCTTCCTCCTCAATTCCTGCAGTGGCTTGCTGCTTTCCTGCTTTTGGGACTTTTTGGAGAAATTTGGCGGGGAAAGCCAAGGGTCCAGCTGGGCCAGGAGCTGCGTTCGCAGCGCTCCCTCGCCTGGCACAGCCCCTGAGCCTGATGTCTGCTGACAAGATTAGTTATAGATACTGGGGGGGGCGGGGAGCAGTTGGGAACATAAAGGAGCAGCGGGCGAGTGGGGAAGGGCAGGCGTGGGTCTCGCAGGGGCTGGGTGGGGGAGCGCTCCCGCTCGACCCCAGCCAGTAACTGGGCACGTACCTCCTGGGGATGTCGATGCAGTGCATCAGGCTCTCCTGAACTTCCCAACAGCAGATCCGTGCCCACCCTGTGCGTTAAAGGGTCTTTAATATTCAGCTGTGACAGACGCTGCATCTACCCATCTGTGGATCGATAACCTCGTGGCCAAATGGTAGCGGGGTTCATATTTTAAGCTTCTGTAAATTTAGCGAAGGACAAGCATACGGAGTCCTCCTGCTCGGTTGGCCTCGGCTGCTCCCTTCAGCTGCGAGCAAAGATGATTAAAAATAGCTTTTCAGATCAGATTTGAATAACCTGGAATCTCAGTGGGGGAAATTTAACGTTTTTTCATGTCTTAAAGATGTTTGCTGGGATCAGGTGTCGTTTGAAGAAGCGCAGTTGTGTAATTGTACATTTTCCTTCCCTCTGCTTATTCCCAGGCTTCTCCCTTCCCCGTTGGGGTGTGGGGATGTTCCTCGAGGCTCCCGGTGGCAGCGAGCCCCAGCAGAGTTGGGTGCTGTGCAGAGCTGGGGGGGAGCAGCCGCCCTGCCCCAGCCCAGCTGCCGAGGGCTGAGAAGGGGAGAGACTGACCCCCATCACCGGGAGTTGGCAGAAAAGCTCCAGTCCACTAAATGCTCCTGTTATACAGAAAAAGCCATTTCACGTGGGGGAAAAGGGCCTCTGGGCTCCACGTGAGAGGTTCTGTGGGAGCCCAACCCTCCTCTTGGCACATCAGCCTTGTGCCAGCCCATTAATCTGGAGAAAACTGCTCCCTTTTTAAATCCTCTGAAAATACCCCATTAACTTGCTCTCCCTCTGAAAAGCCCAGCTATTCAGCTTATCATGGATTAATAACTGTATCATAATTAATCTCTGATTTTTATTGAGTCGGTAACTTCAAATAAAAAAAAAGTTGATTAGCTGTTAACTTTTGTTAGAAGGATTTTCTTGATGCAGTGCCTTCCCCATCAGGGCACTGCCCCTCTGCTCTGCACTCTGATTTCTGGCCAGAGGATTCAGGGATTTTTTTTTTTTTCCTGACACACTTATTCTAAAAAGATCCTTAGAATTTAAACTCTCGGCCAAAAAATGACGCAGAGAAGTTAGTGTGCTTTGCCCTGTGCAAGTGCAGCCTGGCGCAGGCTGTTGTGTGATGCTCAGAATGAGGAGGAGGTCAGAGCCCTGCTGTGGTGGGGGCTCGGGGGGCTGGGGTGGATGCTCTGGCTTCATCTGTGGGAGAGGTTTGCCTTAAAAAAAAGAAAAAAAAAAAAAAAGAGACCAAGCCAAAAGATAACAAGCTAAGATAACATATATCAAGTATGATCTTTGGGTGGGCTGGCAGCCTGGTGCCTGGGCTGTGGGGGTCAGCGACCATGGGGGTGTTTGGGAGGGGAGCGGAGCAAGCTGCAGTTCCTCAACGCATTGAGGGGAAACGGGGGGGGGGGGGTCTCATGGGAACCATACCCATGTCTGAGAGGACGAGATGTGTCATGGCAGAGGGTGAGGAGGGTGCAAACATTGGGGTGGGGGAACACGTGGTGGGAGGGACGGGGTCGTTTTGAAGGGGAGACCCCAGCAGCAACTGCCGGCTGCACACAAATATTGGAGACTGGCTTTTGGCCCCGTGCCAGCCCCCAAATCGTCTCCCAAGTGTGAAATGGGTCTGACCTTCATGAGGTGCTTCTCAGGGGGAGGGTGCGGACTGTGTTCATCCTCCGAGGATGGGGCATCACGGGGGGAGTGGAGAGCTTTGATCCGAACACCTGGTCCTGTGCTTGGCCGTGCAGCTGATTCCTCCTCTGATAACGTGCTAGCCAAATTTCTAGTGCTGCTTTCCCCCCCTCTTTCCTTCTCTTAAAATCACCCTCATCAAAAGGCTGCCATCGTTTCTGGCAACTGGGATAAAGGGGTTTAGTCCTTTGAGTCCCAGGAAGATGCAGCAGCCAGCGCAGCGTTCCCGTGTGTCCGGCTTGTTCCGCTGCAGGAGCTGCTGATGCCAGGGATGGGCTGGGATGAGCTGCTCGGGATGGGTTTGGGGGAAGCCGTGGGCTTAAATCGCAGCTTGGGGTGCCCGGGGGGCTCTGGCCCTTGGCTGAACTTTCCGGGGAGGTTTGGTATGTGCCCAGTGGGACCGTGCACGGGTGCTGTGCTGTGGACGTGGGGTCGCAGCGGGGTTGTGGCAATCGGAGCGGTAAGGGGAGCAGCAGCAGTCGGGCAGGGCTGTCCTCTGCACGGCACGCTGCCGAGATGTGTTGCCAGCAGAGCCAGGGAGGCAGAGGCTGAGCTGTGCTGTGTACAGAGGATGCTGCTGGCAGTGGCGATTTTTCCCGAAATCAGGAGGGAATTGCCTCATGTTATTTTTAAGCACTGTATTTTGTGAGCCAGCTATCCTTAATCTTGGATTTTGCTGTAATTTTCTTCCATTTGGTTTGCTATCAAGTTGCAACAATAGCGTTTTATGGCCACTTAGCTCAGGCATGCGTCACACGTGATCTTAATTGGAAGTGGATTAAGAGCAACGGGGAACATGCAGCCATGGAATATTTCACAGTTTCCCATGTAGCATCAGCTCAGCAGATTTGGAAGAGGAAAGCCTGGGATTTATTTTAAGTAGGGGAAAAAATGGAAAAAAGCAGAAGCTAACCAGGAGCGTGTCTCGGCTTGTTAGCGGCTGCTGATCCCCATCCCGAGAGAGCACCCAGCCTGGCAGGGCCTTTCCCAGGGAGGGCTCCAGCAGCAGCTTCGAGCGGGGGGCGAGGTGCTGGGTCCGTGCCGGGGGTGCTCCGGGAGCTCCCGGCTCCTGCGGCCGCCCCGGGCATCGGAGCTGACTGCATCCTGCTGGAGGGGGCTCGTCTGTGCCTCCCCCAGCGCTCGGGTGCTGCTGCGCAGCCTCGCTCTGCCAGCCAGCGCCCTGGCACGAGGGTACCTTTCGCTCCTTCGACATCCCCACGGAGAGGTGAGGACGCGTGGGACCTCGGTGGCCCCGGGGGGACGCGACCGTGGCGGGGGCTCAGCTGTTCCCCGGGGATGGGGGGCAGCCGCTGTCCTGCTCCGGCGTGGGAGGAGAGGCGAAGCATCGCGCTCCCTCCCGCTCCCGCGCCGGCTGCTGTCATCGGGGATTAGACGTGACGGATAAAACGGGTCGCACCGGGCTGTGCGTGCGAGGGCTGCGCAGCCGCCCTGTGCCGAGGCGCCGTCCCAAAGAGCATCGGGGCTGAACGGACTTGGGGGGGGGACCGGGGTGGGGTGACAGCGATGGGCGAGTGACTTGTCTGGGGTCTCGATGAACAGCGAGGCTGGGAACGCAGCTCGTCCCTCCCGGCCTCCAGCCACGGGCCCCTCTCAGTGCCCGCTGTGCCTCGGCCGCTTCTCTGCATGCCTGTGCACACGCATGTGCTGCTCTCCCAGAGAAAAGGGGGGGAGCGAGCATGCATTAAAAAAAAAAAAAAAGGCAAATGGGGAGGGGAGGTAGGTAGGACTGAGCTGGATAAGGGCGAGCAAAGGTTTGTGGGTAGTGTAAAGCTGTCACTGTGATTTAGGGTCGGCTGGTTAAACTGTTTTATGTTCACAGACAGTAAGTCGTAAGCAATATAAAATTTTCTATGAAGAGATGATCTTCCCTCGTCATGCTTTATGCCATCTTTCCCAGAGTGATCTCTCCTTTTTATAACCCCACGGTGTCACGGCGCAGTTGCGCAGAGGGAGAAAACCGGATTCTGGCCATTTGAGAAATGGCGACAGCCCGAGCCCCGGAGGTCGGGTCTGTGCCGGGGAGGGGAGCAAGGAGCTGGGGGGCTGACCCGCGGTCGGGGTGCCGGCTACCTCAGCCTGACCCCGGCGGCCGCACCCGCATTTTGGCTGCGTGAGGCCGGGCACGGGCCCGCTCCGGCCCGGGACCGAGGTTCGTGATGCTCTGTGGCCGCGCGACACGGTGGGACGTTGCTCCGCTGCACCGCTGCCGGGGACCTGCCCTCTCGCCCAGCCCCGGTTGCTGCCGCGGGACAGCTGATATTGCTGAGAACAGATCAGTGCAAAGCCCACGAGTGCCGGGTGGGTTGGCCGTGAGTGACCGGTGTGCGTCCCTCCGGCACAAGGAGTGGTGGCCTTACCCCTGCGGCCCCTCCCGGGGCAGCAGCCACCTCTCTGCTTTTAGTGCATGAGAGGCGGTTATAGTCTATTGGAGCAGGACTGCGTTTAACTGCAGTCGTTGCGTGATTGCCTTAAATCAGGTTTCCTTCCTTTTTCTTGCCTCCGAGTTGTTGCTGCTTTTTGAAACCTCGCACACGATGCTGCTCCAGTTCACCTTTGATATTTTCTACGGCCATAGATTTATGAGTAATCGTTTCATTTATTTCACCGTTGCCGTGTCAGCAGGAGCGTCTTGGCGTGCTCTGTGCCGTGGCACTGGAGCACGTGCCCGTCCCCGCGGTGCTGCCGCGCAGCTGGATGTGCTCCCCAGCCCCTGCCAGGTCCCCAGGAGCCCCCCGAGGGGCACGGAGCTGAGCGGGGACCTTGCGGACGAGACCGGAGCCGGCGTCACCCCCTGGCTAATTAAACATCAAGAAAATTTTGGGTAGCTGGTTGCCACGCCAACCCCCAGCTGAGCCGATGTGGGGGCTCAGGAGCCCTGCGACCCCCCCTGGAAATCTGCACGGGGCCGGGGGGGAACCGGCATGGCAAACGCTTTTCACCCTCCAGCGAGGAGGATGAGGAGGAAGGCAGCTGCCCCGGGTGCGGCAGCCCTTGGCCACGGGAAGGGGATAACAGTGCTGGGCCACGTCGGATGCTGCGTGGCCGGAGCTGCCGAGGCTCTGCCTCCGGCGTCGGCCGTGCCGGGCGGGCTGGGGCCGGAGACCCGGCGAAGGGGGGAACCGCGGCAGATGTGCCGATGAGCACGGCGCCTGGCTGCGGGGGTCGCAGCCCGGGGGCCGACGGCGGCTGTCGGAAGGCGTGGGATTTCACGTGGCTCCGCAAGCTGCTCCCAGTTAGTACCCCTCATGTCACAAAACCTCTTCCAAATATTTCCAAGCTGTTGCGCTGCTGTTGATGCCAATTATCAGAGGTCAGGTGCCGGGTGGGCTCCACGCTGGCAGACCGAAGTGCCTTCATGCTGGGGTGGGCTCCAGGCGTCCTTCCCAGCAGCGCTGGGCGAGCTCGGGATTTCAAACAAAGCACCGGGTTTGTGATCTGTGCGTGCGTGCCTGGGGCTCAGCGGCGTGTGAAGGGTTTCTTCGTGTGTTAAAGTGTGGTTGCAGGTGAAATCCTCTGCCCTGTTTCTTCCAGGAGGGCCCTCCTAAGTTAGATGGAAAATATTACACTCTCTCTGCAACTATTTACAGGTGTAATTTCCATCCCTTTTCCTGATAATTAAATATTTTTAGGTCATCCAGTTTCTCCACCCTATTTGCAGACCTGTCCTGGATGCCTTTGTAATTAGACATCTCCCTGTGAAAGATGATTAACGCGGGAGGCGGCAGCCGCGAGCGCAGCCCTGGCTCTCCTCCCGCATCCCTGCCCGCGGCGGTTCCTGTGTTCAAGCAGTTGTTCGTCCTTGGGGCTCCTTGTGGGTGTCCGGCCTCGGGCATGCCGGAGCCCCGTCCCCTCGGAGGGTGACGATGGGTGGAGCAGCCCCTATTTAACGTCCCCAGACCTGGGGACGCGGTGGCTGTCCTCCGCGGTGACACCCGGGCAGCAGTTATCATGGCTTGTTGTTAAAGCCTGAGAATTTTGAGCATACACATTTAAGCAATTTTAAGCTGCTTTTTTGAGGTGGATCTGTACTAAAATGAGGGGGAAATAATGTTTTAACGCCTTGCCCTGCAACAAAAAGGCCCTTAATGGAGTAGTTTCTGTCACGGCTTAAAGCTGAGACCTTGCGCAGGAGCTGGGATTAATGAAAGGGCAATATTGTTCTCCGCTCCTGAAACAGCGAAGATTAAAGTAGAACAGAGAAGAAAAGCTGAGGCGTTTGGCTGTTATCCTGGTTCTTAGCAACACGACGAGACCAGACCTTCCCTTCGTGGGGAAAATTGAGGTTAAACCCCAGCCCCCCCCGGCCGCAGCCTCCGGCAGCACATGGGCTGCTGGCAGGGGTGTGCGACCCCCCCCAGGGACGGCCAGCCAGCACCGCGGGTCACCCCTCCACACAGACAAATGCAGCGTTAGCTCCCCTGGTTTACTTTGCTCTTTTTAGGTGTGTAAAAGCAGAAATCTTCAGGAAGAATTAATTAAAAAATCAGGATGCCCTGATCTGTTTGGGGTGGGCATCTGCCTGCGGACTTGACGGTTTGACCGGGTCCCTGTTTATCGAGGCCGGGGGGAGGAACGCAAGCTGCAAACCCCATCCTCTTTGTGTGGGACCCCCCCCGGGGGGAGGATTCAGCCCTTAAAATATGTTATCTTAATCCTGAGCAAACTCGGGAGCAGGAAAGGTCACCACCCGCCTTCCTGGCCTGGCGGGGATGAAACGCTGCTCCACGCCTGAGCCTTCTGCTTCTGACGGGGCTCAGGTTACAGAGCAGAAGAAAACCGATACGCGTCCTCCAGGTGTATCGGTCTTGATCCTATCTGGCATCTTTCACCCCCAAATTATACCCTAAATCCTCAGTGAACAAAGTCAGCCAGAAAGGCTCTAGAAGGCTCTGCAGACCTGGGCGGGGGTTGCTTTCCTGCTGTTTTTTCATCCCTCTGTCTCCCTTCTTGTTTGTTGACGTGTTCATTGCCCCATTCTGGTCACTATTTGCCAGGCTGCTTTTGGAGTCTAAGGTTGGGGAGAGCCTGTTCTGGTCATGTCTCAGCCAGCAAGGAGTTTAACGCTGCCCTCAGTAGGTTTCAGAGTAATCACTCTGTTGTTCCTGGAGTCTGTCCTCACAAAGAGCCCAGTGAATCTGCGGTGTTAGGGTCAGCCCATGCGCAAACTGAGCCTGATGGGCCACAGCCAGACCCGTTCTGCTTCCCAAGCACCCTTCCCATCTCCCTGCCCTGCCTTTCCCTTTGAGCTGCTGCCGCCTGGGCTGCAGGCACAGCTTGAGCAGACTTGCCCGAGCAAGCCTGGCTCTACGGCGGGTGTAGGTGAACGCTCCCCCTCTGACTACATGTTCGGGATTTGCCTCTCCCAGGACGTGCGCGATGAGCTGCAGGCTGAGGACTGCTGGGGGGCTGCAGCCATGCCAGGGCAGGCAGTCTTGCCTCTTTGCAGAGGAACCTCTGGTTTCATCACAGCCCTCTCCTAACGCTCTGCTGTCAGGGCCCTGAGTTTGGTTAATGACCTGTGTCGAAAAGTAGTGACTGCGGGAGGTGTGTACCAGCTGACGCAATGATGCCTGTTGGCTCTGATTTTTTTTTTTTTTAGTGCCTCCCACGGTGTTACACAGGGATGGTAAACCCAGTTGTTACGGCCCCCGGGCGCCCTTCGCAGCTGCAGGCTCTGGTGAAGATGCTCGGCGGCGGCAGCAGCTTTGTCCCGGAGAGGACATTGTGGGAAGAAGCGGCCGCGGGCTTTGCTCCCCCGGGTGCAGGGCGGCTGGTGATGCCCCCGGGAGGGTGACGTGGGTCTGGGCCTGGTGGGAGGGTTTGTGCTGCTGCCGTGTGCCAGCACTGGGGTCCACGTACAAATATAGCAAGTTATGCACCGGCCGGACCCACGCTGCGTCGCTGGGAAATTCCAGTGATCCGCTGCGGCTGGGCAGGGGAGGGCAGGAGGCGTTAATGGCAGGGGTCTGTAATCAGCACCTGCAATTAGCCCCAGCTCCAGCTGGCCTCAAAGGCTCAGCCATAAAACGCACTGTCCCACGCTGCCGTTCCTCTCCCACCGCTCCATGTCACGCTGGCTCGACCCCCCCCCTTCAGCTGCGGTGATGCCAGCCGGGACCTGCCTGCCCGGCTGGGATAAACTCAGCACCGGCTGGAGCGGGGAGATTATTTGTTGATGAAATTTTGCTGTGCAGAACTCAAGGGGCTGGTCAGGGCTGGGGGTGAGGGTGGATGGAGTATGGGGGTTCAGGGCTGTACGTCGGTCCAGCTGGTCCTTGCCAGTGGGGCTGGAGGATGGGAGATGCCAAACTTGCCCATGGCTTGTGGTCATCCCGGGGGAAAGGAGAGCAGCCCCCAGATGGTTTTCAGCCCCTGGCTCCTCCCGGTCTTTACACCTCCATGCTCCCCTCTGCTTGACGGTCACTTGCAGTAACGCCAAACTGCTGATGACATTAAACAAATTAATACCAGGTTTAAATAGCCTGCCGGGAGGCTGGTAACAGGCGGTGCGGGCCCAGCTGTCAATCCTAGATTAGCGAGTGCCCAGGCTAAACTTACTGCTGCTGCTAACAACCCCGAAAGCAATATCCTGTGCAGGGGGCACGTGTGCCCAGTGCATCGGCCCTGCTTGAGGCTTTACCGGTGCTGCCCCGGTGCCAGCCGAGCGCGGGTGGGTGTTGGGAGGAGGTGTGCAGGGGGCCCTGATGGCTTTGGGTGCTTTTCAGAGCACCAAAATGCTAGAATTTTCCCCAAAAGTGCCTGGTCTGGCTGTAGCACCTGGGAAGGGAATTTGGCATCTCACGGTTTACATCTTTGTTTTTTCCTCTGCTTGTGGCTGACAGAGAGGGGTTCCTGCCTGACTCTTTGAATTGTTTGACTTGAGGGAAGTATTTAAATCCCTCTCTGTTGTCGTCTCCCTTTGGGGGGGGGGAGAGATGATTATTTCCTCTTTTCACAAGCAGAGGTTCTTCATCATTTCCCTCTTTAAAAGGCACCATGCAATCAAGTTATGAACCTCCCCTCCCGAGAAGCTCTGGAGGCCAAAAACTGAGCCCAGAGAATGTGCTGCCATCAGGGAGTCCAACTGCCTCAGCCTTTGCTGACAAAAACAATGGGGAAGGCAGCAAACCTTGGGTTCCAGGGCATATGCAAAACCCCAATCATGGGGGGCTGGGGCGAGCCCCCCACCTGGGGCAGGCTGCCCGCATCCACCCGTGTCACCCCACAAGGTGATGCCGTAGCTGGATCGAATCCTGCGCGTTTCCAGCGCTCGGGGGTGGGGCTGAGCCAGGCAGGGACATGCAGGTGCCCCCCTTTCCCCGTGGGGCCGCACTGCCTGCGCAGGTTGTCTGGCACCTGATGGATGCCCCGGGGCTGGCTGGGAGGTTTGGACCTCTCTTGTGGGGATAGTGGAAAAAGGGATGAGTTCATGCTGCTGCTCTCGGGCCAGCGTCTCAGTTGTGAACCCCGAAAGCCGAGGGACGCGCTGGTGACTGGAGGGGGGATGCATGCCGGTGTGTGCGGGACGTGCTCGGCTTCCCAGGGAAGTGAGGCTCACGCCGGTCAGAGGGATGGTGGGCTCAGCCTGCGTCTCGCTCACGGGGGGATTTTGGGGAGCCTTTTCCAGAGGGGATCAGGTGGGAGGGTGGCTGCCGCGGCTGTCCCCCCTCCCTGAGCAGACCCTGCACGGGGCATCTCAGCAGGTGCCTGCCCCACCACGGCCACCCCAAAACAGCTCCCTTGGAGGGGGGGTCCTGGGCTCCCTCCTCCCCGCTTAAAGCCGCTTTGCTTTGGCAGCCCCGCTGCTCGCTCCGTGCCAGGCTCGGCAAGAAAAGGGCGCTGGTGCTGCGCCGGGGGGGGGAGCCGGTGTCCCCCCCAATACCCCCCCCCCTTGCCATGTTAATACCCGGCACCTCCGGCTGCTTTTCGCCTCTGCGCTCCGGGGCTCGCACCGCCCGACGGCTTTCGGCGGGTAACTGCGGGGTGCGCGGGGGCGGCGGGCGCGCCCCGCCCTGCCCCGCCCTGCTCTGCCCCGCCCCGCCCCGCCCCGCCCCGCCCCGCCCTGCCCTGCCCTCCCCTGCCCGCAGCCCAGCCGGGCGAACGGGAGGCACCAGCAGCGCCGAGGCGAGGCAGCCGGATCCAAAATGCTTCTAGGTGGGTGGAACGCAACTTTCCCTCCCCCGCGGGAGCAGCCGGCCGGAGGTTGCTCAGCCCCCCCCCCCCCCCGACGCCCCCATCGGCCCCCCACTGCTCCCATTAATCCGCGGGAAAGCCGTTTGCGGAGCTCGCTGGGCGCGGAGGGGGGGTCAGCGGGAGCCCTGCGTTGCACAGAGACCCTGGGAGCGGGCAGGGCTCTGGGGCTCGGCCGGCATGGGAAGGGGGTCCGGCGGGGGCTGGCGGGGGGCAAGGCTCGCCCCGCTGCTGTCTCCGGGATGTTCCCGCCTGCACGGAGCCAATTCAAGCGTTCCTGCAGGCAGCCGCTGCCTTTTGCCGAGTTACTTGAGCTTGAGAAAATTGCAATCAATCAAGGTACGAGTTGTTCTTTAAAGAAAAAAAAAACCTCACTATCTAATTGTTTCTTATTTTCTGGGGAGCTCTGCTAAGGTTATGGGAAGGGGTGTCTTTTCTCCCCTTTGCAATTTTGACCACAGACTTAACTCTTAGTAGTGAAAAATCGAGGTGGGTTATTTACTGCCAGGAACGAGCTCCAGAATGTGTGGTGCTTGAGGAGTCCAGGCTCAGGAGCGAGGGGCTGGTAACAGACGTGGCATCAAACACAAACATTGATTCACCTGTGCGGTCCCCATCCTGCTCCCATCAGGGCTTCGGCATGCTAAATTACCCTTGTGAGATTTTCTTCTTTCTAAGCAAATCAGGTTGTTACTGTTCCCTATTGCCATCCTGCCTGAAAACCAATTTAAAGAGCTGTTCTTTTTATTTGCATCAACAAAGCTGTGTACCATACACCCACAAAATGGTCCCTCGCAGCCCAGGCACACATGCAGCCTGTTTCTTCGGCTTCTAGCCTGCTAATCCTAATTACTTACGGGATTCAAGCTGAGTTTGACTCACTGCATCTTATTGATTTTTTCTCAGGGCTGCAAAAAGAGGAAGAAAAAGGTCACACGCTGACATGGCTTTATTTTGCCCTTGCCGTTCGTTTGGGGGTCAGCTCTGACTTGTGTTTCTGCTGCACCCGTGATGCAAATGTTTGATGCTTTTTGTGTGAAATGAGGCCGGAGGGAGCGACCGGCAGCGCCTTGGCAGAAAAGGCAGAGAAACGCTGGCCGGGTGCGGGGTGGTGGTGCTTTGCTGTTGGCTTTGGCTGGCTCGGGCTCAGGGAGCGGAGCGGCAGCAGCAAATGGAGCGCGGCGCTGCTCTCAGACCCATTTCACGTGCAGATTCGGGGCTGGTAATTTCGGTGGTTTTGTTATTATCGGCATTAACTTTCCAGCAGGCAGCTGGGGAAGGAGCATCGCCCCTGGCTGCTGCCTGCGCTGGGCAGCAATGGGGGTCCCTGCGGGCAGCGGTGCTGGTTCTCCCCATGCATGTACATATGCATGCGGTGTGCATGTACGTGTGAGTGTCTGCAGGTCCACATGCTTACCTGCACTCATTTTCCTCTGGTAACGTATCGCTGGCGTGTGCTTGTCGGTGCCTGTGGCTGCAGGAGAGCAGCCAGGCCAGGGGAACGGAGGATGTTATTGAGCTGGCACATCTGACGGGGCTTCTCCGAGGTGCTTGCTTTGTTGTAACTGCAGCCTTACCCGTCAGCTGTCTCCTATGGATCACTTTAATTTTTCTAATAGTTTGAAACACAATCTTTTCTCCATGAGCTGTCTTTCCCTGTATTTCTGGAACATGTAACGCTACTCGGGATATTTATCTGGAATACTTGTCAGGCAAAGCAGTTTTAAAAAAAAACACAAAACCACCCCAAAGCTTGCTTTTAGCCTTGTGGTCTCAAATATGTAGAAAATGTTGTAAAGCCACTAAAGCTTCAACTTTGAACCCGTTCTGCCGGGTGCGGTGCCAGGGGCTCGCTGGCGATCTCTGTGCTGGGGCCGGGGCCGCGGGACCGTGGTGCTCTGGGTAGAGAAATGCGTTGGTTGCAAGGTGCTTGTGCGGTGGCTGCGCCCTGCGAGTGTCAAGCATCCTCTCCCTCACTGTGTTTTAAATGTCTCTTCAAAAGCAAGTGGGAACTCGGAGTCACCCGGCTTCGCTCCGTGCCACAGCGCAAACCTGCGGTGGGCAGCGCAGGGTGGGACCATGCGTGGGGCCTGATGCTGCTTCGAGTTTGCTGTTGTTAATTGGCTGCTTAATGAGGCTTCCTGTCCTCTCCGTGGTTGTGGGGCTAACACAGAAGGGAGCCTGTCCCCTCTCAACCGCTGGGTTTGGCTTTGGGGCTCCTTCATCAGATGGTGGGACTGAGCTTTCCCTGAGGTTGTTTTGGGTGAATTTCCCTGTAAATGCAGCAGTTGTTTTTGTTGCCAGGGGCTTGCTCTGAGAAATGTCCTGGGGAAAACATCTGTCCCCTGGTTTCAACCACGAGCGACACCCGGGGGGGGGCACTGGGGGCTCTGAGCTCCTCCGACAGCCTCAGCCTCCCCTTCGGAGTATTTTTAGACCAAGCTGTCATCTAATCTTGACCTCCAGTATGATGTGGGCTAGAAAATATCACTGCGTTTCCAGCATCAAGCTGAGGGTATAACTCACAAATTTTTTTAGACCATTTTTAATTATACTTTACCTTGCTGGAATAATGAGTTGCTAACAAGTATGCAAACATGAACTTTGCTGAAGTTTCTGCAGTGACGATGCTCCCAGCAGGCTGCTGGTGGCTGTGCTGCCGGCACCGATGCTTTGATGGTCCATTCCAACACCCGCCTGATGTCCCAAAGCTCTAATGACTGCAGGGGCTGGGTATTAACAGATTGCTTTTTTTTCCCTCTTCTGAACGGGATGTTAGAACGAGTAGGCTGGCTGTTCCCACTCTTCTCTGAAGTGATTATATTAGCACGGCCTGGGTAGGAGTGGCGGAAATTACAATGAAATACTAGCAGTAGGAAATAAAAATCTAATTAAAAAATAATGACAGATGTGTGTCATCTTCCAAACCCTGGGTATGACCAGCCTGGCCCGAGGGCAGCCGTGGTGGGGAGTTACGCACTTATGCAGCTGTCAGCGCAAATGTGACGGGTGCTGTGCTCGGGGCTCCCAGAAAATAATGTTGTGAGCAGAAAGCAGGTGGGGGGGAGCAAGGGGCTTTGACCTTCGTAAAGCTTAGGGGGGATATGTAAATGGGGTTTGAAAATCCTCTCGGCCCCCCCCCAGGGCTTACACCCCTGAAGTCTGAGCTGGTGGGATGCCCTGCAAGTGGGGCGATTCCCCTTTTACCCCCCGCCAAGCAAAGCGGGGAGGGACTGGCTGAAGGCCACATGGTTTCACTGCTGGGGGGGGCATTGGGGACAGCCGTGATGTTGTCACGTGCGGTGGTTTGGGCCTCACCATGGTGGTCTGCATGCATCGCTCCAGCAGGTCTGGGATGGTACTGCTGAGAAGAGATGGCCACTGGCCTGGAGCCTGGCTCTGCCACCGACTGCCAGGTGGCCCCGGCCATGTCACTTATTCTCTCTGAGCCCATCTGTCTCCTCATGGCTCTTCTCTGCTCTCCGGGGGCTCGGTTCCCTGGGGAAGGGCCAGCCCAGCCCTGGCTGTGCGAGGGAGGCACCTGCCTTCAGGTGCTTCAATAATAGAAATCATTAATTTTCACTGCTAATGGAGGAAACGCTGCACTATGAAAAATGTGCGTTGGCTTAGAGGCAATTCAAAAGGCTGGTAGAGACGGGAGCCCCTTAATTTGTTCCAAATTGGTTATTTCACTGGAACGGTGAGAAAGCATCAATTTGAGTATCTTTTTTCCCTTTTCATTTCTGTCAGTCGCTTCCTGGCTGTAATGAATTGGACTCTGCTGTAATTTTTATGATTTAAACGATGCCCAGATTAAAGGCTGAACTAATCTGGTGCTCCAGTCTCCCCGCTGAGCTTGCCATATTTCGGAAGGACCCTGACCTCTCCCCCACCACCACCCCAGAGGAGAAGGCGATGGTGGGGAGGGGTGGGCAGGGCTTTGGGGAGCGGAGTCTGGATCAGTGTTTAATGCTTGCTGCCTCCTTTTTGCCACTGCCCCAGGTCGGGTTTAGCCCAGCTCCTTCCCGAGCTCCTCGGTACCTGTCGCAGAGATCAGCAAGGTCTCAGCCAGGCTGCGCCAACCCCGGTCGGGGCTGGATGGGGGCTCTGCAAGGAGGGCATTGCTAAATGCTCATTTTCAGATCATTAGCTGACACATGAGGAGATCTGGGAATTAAAATCCAAGAGGAGGTGGGCTCGATGCTTGTGGACATGAGGAGGAACAGAGGCGTGATAGAGCAAGACCTGTGTCCAGTTTTGCTCCTCTGAAAGCATTTATTATATCATTTGTGCAGGGTTCCTGCTCCCTGCAGCTCTTGGGGTGCTGGGTGCTGCCGAGCTGCCTTTCGAGGACCAGGTGCATCAACTGGGAGGGAGCCCAGGGTGGGAGGTTACCTTGCCTCTGCTTCTGCTCTTGCTCCTTGACAAAAGGGCTTTGCCCTTCTCGGCTGCTGCATGGCAGAGAGCAAACTGGCCCTATCTCTGATCGGAGGAACGTTAGCCCGGAGCTGGGGTCACTGGCGGGGGAGAAATGAGCACTGCTCCCCTCCCCAGCCCAGACAAATAATCCTGTTTGTGGCCATGCCTGGGAGTTTGCAGGGATGTCATCTGAGTTTATTTCAAGGCTTGTTCCCTGCCAGCTCAAGTCATGCAGCAAAAGGTTGTGACAAGGCTGTGCAGGGGAAGGAGGCGTGCGGCAGCATCCTGCAAGCTGGTAGTGGCTGGGGGAGCGGGGGGCCCCCGTGTCAGCTACTCAGGGGGCTTCCTTCTCCAGCATGGTCCCATGGTCCCCTCTCCATGGCCCACTGCCCACCCAGGCCCCTTTGCAAGGACCTGGGTGTGCCTGAGCCAGAGCCCCTGTGCCCGTGGCGGTTCTGGAAGGGCCCCCCCCGGCAGACAAGGAACAACCCCCCCGAGTACCCTGGGGATGTGCAGGAGAGCTGGGACACAGCAGGGAAATATTGGGGTCCCCCAGCATATGCCCCATCCCCTTTTCTGAGCCGAGGCACCCGTTCCTTCCCGTGACCCTCCGGTCTCTTTGCAGCGATGCTGCGAAACAGCAGATCCCGCAGGAGGAGCGAGCCCTGCCAGGTCTGCCTGGCCAGGCAACAGCCCCGGGGGGGTTGCAGAAGTATTTTTAATTTGTCTGAGCTGACACGGTGTTGAGTGCTGTCTCCCTCACAGAGGGACGGCTCTCTCCTACACAAGACAGCGGCTCCTCACAGCCTGCCTTCCTCCGCCATGCACAGCAGAGATTAAATTGAACTGTCACCACCTTTGGGTGCGAGGGATGCTGCGGTGGGCAAAGCCGGCGGGGGGGCTGGGGTTGCTCCCGTGCGTCCTCCCATGCATGCCCCTGCTGCTCCCGGCCCCCCGTTCGTTTTGGGGCCTGGCACAGATGGGCCTTTGGGTGCAGAGGGGGGGAGCGGGGACCTGCAGGGCAGCGTGCTCCTTCCCTCCCCCCAAAATCCTCCCTGTGCAGAGCTGACACAGCAGCCCTCCTCGGGCAGCGTGTCGGGGCTCTCCCACCCTGTCCCCATGGGATGGATGGGCAGGGAGAGGAGGAGGGCGGCTGCTGGAGCCGGGCAGGAGAGCCGGTGGGCTGCGAGGGGATGGGGCTCTCCTGGGTTAGCAGCTTCGGGAGCACCAGCAACTCCGCTTCCCTGCTGGAAAAGCGTGAGTCATTCCCCAGAGACTGAGAGACTGGCTTAAAGCAGCAAAGGAAAACAAAATCTCATAAATACGTTTGGACTCGGGGATTTAATATCTTTTGGGGTAACGTGGCTGGGTTTTCAGTCTCTTCTGTTCAGCTCAGAACTCTTCTGTTCAATGAAAAACCCTGGGGGAAATGCAGCCCCCAGACGTGGGGCTGAAGTGCTGGCGAGGGGTGCCAGGGTCTGGCCCCTCAGCATCCCCGGCAGGAGCTGTGTGCCTTGGGTTTGGTTCAGCCATCGAAGGCGTGGGGCTGAAATGGAAACTGTGGCTCATCGGGCAGCGGCCGCCCTCGTGCCATGCTGATGATAAATGTGCTCGTGCAGACCGGGCACCTGCCCGCCGAGCTCTCTAGGCATGTCATGGGGGAGAAAAATAGCAATGATCGAATCAAACCAAGACTGCTGCTGCTGCATAGGAGTACATAGAAATATTTCCATCTCAGTTCCTTTAGGAAGGACGTCTGCCATCCCACAAGGTCGCAAGGGCAGGGGTGCTCATCAGGGTCAGGGACATGCTGCAATCACTGCCCAAAATCCACGTTAAAGCTGGAGGCTTCCAACAGAAATGTGAATTCATGGAGAAATGAAAAAGAGGCAATTAAAAGACTCTTTCACATGAAGCATTTCAGCCGTTTCCTGTAGCCTCCCCACCACAGGACCCCAGGCAGAGGTGCGCAGGGCAGAAGTGACCAGCGGGTTCAGCCGTGCCCCCTGGCACGAAGCAGGCAGAACCCCCCCGCTTCCTCCACCACCCCGGTGCCTGCAGGGTTCACCCAGCACACCCTGGTTTTCCCAGCCCTCTCCCTGGGCTTGGTATGCCTCGGCAGGCACCCGGGGTCTCTACCTGGCCACTCGGCCCCTGGCAGATGCCTGTGTGTCTGTCCTCATCCCACCCTTGCCCCCGCGAGACCGCCGTGGTTTGGCATTAATATGGGTGAGGATGTGAGCTGGGTGGCTGGCAGGGCTGGAGCTGCTCCTGATGGGTTACCGACCCCTCCAGAGCCGGGCACAGTAAATTACGGCCCCCCACCCTGGGCAGGCAGCTTTCACCTTCACCGGCTGATGCCTGTCTCCCTGCCTGGCGCTGGGGCAGGGTCTCCTTGCCCCATGCAGGGGCTGCCGTGTGCCAGGGGCTCTGCAGCAGCGGTTTGCCCACCAGTGAAACATCCTGCAGAGCAGCCGACCTGCTCCGTGTCCCTGGTTTTCTGGCTGTGCTCAGAGAGGAGCCTGGTCCCTGCTGCGATGCCGCGTGCTGCCGCAGTTGGCTTGCCCAGCGGGATTTTGGTGTCCTGCCTGGTCCCCATTGCTTCTTTTCATGAGTGGTTTTGTTTCTTCACTGCAGATTTTTCCTGCCTGTCTCCCTTTGGGTTGTGATAATTATAAGTGACTGCGTTTGTATCTGGTGCTGGGGAAAGCGGAGGGGAGGATGGGCAGCGAGTGCTTTTGCCAAATCCACCTGTTTTCCAGGACTTTGCATGGGGCTCATTGGTGCTCCCTGTCCCTCTGCTCTGGGTTTGGGTGCCTCTCCCGACAGTGTGGGGCAGGAGCAGCCTGTGGGATCGGACCAGGCTGCTCCCTTTGGGAACCAGAGGGGAAAAGCAAGTGTGTTCCTGGCTGGAGTCCCCCGGTCCTGCCAGTGCATCCCGTTGTAAGGGGCTCGGCAGGGGCCAAGTGCTGCCAGGGCCCATGGGAAACGGGGTCGACCCCAGCCTGTGGGGCCGCTGGCTGCTGCCGCTCCCCGTGCCGGGACCGCTGACCTTTGCAATCCTGCTCCGGATGCTGCAAACCAGGGGATGCGGCAGCCTCCTGCCTGAAAACTGATTAAAAAGGCTAAGTCCTCTTTTCTCGCTTGCATTAGCACAAGAATAAATAGTGCATATTTTCACCCCTAGGAGCCCCGTCTCTGGTTTCACCCAGCTCCTGTTAGCTTTAACCCTGGGCTGAGGTGGCTGGGCAGGAATGTCCCAGGAGCAGGAAGAGCCTCTTGCCCCGGGACATGTGGAGGAGCCTAAAGAGAGGAATTCACTCGGGGGCCGCCGGTCCCCTCCCTGGTGCGGAGCCAGCCAGAGCCAGGTACAATGCAGCCCCTAATCCAGGCACATACCGTGGGGCCGCAGCCCCTGTCGAGGCCCGACTGTGCACCGGGCGCAGGTGGAGTCGGGGCCGAGAGCATCCTCCAGCGACTGGCCACCGTGTCCGTGCTGTGGGACGGGGAGGGGTGTTCCCATTCGGAGCTCCCGTGGATCATCGGTGCTCTTTGGGATTTTAGTGTCCTTGGGAGCCTTGTTCGGGGGAAAGCAAAGGTGGCATAAAATCTGATTTTTGGAAGAAGTTGAGGGGCTCTAAAATTCACCTGCATTTAGTGCTAAAAGAAGGGGTTTTTGGTGTTAGTGGAGCTCCCGTTCTTGTTAGGGTGCCCCAGCACGAGGGGGCTGGTGCCAGGGCCAGTCCCAGCGCCAGTCCTGCCGCTACAGACCAGGAGCTCGGTCCGAGTCCCGCTGCAGTGTTCCCGCTGAGGGGCTCGGACCTGGATTTTGCAAAAGCTCAAGGCCTGTGGGCAGGGCTGGGGAGCTGCTTTGCCCACAGCTGCCAGCTCGCGGGGCGCTCGGGTCCCGGCTCTACCCAGACCCGAGGGAACCCATCCCGGCTGGATGCAGCTTGTCCTGCCGTGCGTCCTCGGCCGAGGGACCCGCGGTGGGGGGCCACGAGCCGGGCACCCCGCGCCCGTCGCCTTTGCCGTCCTCGCACTTCGGCGGAACGCGCCTTGCCAGGGAAGCGCGTGTCGGGCGCGGGGCCCAGCTCGGCGCGCTCCCCTTCCCCGGGGGGCCGGAGACCATCGCCCGGTCGCCGCCTCCACCGGCCCCGGCGGCCGGACCGCCGCCACGCCGCCTTTCCCCGTTCGCGGCCACCGCTAGTGGCCACTGCCGCCGTCGGCTGCCGGGAGCATCGGCGGAGCCAGACAGTCCTCGCAGCAAGATGGCTGCTCCCATGCTCCCGTGAGCACCGGGCGGCAGCCGCAGGCTTTGTTCCCGCAGCCGCCGCGCTCGGGGCCGCGGCAGCGCCGGAGGGGGCGTCCGCCCCCCCCCCCTCCCTGCGCCGAGCGGGGCTGCCGGGGCGGGGGGTGCGCTGCTGCCGCTCCCTGCCTCCCGGCGGGTTCCGTTTTCCTTTTATTTTTTTTTTTTTTTGTCTTTGCATTGTTTGGCTGGGTTTGGTTTTTAATTAGATTTTTTTTTTTTCCCCCCTCTTTAAAAACCAAAATCTGGGAAGTTCATCCCAAAGCCTATGGCAGCCTTTCAATGGTACGTATGTAGGGGGAGGGTGGGTGGGTGGGCTGGGTGCCGGGGTCGTGTGCCGCTCTGCTCACCCTCACCCGGGCAGGCGTGAGGTGACCGGCAGCCGTGGGTGACGCGCCCGGGGGGTGCGAGGGTCAGCGCAGCGGCTCGTCCTCCTGCGCGTAAATCCTGATCCTGCCCAAACTTCCCTGCCGACCGTGCTCCTGCCCCGGCTGCGGGGAGCAGCGGGCTGGTGGGGGTGCCGTAGTGTCACCCCCACTCCCGAGCCGCTTCGTCCCCACACGTGCTGCCCGGTCCCGGAGGAAACGCAGCGCTGCTTTTCCCCATGGCCAGCAGCGGCCGGGGAGCGACGTGCACGGCGGCAGTGAAGGGTGCCCGGAGCTGGTGCTGGTGCAGAGCAGGCGCTGCGGGAAGTGGTGCCGCAGTACTCTGCTCCATCCCGAGCTCTCCCCGGTCCCGTGCGCCCTAGACACTAATTGCTGCTCTTTTTCTTTCTTTCCAAGGTAGCGGTTTTTGCTGGAGCAAGCACTGGGGGTTCTGTGTAGGTGGGGATGAGTTTGGGAGCGAATGGAGTCGGTGACAGGGAGGGAATGGCGGAAACCGCCCCCCGGGACCGTGCGCTGTGCCAGTTGCAGCCAGGGCACGCCAAGCTCGACGCCTGCCCGGCGCGGGGATCGGGGCGGTGGGTCCGGGGCAGGCTGAGCCCGTGAACCGTGAGCAAGGCTGTCGAAGACGGCAGAGCTGTCCACGCTGCGCAGGCACCTCCTCCCGTTTCGGGGGCAAGCCCCGAGCCTCACTGGGGCGCGGCAGGGGCACCGGCGCAATCCCAACCCTGGCAGAGCCTGCGTCCCCGGGGAATGTCTGACGGGTGCTGGCAACTGCAGAGGAAAACATTCAGCAAGACAAGTCTGGGCTTTGACTCTCACGTGGCAAGTCCGTCACAGTTTCCTAATTAACGTGCTTCCGAGGAGACGCTGCTCTGGCTGGCACTTGGCGGCTGTGGTGCAGCTCTTGGACCGGCCTGAGGAAGCGGCTGCAGCTTTGTCGGGACCCCCCGGCTGTGGGAATTGTTCCCTGGGTGCTCCCGGCTGCACCGTGCCAAGGTTTGGGACCAGGCAGGAGACCTGCCTCTGGGAAGCAAACCAAACCACATTAAACAGGCTAAGAGCAAGATGCAGAGGGAATCCACACACCCGTTAGCCTTGAAAGCTTTGTGCTCCCTGCGGGCAGGAAAAAACTCCTAGCAGGGCCGTGTCCTGGGGTTTCTCTCTGCTTCCTTGGAAGCATTTGATGCTAACTGTGGTTAGAGCCAAGTTTTGGACTAGCAAAGTTGTACTCTGACCTGGGCTGGCTGCTCTGGTCCTTCTGTCCCTGTCCCCCTGCCCTTGTAGAGCTGGCTTGCAGCTCCCAGTTTGCTGGAAGAGCACAGGGTGAGAGCTCCCAGGGCTGGAAGCAGAAGGGTAACGCTCTGAACATGCACACGTGTCTAGTGAACCGGGACAGGGCTGCTAAGGGAGCTGGGACCATGATGCACCTGGACGGCAGCAATGGGAAATACGGGCTCCGAGGGTCCGCACCGTGCTGGCCCCACAACACCCACCTCTGCAGGGTGAGGTGCTTGGTGCCTGGCTGGCATGCAGGCTGCGGCCGGGCTTGGAGATGCCGGTGCTGCCTGCTCCTCTGCCGGCTCCTGTCTGGGGGCAGGCATGTTTTCTCTCTGGACAGAGAGGGTTTCTTGGCCTCTGATGCCTTTTTACCAAGTTACTCTGGTTTCTGTGATGGAGGAGCAAAGCGGGAGTGCTGCTTCTGTCCGGCGTGACAGCAGGCTTTGGTACATCCACCCTCTTTCAGGAGGAGTTTGATGGGAAGGAGAAGGAGAGGGTCCCTGAAAAGCTGGGTGCAGCCAGAAGAAACTCTTAGAGCCGGGGGAAGACTCACAGCTTGGAGCTGGACCTGGGGGGGACCAGCAAGGTGGTGAGGGAGGACGGGCAGCTGCTCCTGAGCACCCCAGGGAAAGCACAGGGGCTGAGCATGGTTACCCTTTCCCCTCCCGCTGTCAGTAAAGGACATTCCTTGGTCCTGGGGAGTGTGGCTGGGCGAAGGGAGTCCAGTAGCTGCGGTGCTACCTGGCCGTGGTGCCGGGCAGCTCCACCGCCACCCGGCCAGCATCACCCAGGGCTGCCCAAGGGGAACCCCTGCTCCACAGAGGCGGGTGTTTGCAGCTCTGGGAGTCGGGGTGTTGCTCTAACGCCTAAATCATGAGGCTTCCCACTTCTTCCTGAGCGCTGTGGTAACGGCTCTGGTGCTTGGGGGTTTTGTTCTTTAGAAAAACCTCAAGTTCCTCGTGGGTTTCTCAGCAAGTCATACTGACTGACAGTATTCCCTGGCTTGCACTGCTGCTGAATGTCCATTTTCTTTCCTTTTCCCTCTGCGTTTCATTTCACCCCCTTTCCCCAACCTGTGCTGGGTTCCTCCTCCCATTGCCTTTATCAAGGCTCATTTTGGTTCTTCAATCCATTTCACGGAGGAATGCAAGGACTGGACTGAGTGGGGCTTAAGTATAGGGACGGAGTTGAGCGGATGCTTAAATACTTTCACCTACCTGGTTTAAACACGTGCGTAAGTGCTTTGCAGACTCAGGCTCCGGTAGATGCTCAGGAGCCCTGGCTGGAAGGGGTCCTGTGCATCAGCCGCCCCCAGGAGGGATGCTGGGCTGGGGTTCTGACTGTGCAGAGCACAGCCCCGCTGCCACGGGACACAACGTGGCTTTGGCAATTTCCCGGGATAGAGACAAGCAAGGGAGGAATGAAAACACACATGTGTGCACGCAAGCACGTATTTCTGAGCTGGCCTCCAAGTCATCCTCGTTCAGCTCCAGGTCTCTGGCACTTGCTGTCAGCAGCGGGTGCTGCTCCTCGTGGGGCTGAACACTCGTTTTTAGATGTTTGGTCCAAAGCCAGCTTTGAACGTGCCATACCTTCCCAGCATCAGCCGCAGCATGGAGGTCTGGTCTGATGGGAAGCGTGTTTGGGTGTCTGTGTGATCACGAGGACCGTGCGTGTGTGCCAGTCCCACTGCTGACACCGAGAGCTGCCGGTGACACCGATGAGGCGCTCGGTGGGATCCCCCTGCGCGGTGCCGGGGCTGTCGCACAGCCCTGCTTGCCCGGAGTGCTGCCACCGCAGCTCTTCATTAGAGCCAAGAATAAACGATGAGCACAGGCTGAGGTTTGCAGGGCCCTAATCCCTTTCCCTTGTGTCTCTTTCATCTCCAGTCGGACCAGGAGAGTTGTAATAGACCTTCTTACTAAATTAAATGTAGAGGCTGCTCCTCCAAGGCACATTTCAGTTCAACCGTAGTGTTTGATTTCCCAGCCACAGCAATATGGTGCCTCCAGGGAAAAAGCCAGCTGGGGAAACTTCCAATTCCAATAAAAAATGTAAGCGCTATTTCAATGAGCACTGGAAGGAAGAATTTACCTGGCTGGAGTTTGACTATGAGAGGAAACTCATGTTTTGCATAGAGTGTCGGCAGGCGCTGGTGAAGAACAAGCACGGTAAAGCGGAGAACGCTTTTACCGTGGGCACGGACAACTTCCAACGCCATGCCCTGCTGCGGCACGTCACCTCTGGCGCTCACCGCCAGGCGCTGGCGGTGAACCGGGAGCAGCTGGCTTTCGAGACCCGCGTCCACGGCCACCCGGAGCTGCGCTCGGTCATCAAGGTGGAGGTCAACCCGGCGAAGGTGGCCGTCCTCACCACTGTCTACTGGATGGCGAAGGAGGAGATCCCAGACGAGAAGTGCTCCTCCCTGCTCGACTTCCAGAAGTTCAACCTGTGCCAGGCGCTGCTGGCCTCCGAGCACAGCGAGTACTACCACCCCAGCAGCGTCAGGGAGATGCAGGTGTGTATGTCGGGCTGGGGGCTCTGCACCCGCGTTTGACGGCTGCTTTGGGGCCGCGTGGTGCCGCGCGGCCGCCTGCCTGCGAAGCCGCCCGCACCCGCCGCGTTCGGCAGAGCGGGTTGGCTTCCCAGCACCCCGTCGAGCGTCGCCAGCGCCCGCTTGGCTTTTCTTCGGGCGCTGCATGTGCGAGCAAGGAGCCTTAAGCACGAGCTCCCATCCCGCGGGCCCCGGTGAAACGCAGGGGGGGCGAGCGTGTGCTCTGCCTCGCCAGGGCCAGAGCCGTCTTTGCGGCGAGGATCGCTGGATCTTCCCGGCGGCGTGAGCCCCGGAGGGCCGGAGCTGGGTGCCGTGGCGGCAGGCAGAGCAGGCAGGAGGCCGGGCAGGGAGCTGGTGTCCCAGGCAGAGCAGGGGCTGGGGCCGTTGGCTGCTCGGGAGCACTGACAGGCTCTGTGTCAGCGTTGGCTGATGGGCAGACATCTGTCCCCGTCCTTGGACAGGTAAACGCGCCCGGTGGCACCAGGGCACATCCGCGATGTGCTTGGGACCACCGGCCCCGTCCACAAAACCAGGCTGCTCTGGGGCATGCTCTAGTCTCACGGGGGAGCCGGTGGAGCCAGGCGATGCTCCTGTTCTCTAGGAGCTTCAGTGGAGACTGGAAGGTCCTCCACATTGAACATCAACGTGGCACTTTCTTGGTGTCATTCCCTGATTTGACAAAGCAGGAGAAGGCGATGGGCTCCCTCGAAGGAGCCTCGGGCTCATGGTCACGCGTGCGCTTCCAGACACGCAGGGAGACCGAGAGCATCCTCTCCCGTCTGAGCCTGCCAGGCTGCTTGAAGGATAAAAGCTCAGGAGTTCAATTAGCACATGAGCACTGTGGGTTTTTCCTCTTTTGCCCTAAACTGAGCAATCAGAAAGATCAAGTAGCCTGAGAGTTTAGAAAGGATTTTCTTAATTTTACAAATGCTTCATGCCTGTTAAAATCAAATTAAATTTTTAGTGAGTCTTGGCCATTTGCCAGGCTTTTTAGATCTCTAAAGAGCCTTATTTTTCTGCAGATAGACTAAATCCACTAATTAGATTTCTCAGCCTGAAGTGCTACTTACAGCATTCACCCACACTGAGGAAGTTTTCCTTTTGAACCGGGGCGTTTGCCTGAAATGTGGAAAACTGAGTAAAGAAGGAGAAGATGCTGTAGAGTTTTGCTGCTGCTCCTACCCGTGCTGGGCTTGTAAAACATGAGTGTAATTGCTGAAGTTTGAACCAAGGCAGTGGGTTGTCGGCGTCTTGCCTCGCTCCCGGCACAGGCAGGGTCTCGAGAACCCAGGTGACGGCGGGGTGCGGCGGCTCGGTGCTGCCCCGGCGGTGTTTGGTCCTGCTGAAGCTGTGAGGCTCCAACCCCCGGCTCAGGGCACGGTCCCCCGAGCTCTCTGCACTTCGCTCGGTGCTTGGGCTGCAGGCCAGGAGCGGGAGGAGACGGTATATTAGAGAAAAAAAAAAAAGTGATTTCCAGCTTGTATGTGTACTTGTACATACAACTTGCTTAAGGGCTTTTCTCCGACTCGGGACCTTGCGCCGCTTCTGGGGAGATCCGAGGGCGGGAGCCTTGCAGCTCGCTTTGCGCTGGGTGCTGTGCATCTCCCGCGTGCTTTTGAAGTTCATTTGTGTTTCTCTTTCCCTCCCCGCCTGCCCTGCGCACCTCCTTTAACTGGCTCAGGCAGCGATCGCCAAAGTCCTGCACAACGAGGACAGGCACAGGATAAAAGCTTCGCCGTTTGTTGGGCTGGTGGTGGACGAGACGGTGGACGTCCTGGAGCACCGCAGCCTCGCCATGTTCACCACCACCGTCTCCCCCTGCAACGGGCAGACCTCCGCCACCTTCCTGGGGAGCTTCGAGCTGCCCGCTGGGGAGGCCTCCACGGTGGCGGGCAAGGTGGGCGAGGTGATGCGCTCCTTCGGCATCCCCACCATGAAGATCACCTGGCTCAGCGCCGACAGCGCCTCGCTGGTGGCCGAGCGGCTGAGCGGGGTGGGGACCGCGCTGACCTCCCTCTGCCCGCTCCTCACGGAGATGCACTGCCTGTCCCACGGGAGCTCCCTGCTGCCGGCCGAGAGCATCGTCAGCATTGAATATCTCCAGAAATACGAGACCACTGTGGACGCCGTGTACAGGCTCTACTCCAGCTTCAGGGGGGAAAGCAACGGCCTGCAGGAGCTGCGGAGCGTCCTGGACCTCTGTGAGATAGACCTCGGGAGCCCCAAAGCCATCCACTGGACTTCTATTTTCCCAGCCGTGGAAGCCATCGATTCCTCGTGGCCCACGCTGGTGCTGCTGCTGGAGAGCGAGGCGGAGCGGTCGCCCGTGGCCCACGGCCTCTGCGAAGAGCTCAAGAAGTTCCAGTTTGTGGCCTTCACCAAGATCCTCCTGGACGTCCTCCCCGTCTTCCAGAAACTCAGCCGCTTCTTCCAGATCGAGGACTTCGACCTCTCCATCCTGAAGCCCATCGTCTCTGCCACGGCCACCACTCTGCAGGCCCAGAAGAGCGCCAGCGGCCAGAACCTCCAGGAGTTCCTCAACGAGATGAACGAGCACCCGCGGGACGACCGGGAGGGCGAGAGCCGCCTCTACTACAAGGGTGTTGAGCTGGCCAACTGCTCCAAGGTCCACCTGAAGCACTTTGAGCGCCTGAAGGAGAGCTACCTGGAGAGTGTGCGGGGCAACCTGCTGGACAGGTTCCCCAGCAGAGTCCTGGAGGCCATCAGCTCCTTCTCGGCCATCTTCAACCCCAAGTGCTACCCCCAGTCTTTGGAGGACATTGGCAGCTACGGGGTCAGCGAGCTGAATTTCCTCCTGCAGGCTTACTCCCGGGTGGTGGTGAGCGAGAGGGCCCTGAGCGATTTCCCCCTCTTCAAGCGGATCGTCTTCAGCCTCAGCCAGCTCTCCTTCAAGGACCTCTGCGTCAAGCTGGTCTACAGCAACTCTGAGATGCACGAGCTCTTCCCGGACTTCGCTGTCCTTGCGGCCATCGCCCTGGCCTTGCCACTGGGCTCGGTCCTTGCCGAGAAGATCAGCCGGGGCCGGGAGCTGCTGAAGCGCGGCCGGTTGCGCTGCACGAAGGACGAGGGGCTCTCCGACCTCATGAAGATCGCCATCGATGGGCCGGCCATCAACGAGTTTGACTTTGCGTTGGCCATCGAGCACTACGAGAGCATGAGGGAGTCCGGCTTCATTGTGGCGCAGGTGAAGTGAGCGGCAGCCGGCAAAGGCAGACCCCTGCGGGCAGGGAGCCGGGTCCTGCGGCCAGCCCTGAGCGCCGGCTTGATGCCACCTTTCCCCATCGCTGGTCACCGCTGGGGCCGGGCAGCTGCCAGTGGATGGTGACCTGCTCTGTGCTGGGAAGAGGAAATGGGATCCTTCACAAAGCCATGCTAGTTGCATGACCACCCCTCCCTCATCCATCTGAATTGGCCAGAATTTAAAATCTTGGGGCTACCTGAAATCCAAATTGCACAGAGGTTTTTTTCAAGGTTTTGTTGTTATTTTGTTTTAGGGAGATGAAGGCAAATCTTCTCTTGAGCTCAAATGTCACATTGCCTTTGCACAATGATATGCAGCAGCTTTTACTTAGTACTCTGCAAAAAATATCTGATTTTTGTTGTTTTGGAGCCTCGAGAATGAATGCAGAAAAGGCAGTGCATCTTTCTAGCTCCGTGGCAAACCCTAAAATGCCTGGCGGTGTCTTCTTGGTATTCCTTGCGCACAGCACAAAATTTTTTTAGCAGTGGCATCAAGTCCTGATCATTTCAAGAGCAAGAGATTTAGAGAATGATATTGTAATCACCGAGGAAATAGTAACTTCTAAATGCATCATTGTGTATATATGTGTATGTGTATATATATATAAAAATATATATATAAATATATATATATTAAAAAGGTCTATCTTAATTTTCCTAGTGTTTAAAGTACAAAGATATCTAAAAGGACTTTTTTTGCAATGACAGAATAAATTATAAGCAGGGGTCCAAAAAATAATAAATAGCGAATTCCTGGTCTTTTCAAAACGGCATCACATACCTACGTTCCCTTTGCACTCTGAGCTCTCTGCAACCAAACAAAGAGTCTTTTAACACCTGCTTTTGGGACAAACCTGAGTTGTTTGGCTTGTGTTTTTCCTTTTAAACATTCCCTTTACACCAAAGCGAGCGAAGCCGTCAGGAGCCCACGGCGGGACGGGGCTTGGGCTCCTCTGCCGCCGGGGTCTGGGTGTGTGAGCACGGTGGCCGAGCAGGGCAGTGGTGCTGCGTGGCATGTCTGGGTGTTATGGGGCTTCTCTGGTTTTAACTTGGAGGGATGTTTTCTTCAGTTCTGTTGGAGTGGGTGAGAAGACCCTTCTGACTGATTTTAATCCGCAATTAAGCCAACGCAGCAGCCTGAAGCATCACGTCGGTTTAATAGTGAGTGCTGGGTCCTCCTGTGGGATTCGGCTCCGCTCCTTCCTTGGGTAAGTTGACTCCGTCCCGCAGATGCAGGGTCCGTGTCTGGCAGGATTTGACCCCAATGTCCATAACGCTGACGGTCCCCGTTGGTCCTGTGCGGTTGCCTCCGGCTGGGACTTGTGCTGCAGCAACATGGAAGGGCTGGAGTGGGGGGGCTTGGGCTCATTGCTCCCCCTCTTCTGGAGTGAGCAGCCGCTGCCCCTGGCAGAAGGACCTTCCTCCGCCCCAGCCCTGGCTCGCGGAGCCCCTCCAGCTCTGGAGAGCAGCCTGGATGGCTGGAGGGCTCGCACAGCCCCGGGAGCAGTACTCAGCCAGGACGGCTGCCTCCCCGGCTGGGGTCCCCCCATTGCTCCGAGGGGCAGTTTGCTGTCTGCCCGACCGAACGGGTACCGTGCCCCCGGACCCCCGTGTCGGATGTGCAGACAGGGTGTTTGGGGGTGCCCGGCGGTGTCTCAGGGGCTCCCGCGGGTGTGCTGTGCCCTGTGCCTGCGGTGGAGGCAGGGAAAGCCAGGATTTCTGTCCTCGGGGCTGGTGGCAGGTGACTGCTGATGGCCCAGAGTCCGTGTCCTTCTGGCTGATCTGTGAGGTGGAGATGCTGGTTTGATGGCAAGTGTATTTGGGTGAAGGCTGCTCGCTCACAAGCATCCCCCGGTTCAGGTTTGTGGTTCTTGGCGTGCCCTTGTCCTGCAAGCTGGGTTTTGCTGCGGGCTGCTTTCTGTCCAAACGGTGCGTGTAGAGGAGGCAGCTGTGGCTGTCGAAAGCTGGAAATAGGAGGATTTACCAGGGCAGCGCTCACAACGTGCGCTGTCCTCGTGTTCCCAGGGAGGCTGGGAACCGGCGTCAGTGCCAGAGCCTGATGCACAGAGCAGCTCTGCAGCCGCTGGGCAGGGGGGTCTTTGGCCCTTCCTTTCCGTCGGGCTGCACTGGAGCTGGGTGGGATGGAGGGGCTGCGCTTGGCCAAGGCTGGTCCTGCTGCAGGGACTGCCGGGGCCTGGAGCAAACCCAGTGTGCCAGGGCAGCCGCAGCATCACTGTCTCCAGGGCCAACAGATCTGCTGCACTGCGGTCTGGGTCGGGTTTGCTGGGTCTGGTTGCTCTGGGAGTCCAATGCGGTGCAATCATTCGTTACTGGTCCAGACCCTGAGTGGTGCTGGGGCTGCTCCGGTGCTGCAGTCATGGTCCAGTGTTGTGACCGGGTGTTGCTGCTCTTCTGCCAGCAGCCTTTGGCATCGGGGAGCACACATGTGTTTCCCAGAGAGTCTCCTGGAAATAGCTGGAGTGAATTCAGCCGATGCTTGGCCAGAGACAAAAGCTTTAAAGCCCTGGGTAAGGAATTTGAGACACCACCAAAATTTGCTAAGAACACCTACCAAACAGGAGGCAGCCAGTCTGCTTTTGTGTGAATAAACAGCTCCTGTCTCCATCTGTCCTGTGCAGACTGTGCCAGATGCTCTCGCGAGGCAGCCGACGTCTGCAGAGATGGGTCCTTGGCAGATTCTCGTGTCAGTATGAAAACCCACAGCATTGTCCCTGCCGCTTTCAAAGGTGTTTCTTGGGGGTTCACACATATGTAGCGTTAGAGCACAGCAGTTGCTCTGATCTGTCTTGCAGGAGACCTGGGAGAAAACCCACTGCAGACGTGTGGTGTAGTCGCTGTGCGCAGCACAAAGAGGTGGTGGGGACCAGCTGGGGATGGCGGCCGGGCAAGGTCCTGGGTGGGCTCGGTTAAATGAAGGACTGAAACACGTCTTTAAATTCCAAGCGACCCCTCCAAGAGTTGCGTGCCTGCAGGACGGAAGCTGGGCAGAGCTTCAAGGCGCTGGGAAGCGGCTGAGCCGACGGTTCCAGGCTGAGCCCCAGGCAGAGGATGCGCAGCACCGCAGCGGTGATGCCGTGTGGTTTGGCGTCTTTCAGTCAGGCCTGGATGCTCAGTTAAGAACGGCTGTGCACCCTCCCTGCGGAGCTGGAGGGGGGTGAAGGGACCCCCCCAGGCTGCAGCGGCTCAGACCTGACCATCGATCAGAAATTTAATTCAGCGACTTGGCAGGGAGGGTGCCCCACGCAGCAGGGACGGGCACCGCGACCCACCCCTGCGGCTTCAGCTGGGTGACATGTGCCGAGAACCCGGCTGGGGCGTGGGGCAGCGCCTGCAGTGCCCCTGGTGCTTGTGCCAGGAGCACGGGGCTCCTGCGCTGCCCTCCTTGCACCAGCCCTTCAAAATGCTCCGCGGAGCCCTGGGCACGTCCCGTCCCGGCAGGACCCGCGGGGCTGACGCCGCGGTGCCAGAGCGGCCGTGTTTGCTGCAGAGGTAGGGGCTCCTCTGCCAAAACGGGGGGAGAGACAAAGGCAGCGCTGTGGCAGGGGGATGGTCCTGCTCCAGAGCTGCACACTGAGCATCTGGGGATGCCATTCACCAGCAAAGCCCACCCCGCTGGTGGCCGTGCCCGTCACCTCGGGTAAGGTCGTGTCATTCTATACAGACCTGGGGGCCCTGCCACTCTCCCCAAAGCAAATCCCCTTAATTGAGTGTCTAATTAATACCTAAAAATACAGCCTGCAGCTGCTGCCGGAATCTGCCCTGCAGCAAAGGTAAGGCAGGAGCCGCAGCGGCGCAGCCCCGTAACCTTGGGAAGGTGTCCCAAGAGCACCGTGCGGGTGCCCTGTGCCCCGGCGGGGTGCTGCGGCATGCCGGGGCGGCTCGCTCCTCGCCGGGGATCTCCGCCGGTGCCGGGACTGCGGCTGTGCCCCTCGTCTGCCCTCTCACTGCACGTGGTGCTTACGCTTTGGTGATCATCTGAGGTTCCGGCAAACCAAAGCTGATGGTGACTTTGTCCCTGTGCCGCGTGGCTGCTGTCCTGTTTCCCCTCTGTAGCCAGGGGACGGCGAGGCACACCGGCTGCAGCTCGTCCCTTCTGCAGCGAGCGCTGGCTTTCCTCCTTTTGCCGGCTGCAGGTGTGTGGCCGCTCCTCGCAGGGTGCCTGACCGACGATGATGCTGTTTGAGGCTTTCGGCCCTTTTCTTGCTCGTGGGGGTCTTGTCTACTTCAGCGGCAGAACCAGGAGGGAAAGGTCCTGCCCCATCCACAGGGTCCCGTCTCGGCTGGGGTTTCTGGGCTCCCTCCTCACAGCCTCTTTTACCCCTGGACTGCAGACCCAGCCCAGAAACATGTTTAATCCACAAATTTGGGCTCAGGGACGTGCCAAAGCGGCTTGTTGTATTGCATCCTTACTGTGTCGGTGGCAGCAGCTGCCACAGGCGGTGGCCGTCCCTGGGAGCCCCTGTCCTCCCCCCAGCACCCCCGGGCCATGCACCCGCCCGGCACAGGAGCTTCTCCCTGGGGAGCAAACCCCTCAGCTGCGGAGCCAGGCAGCAGGAGTCGGGTTTTGCCAGCGTGGTGGTGTGTGCTGAGCTGCAAACTCCCTTTATTCAGTTACTGATGATGGGGGCAGAGGCGTTCGCCTGCCCTCTTGTTCCTCCCAGTGGTAAGTGTAATATATATTTTTTCTTAAGGCCAGTTCAGTCAGTGCAAAGTGTACTGACAAAGGCAAGCAGAAAGTCTCGCAATCCAGCCCCAAATGCCTTTGTTGTAACTGCTGCTCTCCGTAGGGTCGCGGCTGCGTGTGTGGGCTAGGGGGGGTCCCCAGGGGCTGGCTCCTCGGGTGCCGGCCCTGCCGTCTCAGATGATTTGATGCAGAAATACTGTTTCATGCCTCAGAAGGTTAATTATGCATCGTTCACCCATTTCTGCTTGCTTTTGCTCCCTCCCTCATCGCTGTTGCTATAATTTTATTTATTTATTTTTAAACAGTTTCACAGATTTCCCTTCTGGGCGACTCTGGAATTAACTCGATCAATGCACGCCTGATGAAGCAAAATGTAATTTTTCCCCGGAGTCAGGCCTGACTCAGGGACGGCTCCAGTGCCGCTGAAGAGCCGCCTGCGTGCGCTCTCCCAGAAAGAGGTCGTCGTTGCCCGCAGGGCCCACGCAGCGAGCGCTCGCTGCTCAAATCCGGAAAATCTTTCAAACTTTGAATTTCAGATTTGTATCTTGGCTCCTGCACCAGCCTGGTTTCTGCCAGCGGAGGGTCGGGTGTGGAGCAAAAAGCAAAGTACAGCAGGAGAGCAGCACCGACCCGCTGCCGGACTGGGGTCCTCGTCCTGCACAGCCGGTGTCGGGGTGTGGGGGGGCTGGAGGGGGGCGAGTGCCTCGGCACTGTCCCAAAGTGGCACCGGTGAATATGGCTCCCAGTCAGTGTTTCTGCTGCGGGAGGACCCGACCCCTCGGGCACTGGCTGCTTTCATCCTCCCACGAGGGACTGGTGCTCTTCTCAGCACTGGGGCGGGCAGGGGGCTCCACGACAGCCTTCGAGGTGAAAAAGAGCCCAGAAATCCCCCCCCAAAAAGGAACATTGTCCTTGTCCTTGTTCCAGGCAGAGGGACAGGGCTGCTGAGGTGGGCCGGAGGAGGGAGAAGGTCTGAAGCCGGGCGAGATGCGAATGGGCTTTTCGGACTCACAGCATTTTGAAACCTTTTCTTATTTATTGCATTTTATTCATTTGTTTATTTTAACTTTTCCCCCCTCCTTGCTCTCAGAGCTGTACGTAGGTGCAGGAGCCCAGCCTGGGCCCTCCGTGGGTCAGAGGATGCTTTCCTGGGGGGGATGGATGAGTCCGGGTGGAAAACCGCTGCCCTTGGGCTGCTGAGCGGGGCGAAGCGCTGGGACGGGGAGCGGGCTGGAGAGAGAGCCCCTCTGTCTGGCCTTCCCTTCTTCCCAGGGGTGTTTTCTTTTTAAACAGAAAATTATTAATAACTCCAGGCTATTTTTAAATCGCACGGCGGAGCTCGTGGTTAGCTTGCGGGGGACGATGGGGAGCAGGCGGGTCTAGTGCAGGAGCCGGCGGGTCAGGGTGGGGGGAGCCCATCTCCGGGGGTTTCCACCCAAAATACCTGTGGAGGAGCAGAGCTGGGGCACCCACGCGGCTTGGATGGTCCCAGGGGCACCCAAAATTTAACACCTTTGCAAAGCCGGGTCGGTGTCCTGGCGGGGGCTGCTCAGCCCTCTGCCCTCCCACCTGACGCTCGCAGGGGTGCTCGGGGCCGGGGTGCTCCTTCGGTCAGCCAAAAAAGCACCGGCCCCGGTAAGGAGGAGCCCCCATGGTGCTGGCGTAGGAGAGCCTGGGGCTGCGTGGGCTCCCGTGGGAGAGCCTGGGGAAGGGGCTGTTTCCCCGGGGGAGGTTTTGAAGCCTTTTGGAGGGTTCAGAGCAAACTCCTGCGCATGTCAACGCTCCGATGCGAAGATGGCTAACATTCGGCTTTGAACCAGGATGCTGGTTTTGAGCCCGAAAGGCAGAGGGGTGCCCAGGGCCACCCTGGGCTGGGACATTTTGCTGAGGAGGGTCCGGAGCCCATGGCAGATGGCCCCACGTGCCGTGTCCCCCCGCTGTGAGCAGGGGCCACCAACGCTAACGCTGCTCTTTCCCCTCTGCCTGCCCAGGTCCCTCCGGACACAGCAGCCCCCTCTTAGCGTCGTTGCCTATCCCCGGCCGTCCCCTTCATCCTCCCTTGGACATCAAGCACTTTCTGACCTTCAGGCTCAACGGGACGTCACCGCTCAACCTCTTCCCCAACTTCAACACGGTGAGTCCCAGGGGGTGGGTGGGCATCGGCTGCTGGACCCCTTCGCCCCTGCAGCAGCCCCTCTTCTGCACGGCACTGCTTCTCGAACCCCGCCAGGTAATTTCTGGCTTAATTACTGGGGTCTTTGGCTGCTGGATGCTAGCGCAATGCGCCTGCCTTGCCCTTAGCTCAGACGGTTCCTGCCCAGCCATCACCCTTATATACCAAAATTAAAAAGATGGTTCATTTTAACCAAGATCAATTGGATTTTGCTCCGGGAATCAATAGTAATAAAGTAGCTCTGGAGAGCAGTTCATTAGTTGAAAAATAAAGAAAAGGAAAGAAAGAGAGAGAAGGCGTATAAAGACACAAGGAACATGGATGGTGCTGCATGGCTGCGGGTGTTGGGTGAGCCTGGTTGCTGTGGGACTTCTCCCACTGCCCAGCTGGGCTCGGGGTCCCCAACCTTGAACCACCGGACCAAGGGTTGCTTGGGTGGTGCAACTGGACATGTCTCTCTAGAAATGTTCTGTTATACATCTAAATTGACATGGATATGGCCAAAGACATACGACAGGATCTCAGGCATGAAATGGCCTTTTCCCCTCTCCGTGCCGCTCTCCCCAGGCTGATCTCAGCCTGGCTGGGGTCTCCGTCCACCTGGGCACTGCCCCATGCCTCTTGCTGACGGAGAGGGATGGGGGTCCGCTCCAGGAGCCCCTCTCTTGCCTTGCTTTGGGTCCCTGCCCTGCTGTTTCAGCCACCTGGGATTCCCCGGGACCTGGCTCCTGGCATTGCCGAGAAGCAGGTTTTGCTCTTGCTGAGGGGCAGTGGTGGTGGGGAGCGGGACCCGGGGCCGCTCCCCTGCTCTCCCCCAACAGAGGCAGGGCAGACGTTTCTGCGTTTTGTAAATGCCTGGTTGTTATCCCTTGTGAGCCTGGAAATGCGACTTTCCTGAGCTCCCTCCCCGCTCGCTCGCCGGCCTTTTGTAAGTGGCTTTGAGATTAAACGTGCTCGGAAGGTGCAAATTATCGCTGAGATCTTCAAAGACGGCCGTAGAAATTAAGTACAGGATTCCTGTTGCTGTTAAATGGGATTCAGACATCTAACTCCTTTAAGCTCTTTTGAAATCCCAGCTCTAGCCTGTCTTTCCCCTGTGCTAACAAGCAGAAACACAGGAGAGGAGGATTTTTTTGATGCCATTAAGGTTGCTGCTCTTTGTCTGGGCTCCTTTTTTTAGTCGCTGGAGTCAGTTGTTTGTTCTGCTTGGCTCCTGCGTGCTCCTGCTTTGGCACGTGTTCTCCAGAGTTGTGTTGCTTTAAAAAAATAATAATAATTTGGAAAATGAAACTCTGGCACTTGCTGGAGCCGCACAGCCCCGTCACGCTGCTTCTGTGTTTGGTGGGGACTCCTCTGCCCCAGAGGATGAGTTGGACGCGGGGATGGAGATGCTGGGGGAGGCTGTCCCAGCTGCATGGGCACCTTGAATTAATTACTCTGAGCTCAGACCCAAGTCCGGCGTGTGATGTTAGCTGAGTGAAGCCAGGCCTGATCGTCCAGGGGTGGGAGCTGCCCCTTCGGGATGTGTTTGTGCTGGAGAAGGGGCTGAGGCTGGGGGTGTGAGGGCTCAGCGTCGCGCCGGGCAGGCGGCTTTGCCGGGAGCCAGAGCAGAGTCCCTGTCCTCGCAGGACACAGGGCTCGAGCATCCCTGCACCCCAGAGCCGGGCTGGCGGCTCCTCTTTTCTCTGCCCAAGTAACCGTGATACCAGGTCAGAGACTCCTCCTGGCAGCTGAGCCTCAGGGGTAATTTGGGAGGGTGGGAGGGGGCATCAGTCAGGGTATTTTACTTTTTGAGACAGCTGCCTTTCTGAGTTGCTATAGAAAGAAATCCGAGGGTTTGCCTTTGCTTACCCAGCATTGCTGGTGATGCTGTGCAGGATTCGGCCTTGCCCTGCTGAGCAGGAGCTGTTTGCAACTGCTCAGCGGAACACTTTGCACTTTGAGCGGGTCACAAGGCTCTCATGAACCCAGCAGATGTTTTACTCTGGAGCAAGCGAAACCTTTCCAAGCTGAGCTCTCCTGCCACTTAAAGCAACAACAGGGAAAAAAAATCCTGACGCAACACAAAAGATGCGTTTCATGCTCGAAAGGCCCTTTCCAGCTCTTGGGATGTTGCAAATCCCCAGGACCCAGCAGCGCCTTGCAAAACCGCAGCAGGAGATGCAATCCAAACTGATGCTGCGTCCCTGTGAATTCCCATTTCTGACCTCGGTGACGGGCAGAGAGCTCAGCGCAGGGATCTCTATTTATATCGGTAGGAACATCCAGGGATAAATAAAGTAATGTGAGTCAATAAGAATTGACTATAAAGCTGAGATCTTTATTCTCCAAGTGTGCGGTGCCCAAAGCCTACCTCTGCTGTTGGGTCAGTTCTGCTGGAAACCGCCAGGAAGAGCCCCAACCCACCCGGCTGCGGGCGCCGGTACGTACCGCCGTGGCACAGACCCTCGCCGGCCCCAGGGAAGAGCCAGGGGTTCTTTTTCACACCTGAAATAGCAGTGAGCGCATACGTTAGGGAGAAGCTGATGGGTGTGTTTGTATTTTCGTTCGGAGAGAAGCGCAAGGGCTCTCAGGTGGCATCCAAGCTTCGGATGTGCTCAGTGCTGCACGCTGGATGGAGCCAGGCTGGGCTTCCAGCAAAGCGCCCTGCACGCTGCCAGCACGCCGCGCTCGCCAAGCGCGCTCGCCGGAGCGAAGAGCGGCCGTGGCAAGGGTCGCTCAGCCCCTGGGCGTGCTCCCACGGGGCCGGGCGCCCGAAGGCTTTTCAGGACGCGGTGCTTGCGTTTGCTTGGGGATAGCGGGAGCAGTGATGGTCACCAGCCGCACCGGTCTTGGCCGGGATGCACGGGACTGGGGCGAGGAGCCAGGTTTCGGGTGCGTCGGCCAGCCCGGCCCCGGGGGAGCTCGTGGCACCTGCCTGGGGCGGTCGCAGGCAGCGTGGGCACTCCGACGGACACAGCTCATCGCCGTGCCGCGGGGCAGAGCAATGGGGGCTTGGCAAAAGCGCGGGGGGGGGCGTAAAGGCCCGGGTTGGTGCCATCGCCTTATGCCCCAGGAGGACGAGGGGGCCCTTTGCTGGGGCCGCTCGGTGCCGCCGCCCTGGAGTCGGTGCTCAGCCGCAGCCCCGGCGCCGCTGGCTTCACTGGCAGGTTCGGGTTCACGCCGGGATGGTCCCCGGCCGCTTTTGTGTCCTCGTGCTGGCGTCTCCCTTTCCTCTGCGTCCTCCTCCGCGCCCCTGCCCTGCTCCTGCCGTGGTGCTTGGGGGGCGGATGAGCCCGTGGGAACCCACAGTGCTCGGTGGGAGCTGCCAGCCGGGTCCCGGCACCCGACGCTGCTGCGAAGGTTAGAGCCGTTTTCCTTTTCTTTGCGTGGAAAAGGTGGGTGTTTCTCTTGAAAACAAGTGCCGGCCCCGCTTCTGCCCACAGACTGGCAGCGCGGGGATGCTGCCTGTAGCACGTCGCAGTGTTTGTCGTCAGGGGTGGAGCAGCATCTTTGCCATCTGTAGCTTCCTCCAGGTCTCCGCCGAACCCCAAATGCCTCTTCATTTATATGCCAGATAAGTGAGTAAAATTTCATAGCAAACAGGCACTTCATTAATCACCTGCTTTTACCATTCTGCTCACTCCTGGAAAGGAATTTGGGGTCTTGATAATGGCTCTGTTGTCCAGGCATGTGCCTCGAAGACTGATGCACCTGTCTCAGCAACGAAATAGCTTTGCAGAGAAATACGATCGCCTGAAAACCCAAGGCTCTACTGACAGCAGCACTCAGATAAGATAATCTTCCTATGCCACAGGGTAGGGGAACAATACTTGCATTATAGATTATAGCCACGCTCAAACAAAGAGGTTATTCTTATTTTCCCCCCCTTAATAAATGCATTTTGTTTAAAACAATTATGGCTTTTCGAACAAGTTTGCTGCCTGGGCTGAGGAATGACGCCGAGCCCTGGGGACCGACAGAAGCGCCAGGGGCTGTCATCAGCCTGCACGCATCTGCCTGCCCGCAGCCCCCGCGCGCTGCCCCGCCATGAATGGGCTCGTGGAAGGACACAGCTCCTTGAGAAAACGGGAGCTGTTCTGTCCCCGCACGCACGCCCGGTGAGATACCAGGGGCTGCGCGGGCTTGCAAGTCGTCAGCCTTGTAATTCGATTAGAGCCGGCAAAGTGCATACCTGACCGGGAGCGGGGCAGCTCGGAGTGGCTTTGCATGGGCACCGTGCCTCGGGCGAGCCGTGCCCGCGGCTGTGGCCACCATTGTCCCTCCTGGCCTGGCCCCTGCATGGGCTGGGCAGCGTTCCACGGGCAAGCAGCAGGCGTGCGTGGCTCTGCTCGTGCCTTCGGCTTTGCGCAGGGATGTTTCAGCTCCCTGATGAAGAGCGTGTGGAGGATTAATGGCCGGTTGCTCGTTTTGATCGCCTCTGTCCCCTGTTTTGGTGGTTTCAGCTCCTGCTAAGTCCCTCGGAAAGCTGCCCTGGCATCGGGAGGTCGAGGGCAGCAGCTGGGAGCTCAAACAGAAACTGATAATTTGCCACCCGTGACACCGGTGTCTGTGGTGGGGGGAGACGGAAGAGGGGGGACGCACAGGGGAGCACGGCGGGGCCGGGGAGGACGGGGTCCGCAGTCTGTGCCCCCGCAGCACCTTCGTCCCCTCTGCCAGAGCACAGCAGGCGTTTGGACCCTGCAGGTTTGGATTTTTCAGGGATGGTTTAAAAAAGACAAGAACAGGCGTCGACGCAGCACGCGTTGCCCTGTGCGGGGGGTGCCTCCATGGCAGATGGGGCTTCTCTGCCGCCCCGGCCTCTCGCTCCTTCCAGACACGAGGCACGAGCTCTGCCGGCGTTGGCAGCGGCTCCTGGGCGAGCGTGGCGGGTGCAGGGGATCACCGGCTCGCGGTGCCGTGCCGGGGCGGCCGTTGCAGCGTGGCACCCAGCCGCCTTCTGCCTTCCCTCCCCTTCCAGATGGACCCGGTGCAGAAGGCGGTGATCAGCCACACTTTCGGCGTGCCCGCCCCGCTCAAGAAGAAGCAGTTCATCTCCTGCAACATCTGCCACCTGCGCTTCAACTCTGCGGTAAGCGGGGCTGGCGAGCGCGCGGGGCTGGGCGGGCGAGCGGGGCGCACGGTGCCGGCGGCGGAGCAGGAGCATCCCACGACCGGGGCACCGCGCGGACGCCCATCGTGCAGGCGGCGGCTCCTTGGAGCTCTGCCCTCCCTCGCTCTGCGGCTGCCCCGGCAGACGTTTCCACCGACATCTCCCTGCCCCTGGGCCCAGGCGCTCCTGGGTCTGCCGCGTCCTCTTTGCCACGCTGGCTCTTTCTGCTCCTCGTCTTTTTGTTCGGGTCTGTTCCCTGCTGCCTTGGTCACGGTGTTTGCGCTTGAGCTGCTTTATCAGCCCGTGCAATTCGTATCTGGTCCTTGGGAGCTGAATATAATCTTCCCTTCCTTGGCTTCCCAGAGCTCTGGTGTGGCAGGTCGGGTTTTTTTCCCCAGCCTTTTATTCTAAGTAAATCAACCACCTTGCAGAGGGTAGGAAGGAAACATTCATTGATTCCCGTGGTAACAAATTGCACACAGCTGATCTTTTGTGGGGAGAACCGATAAAAAGGTTTGAAAGGGAATTCTCGCTCAAAGCCGGCGGGAGAGGGACGGGGGTTTGCAGGCAGCGGGGCTGGGAGCGGAGCAGCAAGAGCCTCCTCCGCACGGGCAGTAGCTCGGAGCCCGTCGCCTGGGCTGGCCCCGCTCACGCCGACGCAACTCCGTCCGCTCCTCCGTGCCACTGCTGCGTGGCGTGCAGGGCAGAGGTGGAGACAGGAGCCTCCTGCGCTCAGCCCAGCCCGGGCACACGCGTTACCTATAGAGCTCTGCTAGAGCCTGGGAGCATCCCCTGGCCTCGGCCGTCCCTTCCTGGGGGAGCGAGGCGGTGCTGAGCCCCTGTACCCACGGGAGGACGGCCGCAAGCGGAGTCTCATCTGCCGGAGCTGCCTGTGCCCTCGGTGTCTGGCAGCGCGGGCTGCCGGGAGCTGCTCTCGGCTCCCCTGGGGCATCTGCACCCACCCAGACACTGCACCCTGGCCAGGCTGGCTCCGAGCTGCATCAGCAGAGCCCGGGGCTGGGTGCTGCTCTGCCAGCAAAGTCAGCGTTTCTGGGCTTAATTATGCCGCTCTGCAACCAAGCGTCTCGGGGGAAAAGCATTGCTTTCCTGTTCCAAGCTGCATCCCGGCTGGAAGCAGGGTGCCGGGAGAGTCAGTCCCGCCGCGCGCTCCCGCTGCCGTCGCGGGTACCCCGTGCCGCTCTGCCCGTCCCTGCCCACGTCCCCTCCGAGGTCACGTCTGCGGGCGAGCGCGTACTGGCGCAGACCCTCGCACGCCACTTCTATTTCTGCGCAGAGCGGCAGCCGTGCCGGGTGACCTACTTAGGCTGCAGCCCAGCCCCGTCCCAACCCCGTTATCTGGTGGAAGTTTATTGTATTTGCTAATGAGGCCCCCCGCGCTCGAATGGGCCTTTCGCTTTCCCACGTACCCGGCCGTCGCTGCACAGCCCCGGACGCCGTTCCCAGCCTTTGGAGAGCCGCGGGGGGAGGGAAGGGATGCTTCTTCATACCGAGCACGGGAAGCCTCAGCCGGCCTCTGAGAACGCCGTGCAAATTAATCCGTGCTGCTCAGTGGTACAGTGTCTTAATTCATATTGGATTTACTTTCCATAAATTGCTAAACTGTAGTTGTTTTTGGGGACAATGTGGCATTGTCCCCAACTGCGGAGTACACAAATGTTCGGGTGATTTTCTTTTATGTATGTTTTTATCAGTTCGGTGCAGGCATGAACCCATCAACGTGCACTTCATTATTCAGCGTTTGCTGGGAGAAAGGAGCCCGTGAATGTAAATTGCATGTTAGACACCCGTTAGGTTACAATGGGAGAGGCGTCCTCCCCACCAATGTACTTTTTTATTTTATTTTTACAGCTAGCAATTCATTGTACGTTTCTGAAGTCATAAATTTTGCCTGAAAGCTTCTTTTAAAAGTGACTTGGTGCATTTAATCAGAGCAGGGTCCTTATCTCGGCTGTGCAATGCGGTGATGTCTTAGCAAAGTGATACCTCGGCCTGAATACATTTGTGTGCAGAGCAATCTGGCGGGAGGAGGAAAGCAGCTTTGCGCTACGCCCAGCCAAAAATACCACCTCCGAGGTGGCCCTGGGGATGAATGTCATCAGGGGAGGTGGCTGCACTGGAAACGTGTCCGAGCAGCCACGGCCTGGGGCTGACCCCTTCACCTATCCTCCCTGTGTCCGGCCGTCTGTCCGGCCGCAGCACCGACGTGGCCGTCCCCGTCTCTCCCTCCCCAGAACCAGGCAGAAGCCCACTACAAGGGCCACAAGCACGCACGGAGGCTGAAAGCCATTGAGGCCATGAAGAACAAGCAGAAGGCGGCGGGGGCTGCGGCGGTGGCCGCCGGCCGGGACAGCGCAGTCGACTTCGCCCCCAGCCCCGAGGGCAGCGGGGAGCCCAGCAGCACAGGTACGTGGGCAGGGGGTGCGGGAGGGTCCCGCGCCGGCAGCCCGTGACACCGGAGTGAGCGACCTGGCCGGTTCCCGGCAGCGCGGCAGCGTTCGTGTTCACAGCTCTGCCGTGGCTGCAGCATCCTGAAGAGCCGGGTTAAATCCTGAACCGCAGCAGCCTCGTGTCTGAGCATCCCGCCACGGTCAGGCTGAGGAGGGCTGCGACTAGTGTGGCATAAATGCTGCCACAAGTGCTGATAAATTCGCTTTTGTGCTCCGCTGGCATCCCTGGTGTGCCTGGCTGGGGGCAGCATCGCTGGGAAGGGATGGAAATCCAGCCCGGGGGCCTGAGCAGCTCATGTCCCTGGGGGGAACCTGGCCCCTGTGCGTCCCTGCAGTTGCGTGGGGGAAGTGGCGGGTGTTTTCCCTGTCATTTGCTGTCTTTGGGAGACGTTTTGCACGGCTGCAGGAGAGGAAGCAATCCCTGCCCCCTGCCCGTGCCCTGATGAGGACTCGCACATCCCCAGGGCTCTGCCACCGTGCAGGGATGGGGCTGGTAGGAGCCAGTTCCCCCCTCCGAGCCGAGGCAGCGCCGGAGCCCACCCGGGCTTTTGTGCTGAGCCCGGCTGCCACAAGATAAAAGCGGTGACGGGAGAAACCTTGGGAAAAGCCGTCCTCGACAGGGATGAACAGGAGCAGACAGTGCCTGAGATAGTCTTGGGGAGGACGGGGGTGCTCTCTGAAACCCAGAAAACCCGTTCAAGCACAGAGAACTTTCCCTTTCTGCCCGTTTCTTCTTTTTTCCCCTTTCCCCCTTTCCTTTCCCTCCCGCCAGCTGAAGCCAACGGCCTGCAGGAGCCGGAGGGTGAGTGCAGCAGCCTGGGGCTGATGCCCGGCGCCGAGGAATCGCCCGCGGAACTGTCGGGCAGCGTCGCCCCGCTGGGCTCCCCGCCGGCCTCGGAGCTGTCGGAGGGCACCTCGGACGTCACCAGCGTGGCCTCCTCGGCCGCGCAGGCAGCCGAGGCGCAGGCAGCCGAGGCGCAGGCAGCGGAGTCGGGCAGCAGCGTCAGCTCGGCGGCTCCCGAGAGCGAGAAGGAGGGGAAGAAGAGCAAACAGCACCTGTACTGTCCCACCTGCAAAGTGACCGTCAACTCCCTGTCCCAGCTGGAGGCTCACAACACCGGTAAGGGCATCGCCTGCGCCGGGGACGGGGGAACGGGCCCCTCGCAGCTCCGTCCTGGGCTCCGTGCAAAGTCCTGCCGTGAACAGCCTTGGAGGGAAACGGCGAGCGTTAATGAATGTTACTTTAATTAAAAAGGGTTCATTAAGGTGGCTTGCAAAGATAAGTGGTGGTGTTCTACCTGTGCTGCAGCTTATGGAGTGAATTTTAGCAAGGTCAAATGCTCTCTTATTGTTCATGTCTCTTAATTAAAGACACTTTCAGATACATTTAATCAAGTGATTGGAGGCTACTTTATATTCCGTTGCAGTTTGGCTTTAAGCTGATCGCAACCTGAGTGCCAGTGCCTCTTTCAGACCCAGGATAATCCTCCCAAAAGCAGCTTGGTGGTTTGGGCTCGTGGTCATTTTGAGAAGCCCCTTGGGAATCTGAGCTTCGGGGCCCAGCAGCAAGCGCTGGCTCATCCATCGGCTGCGCCCGGCAGCCCCCGCGGGGTGGGCAGGCGTCTGGGGCTGGCGAGGGTCCCCCTGCAGCGTGGGGGTGGCTGGAGGGGAGGAGGGGGCGGCCGGACCCCCTCTGGGCCTTTACACCCCCCCTGCAGCGCCAGCTCCCAGCTCACCCCTTTCTCTGGTGGATGCTAAACAAGGATGGGCACCCCGGTTTTGAAGGGAAGGGCCTTCCCTCCCCCAGTTCAGCAAGAACTGGGAACCAGTTCCCCAGGCACCTGCAGAGGCAGCAGTAGCAGCCATGCACAGGGGTCAGCTCGGGACACCGCTGCGGCTTAGCTGCAAATGTGTCCTTTTGCTTTTGTCAGCTCCGGTTACAAATTTAGGAGCTGATTTGGGGAAAAAGAACAAACAAACAAACAAACAAACAAACAAAATGTTTGCAGGCTTGCGCTCCTCCGTGGCTGTCACACGGACTCAGGCTCCTTGCTTAACGCCTTAAAAAATAGAATGAATTAGTGGTGACTTAAATTACTTGCCCACCCCCGCCGCGCTGTGCCCGCAGGGGCAGGACAGAGCGCCCTGTCCCCAGGTGTGCGGGGATTTCGGGTTCCTCCTTCCCTGCCTCCTGTAACCCCGCTGAGCTATTCCTGGCTCTGCGGCCGGATCCTCTCTGACCTTGGGCACAGCTCAGATGCTGCAGCACGGCGGGTGACGCGTGCCCGGCTCTGCAGACTGTGCTAACGCCCGGGGACAGGCGACAGGCTCCAGCACACGCTTAAAATAGCAGTTTCTCCGAAGGTCTGGCACATGGAGAGGGGGGGGTCTCTGGGAAGCTGAGCATTTCTGGTCTGCCTGCGAAGCGCAGCTGGCCCCGAGAGCTTGGCAGGGTTTGGGAACAGGCTGCCACATCCCCGGCAAGAGTCCGGACTGCCAGGCACCTCCCTGTCCCCTCTGCCTCCAAGTGCTGCCGGGCACAGGTTGGTGGGGGGACCGGGGTCCCACGGGCGGGGGGATGCACAGCGCTGTTGGGCGGGTTGCTTGGAGGATATCCTTCCTGCTGCCGCGGCACGGCACGGGGTTTGTTTGCAAAGTCGGTGTTTGCTGAGTGTCCTCTCTGCCACCCAGGCGCCAAGCACAAGTCAATGCTGGAAGGTCACAGCACCCAGATCCGGCGAGGCCGAGGCAAGCTCCTCTCCCGGGCAGGGCACAAATCCAAGCGGATCGGCAACAAGGGCAGCATCAACATCCAGAACAAGGCGTTTCACTGCCAAGTGTGCGAGATCTACGTGAACTCGGAGACCCAGCTCAAACAGGTGACGATGCCAGGCCTGGCATGTGCCTTTCCCCTGGGAACGCAGGGGCACCGGGCACGGGCGCGCAGACCCCTCTGCACAGGCACCAGGGGCTCGGGGGGTGGGTACCCGATGGTCCCCTCCGAGAAGGTGATGGGCATCCCCCATGGACCCGAGCCACACGGTGCCGTGGGTCTGCCCTCGCTGTCCCGGCTCCAGGTGATCCAGCTGTTTTCCTCTCCCAGCACATGAGCAGCCGGAGGCACAAAGACAGGCTGGCGGGGAAGCCGCCCAAGCCCAAGTACAGCCCCTATAACAAGCTGCAGAAGAACGCTGCCCTCGCAGTGAGTATTCTCAAGGTATCTGTCTCCCTGCAAATTACCCACCCGGTTTGCTCTCCGAAATGTCGTTTGCCATGTTAGCCATCTCTTGCAGTAAGAGACACAGGAGCTGCTTTTCTTAAAGCTTCAGTTCCCTTGATCACATCTAAGCTGCTCCCCTTGGGGAGGGCGGGCTGTAGTGGTGAGAGGAGTTTCGAGTCTTTATTCCTGGGAAGGAAAGCACGGGAATAACTTGTGAGTCCTCTGGCAGCAGCATTCACAACTGCAGCACTTGTGATTCTTCCACCGGTTTCACAATTTCTGAAGGGGAGAGCTGTGATGGTTGGGTGCTTGGGGCTGGCACAGCTGTTAAACGAAGCCTAAGCGTTTGCTTGCAGAGACACATAGCTTAGCACAGAGTTTGGCAGCAAAAGCCATCCCAGGGCACCAGAGGAAAGCATGGATGCAGGGAACAGCCCAGCCACAGCAGGTCTCTGGGCTGGCGTGATGGGGCCGAGGACCTCCCTGGGGAGGTTGTAACGACTGGAGCATCCTTGCGTGCTCTGACCCGGGAGCAGCCAAGCCGAGGGAGCCCAGCTGTGGGATGGAGTGTGTCGGGTCGGGGCCGTGTTTACTGCAGAGACATGCCGAGAGCTCAGCTGAAAGTCAGCGTGGGCAGGGGCTGACGTGGGGCTGTCTGTCTGGCCCGGGGAGCTGAGGCTGGGGGCTCTCCTGCAGCCGGCTGCCTCACAGTGTCTCCTCCTCCCTCCCCGCAGTCCAAGCTGGCTTTGCAGAAGCATCTCACCAAAACCCTGGCGACCCGCTTCTTGCCGAGCCCGCTCACCGCGGCCGCCGTCTGCGCCATGCCTGGCCCCCTCGCCCTGAGACCAGCCGCTGCCACCACCCTCTTCCAAGCCCCGATCCTCGGACCAGCCCTTTTCCGAACGCCACCGGCCCACGTCCGCACCACGCCGGGCCCCATCGTCTTCGCGCCCTACTAGAGCCGCTCGCCCGCCGAGGGTCCGTCTGCCGCAGACCGGGCTGTGCCGTGGGGGCTGCATGGTGTGGGGCGGCGCTCCCGGGCAGGCTGCTCTTCTAGCTGGTGGGAAACCATAGTCATAGACATCAACCCTGGCTTCTCCTTTGCTTTGAGCGGGCTCCTGCTGGGGCGAGATACCCCGGCACAGCCCGGCCAGCCCCGCCGTGCATCCCCGCCGCTCTCCCCGCCCGTGCCGGCCCCGTACTCAGCAGAGGAGCCCATCACACGGCTGGGCGGCACACAGGAGAGGACGGTGCCCGAGTCACCCTCCCAGTTAACGGACTGGAAGAAGAGGAGCTGGCTGGTCCTTGGGGGAAGGAGCATCCCTCTAGCTGGCTGGTCCCTGCCAGCCCAGTGGGAAGGGAACTGCGAGGGGAATCTCAGCCCAGCTCTTACTGGGAGAAACGACCCCAGAACAAGCGGAAAGTTGGCAGTTCCCCTCTCAGACCGGGCTGGCTGTGCCCTCACCAGCCCTGCACTTGCCTGTGCTGGCCGGGTGTTTCCTTGCTGCCCACCAGCCCCCTACGCCCCACAACCCCTTATGTCCCACCAGCCAAAGAGCCCCCGCCGTGGCGGGCACCGGCCACACTGACCATATCTTCACTCCAAGAGCAATAGCCGAAGCCCAGGGCCGGCGCCTCCTCCCTCCAAAAGCACACTGCCCCTGCCCTGGCCCCCGAGAAGCACACAACTTGGGCATGCGGCCGGAGACGGGCTCCGCTGCAGCCCAGCGAGGACGGGAGAGCCAGGCCACCCGGTGCGGGCTCTCCGAGGAGGTGACCCTGTGCTCGGCGCCAGCTGTTTGCCTCTGTCCCACCCACAGGGGACAGCCCTGCCCCTACCTCCCGGGAGATGCTGTGAGGCTAAGTGAATGTCCCTAAAGCACTTTCGGTTCTTCAGTGAAAGGCAATGAAGCTGCTCACCCGTCGGCCAGCTGCCATGCCCGGCCCTCCAACCCCATCCCTGTTAGGAGCTTCCAGGGAGTTACCGATGATTCCCGAAAACAAAGGTGTCCCCAGCAGCCCGGACAATCAGGTATGAAGGAGCAGGCAGCACCCACAGCCTACACTCGGCGGTCCCCATGTGACGCTCCTGTTGTAGCCTGCAGAAAGCTGGGCCCCGGAGGGACCCTGAAGTCGTAGCTCTGCTTTTCACTGTGCTCAGAAAGCCCAGCGATGACCTGGTCTGAAAACTGTAATCACGGCGCTTTGGGTTCCCAGCGCGCTGCTGTAAATAGAAATATGCAGGAAAGTTGCAACCCAAATGGACCTTACGCTGGAGTGACAACCCACCCCAATCTATGCAATCCAGGGGGAGCAGCTTGCCCGCCGCATTTGCTGTCTGCGTTTTACTTTGGTGCTCATGCTGTCTGTACAGCCAGGAGCGGTGGTCAGAGCAGAAAAAAAACAACGCAACACTTAGCTCTGTGCAGACGATTCCCTTCCCATCCCGTGGCCCAGGGTGCTGGCTCAGAGACCTCTGCTGTGGCGTGTTTCCCCCCTGGCCCTTGGGAAGAGGCAGGTCCGTTTATGCACCTGGGAATCCACACGCACAAGCACATGTATCCGACATCTTGGCCAGAAGCAACGCCTGGATTTCAGGAGGATTTTGCCCAGTGCGCTCCACTGATGCTCAGGACAGGGTCCTGGCGATGGGAGGTGAATGGGAATGGGCCAACGGGTAACTCATGCGGCTCAAATGCTTCTGCTTCCCAGAGCTGGCGGAAAGAGCTGGAGCCTCGGGCGAGGGCAGGAAACCTGCGCAGAGGGAGCAAGGCGGCATGGAGCTGTACACCTGCGTCTGGAGGGCCTGCTTCTCACACCGTGGGCAGCGCTGACCTGCGGTGCCACTGCTGCACTCCTGCTGCAGAGGACAGGATTGCGAGGGAGCCCCTGGGTACAGATTCATCTGCTTGAGGCACCTCTCTGCCCTGGGGAGGAGGGAAGTGGAGAGAAGGCACCAGAAGAAGAGCGAGCTTGCATGGAAGGCTGGGCATAGAGACAACCGAAAGGTCTTACAGTGGTGGTGGGAGACCTGGCTCAGAGAGCAGCCAAGGGAAGGAAGGCTCCCAGCAGCAATGGCTTTGTCAGCGACAGGGAAATGGTCCCACAGCCTAGGGGACACGTACAGCCTGGACCCCGCATCCCACGGGACAGGAGCCTGCGCTGGCTGGGGCCCGCGGGCAACAGGAGGGACACAGCTCCGACAGCGTCACAGTGCCAAGCAGTCCGTGGTCAGCCCGGCTCCAGCCCTCCCCTTGCTCATCTCACTGTGCTCTTCCCCAGGCCGCCTCGCCGGTCACTCCCAGCCCTGGCCACAGCAGAGAAGGGCAGCGTGTCCCCTCCTGCAACGTGCCCCCTCCTGCAACGTGCCCACCAGCCTCAGGAGTGTGGGGAGCCAGGAGCAGCTGGCTGTGGCCGTGCTCCAGCCTGCAGAAGCCGCTTGGCACCGGTGGGTTGTTCCCCTGCATTTTGTTCTAAAAAAACCTGTGCTGGAGCCAGCAGTGGCTGCTCCCATCATCCCTCCACCAGTGGAGTCCTAATAATACAGTCCTACACTTGGCACTTTAACCCCTTGAAAGCCATTCCTTCTAATAACAATAATACTGCAACGAGCTGCGTAAGAACACAATCCCTCTATCGCATTCCCCGCCTCCAGAAACCCTCCCTGCTCCTGTGCTATCCAAAGCATTTACTGCCTTTGACTTAGCATATGCTGTACTAGGTAGTAGGGCATAGTCCATAGCGCTCAATAACGTGTGCCCCTCTGTAAATAACCTTGGAGTGATGTGAACAGTTTGATTCAAAAAAACAAACCACCCCACAAAAACGGAATAAACAGACTCTAGGGACTTGGCCAGTACCCCTCCTGTAATGTTCATTGTATATTTTTTTGATGTACTATAACTGTTGGGGAAAAAAAAAAAAAAAAGGAAAATATTTTGATAATTGAATCTCATGGCTTTATTGTGTTACTCGGTAAATAAAAGGAACAAGTATAAACAAGGCAGGGTTTTCTCGTCTTTTTTTTTTTTTTTTTTTTTTTCTTTTAGATCCAGACTAGCTGAAGGGAACACGTGTTGCTGGGCAGGACCGGGACACCTTTCCCTTGTCTTGTGGTGGTTTTGAGAGGAGAGTCAGCACCATGACAGATGGGCAGCGAGAGCTGCCACAGCCCTAAGCATCAGGGTGTGCAGGCTAAGCACAGTCCCAGCTTCTCCAAGGTCAAGACTGAGTCCACACTCGAGGAGGGCTGCATTGTGGTGGATGTGGGCACCCTGCCCTCAATAACAGCATCTTGCCCTGCCCTCTGCACTATGCATTCACTGGGGCAGGATGACTGACTATTTCTACAGGTAAAGGTGCAGCAAGCACTGCCAGGTAAGGGGCAATCTGCCAGGGAACACTGCAGCACCACAGAGCCAGGTGGGGTAGGACAAGGGAGAGCTGCTCTGACAGCAGCTGGGCTGGAGGCAAGGCCAGCAAATGGGCTCGTCTCACATGGTATCAGTAAATATAAAACAGAGCAGCTCAAGAGAGGGGGAATTGTTTCCTCTGGCCCGGCTGTGCTCAGCCGTGGAGCTGATCCCCACCTGCTGGCCAGCCCCATGCTGTGCCTCCCCTCCAGCAGCCTACAGCCCTCGGGTCTGCCAGCCTGTGCCCAGAGAGCTGAGGGGTGTCATTCAGCGAATCCCGGCTTTCCTGTAGCACCTCCAACATCTGCAGGGGCTGGGCAGTGAAAAGAGCCATCCCTGTCCCAGTGCAGGGAGATGGGTCACCTCTCTTGCCCTCAAAGACCATCCCTAGCCCTGGGACGCCCGTTCCTCGTGCCACCGTGCTTCCTGCAAGCTTCGCGACACCAAACAGACTCAGCAGGAGGTATGTGCAAGGGAAATAGGGAAGTGAGGAAGAGGAGGTGGCAACGGAAGGGAAAACAAGGCTCAGCCATCCATGGATCCGCTGCCCTTGTTCTTGCGACTCAAGGGAAAAGCAGACTTGCTTTGTGGCTGCGTCATCTTACTGGCCAAGTAGATGAACGGCTCGATCAGCGTATGCCGGTCAGCCACAGACACCTCCCACAGCTTCACCTTCTCGCCCTTGGCCCAGTGCTGGGCTGCGTCATGGTCCACCCGGCGCTGCTCCTGCAGGTCACACTTGTTGCCCAAAACCACGATGGTGACCTGTTCAAAAAAGGGTGAGAAGACTCGCTGAAGGTACCAAACGCAGAGCTGAATGGGACAGCCTGGCTCTGCACTGAAGACCCTCAGTGCCAGGCCCAGTCCTGCAGCTAATTCCCGCTCCATGCTAAGGCTTTTTAAAACGCCACATTTCCCAGCGCTCCCTTTTGGCAGCATCCCCTCCTGTTCGGGTCCATGTATCTCAAACCAGCCCCAAAGCTGGAAGGGCCTGTTGAGCACTTGCACACTCAGAAAGCATCCCAGGACAACAGCTGGTTACAACTGAGAGTCTTATGGAACAGGAGCCCCTGTCACCACCTTGTAACAAGTAGAGGAAAGGAGTCTTTGGGTGAGAACTTGAACAAGGGGAGCAGATCCCACTCTGCCGCCCCTTTCCCCTGGGATACTCACCTCTTTCTTGTCTTTGGACTTGTCAATCTCCTTCTTGAGGAGCTCCACTCGCTTGAAGGACTCCTTGCTGTCAGTGCTGTAGACTAGCACGTAGCCGTCCGTGCAGGAGAAGCAGTGCTTGGGAAGCTCCAGGCCGTCCCGCAGGCCCCGCGTGTCGTAGAAGCGCACCTGCTCGCGCACCCCCCGGTCTGTCTCAATGGAGCCCACGTAAATGTCCTCCTGGGTCTCGATCATCTCGGATCCTGCCAGAGAGGCGGGCAGGGGAGACATGGGGACCCTGGCACAACCTGGAGAACTGTCCTGCCGGGTGGCCTGGGGCAGGACAGCGAGTCTTTCCTCCTCCCACTGCCTGCGTGTTTAGGGGCTCTCCAGGTACAGCCTTGCCCAAGGGGGCCAGGCATTGCCCACCTGCAGCACGGGGCCACCTGGCACCCAGCGGAGCCGCCGGGCAGGCCCCTGCCAGGTTCCCTCCCCGTCGTCCCCCCCCCCCCCCAGACTCACCAACCACATGGTTCCCGTACAGAAGCTGCTCCAGGATAGACGTTTTCCCGACGGAGGCCTGGCCGCACACAACCACCTTGCAGCTCTTCCCCATGCCGCCTCACCGAGGGCCGCCGGAGGAACCCGCCTGCCAAACACGGCTGATCAGGGGAGGGCCGGGGGGGGCTGCCAGCGCTGCTCGCACCCACGGCCCCGGCCGGGCGGGGACACGAAGGGCCCGAGGGGACGCGGGAGGCCCAGCCCGCAGCGGCCGGGGGCGGGGGGTCACCCCGGCTGTACCCACAGCCGCCGGCGGTCGGGGGGGGGGACGGACACCCCGGCTGTGCCCACAGCCCGCCCGGGGCGAAGCGGCCCGAGAGCAGCCTGCGTGACCGGCGGGGCCTCACCTGCGCGGCGGCGGCAGAAGGGGCGCGGCGAGGCCCGGCGGGCCCACAGCGCCCTCTAGCGGGCGGGCGGACCGGGGCCTTGCCGGGACCCCCGGGCCGCGGTGACAGCGGGTGAGGGCCCCCGGTACTCGGTACCCGCCGGTCTAGCCCCGGTCCCGTCCCCGGCCTCCCCATGGCGGGCGGACCCCGCGGCCGCCCCGCCCCAACGCCGCTCTATGCCGGCCCGCGCCCCGCCGCCGTTGTCCGCGGAAGCCCCGCCCCTTCCGGCGCCGTGCCCGTCCCCCGCCCCGCCCCACCGTCCGTCCCCAGCCCGGCCCGGCGGTAAGATGGCGGCGGCGGCCGAGTGTGATGTGGTCATGGCGGCGCCCGAGGGACTCGGCGAGCCCGAGAGCGAGGAGACGCGGAGGTAGGGCGGCTGCCCAGGGCCGGCCTCGCCCTGCCGGGCAGGGGAAGGGGACGGCCGGTATCTCCTCCCGGCGGGCGGGGCGCGGCCCGGCCGGGGCCCGGCGGGCGGGTGAGGCTGAGGCTGAGGGAGCCGGGGGCGGCCCTGGGCTGCGGGGGCGGGAGGGGGCCCCGGCCGTGGCGGCGGGGCCCCGGGGGCCTCGGTGCGGGGGAGCCGCAGGTGCTCGGCCGGCCCTGCTCCGCGGGGGGGGGGGGGGGTCAGGGCCGGGGGGCCGGGGGGCCGGTGAACGGGCAGGGCCCCTCCGGCCTCCCCCGCGGGGCCGCGGGCGGGCTGTGGGAGCTCGGGGGGGGGGGGGGGCGGCAGCGCCGGCGGACCGCGAGCAGCGGGGCTCGGGTGGGCGCCGGCAGCTCCTGGTCTCGGGGACGGCGGGCAAGGCAGGGTGTGCTCCCGGGGGGAGCTTCGGCAGGTCCCTGCCCGGGGGGGGCAAAGGCCTTTCTCCAAGCCGAGCCTCGTCCCGCGGGGAAACGGTGGCTGCTCCCCGCCGGGGCTCCGCAGCGAGGGCCCACAGTCCCGCCCGGGGCTGCGCTCGCTGCCGGGTGACGCTTTATTTTGGGATGCCCTGGCTGCGCGTCCCGTGCGAGGCCTCATGGCCTCCGTGTGTACCAGGATTAGAACGCGCACCCTGTAGTGGAGTCAGGCTGTCTTCGGTCAACTGGAGTTTGAGTGCCCTAGAAATAGAAATAACGTCCTTTCTGTCTCGAGGCCGCACGGGCTGGTGTCTGAAGAGCGCTTTCTCCCATCGCTGAGGACAAGGAGGAAGGTATTAAACTGTGGTGTAGAAGGGAAGCTTCAAGCTCGTAGTTTTGAGTGCTCTTTGCTTCTTCATCATACCCAATTGCCTTTTTGCTGGTACCATTTGAAACCTGCATGCAGCAATTTTTACTCTGTCCTGCCTTGGATAATGGGAAGAATGTCAGTTGCAGGCATGTGTTTGGGCAGAGTCCTGCTCTGAAAAGGTTATTGTAATTCAAGAGCCTCTTCAAGTTCCAGTAGCTGGTTTATTTCTAAAGTGATCTGGTGCACCTTGCCCAGGGGAGCAGACAGTGTTGCCTGAGGCTGGGGGTGGTGGGAATCCCAGCCTTTCTTGCACATTTTCTTCTCAAGAGCAAGTGAGCTGGTTCCCAGCAGCAGCCAAGCATTGCAGTCTCTGCAGGCAGTGAGATGGGAAGGTCCGATGTCTAGGAAACTCGGCTGGTTCTGCAGCATCTAACGCTGGCAGCTGCTTATCTCCTGGGGAACTGGGGAGGAGAGGACTATTTCTGTAGAAGGTGAGGCAATTGCTCTAGGAAATTATTTGGTGGATGGAATTAAAAGGAGGAAACAAAACTGAAAGTAGCCTCTGAGGAACAGTATTTTCAAAATAATATTGATGGCCTGGGGTGTTTTGTGCTGCTTGTTTACTGTCAGAAATTGAAGGCTTAAGGAGCTGTGCTGGGAAGGAGCTGGCTTCCTGGTGATGTCATTCTAAGGAGTTAAATTAGATGATGTTGCTGAAGAGGCACCTGGATGTTGTGTATAGAATACTGACAAATTGCATGGCCTGTAAAGCTGGGAAAGCCCTGTTTATGGGTAAGTCATTCCTTCCCCCAGGCTAATTAAATGTGTTTGAAATGTTAAAAATATCCAAATGTAAAAGCTGTGCTGAAGGCACAGTCATCTTCTGATAGTGACCTCTAATGTTACCCTTCCTTCCTACTTCCCAAGTTTCGTGGCAGAAGCGATGGGTGCAGGAAACCGGTCATGAATAGTATGATCTTCTTGGGAAAGGCTGAGCAGGTGCAGAAATAGAAGAATTCGTGGGCAGTGTTCGGTCCTCGCTCTGCTCTGAGGGGAAGGTTTAGCTGTGAAGAACAGACGCAGTCTCATGCATCTGGGTTTTTCTTGGTGTCAAAAGGCCAATGCCGTAGTTTGTGGTTGTTAGCATGCAGTGCTTTTGTTAGGTGCTTTCACGTTTCCTTTTTTGTTGTTGTTGGGATATTAATCCTTTATCCTGCTAAAAGAGAAACGTATAGGTAGGAGATGATTATTCTACTTCCAGTTATTCTTTTTGGTTGCTCAGGAAGTGCAGGCCTTACACACTCATGCCTTTCTGCCAGCCTGGGCAGATTTTCTTGGGGTCCTGTGCGTTAACCTTTTCTCTAGTTTGGCCCTTCCTGGCTTGCATCAGTTGCTTAGCTTTTGTGGCTTAGCTGATCCACTGTAAATTAGGGTGATAGTCACTGTGTTAGGGACAGGAGTTGGAGGCTTAATTAGGTATCTAATGTTTGTAGAACATCTTGAACCGTGAAGGGGCTATGCAGGCACTCCACGCTAATGGGCATGAACAGACATACACTTGAATCTGATTTAGTACAGCCTTTATGATGTGTCTGTGCTAGCTTGTATAAAAAAACAGCAACAATAAGTGAAAACCTTTTTTGAATCATTGCTGTAAGTCAGCATCAGGGGTTTCCATGTTCTGTACTTCTGTTTAGGAATTACAGTACAACAAGGTACAGATACTTTGCTTGAGGACTCACCTTTGTCTAAACACATGATTCTGTTCTCCGTGGCTTAATAAAACTTGGGAAATTAGCAAAAGTGGAGATCTGTATTTCAGAATGATTGTAACTAATGCACTGAAACAGCTGAAAACATGCCAAATGGCTCACTCACAGGTTGTTTAAGGGACAGGAGTAGTGTGTGGTCACAGGATAATTATTGTCTGCTGCTGCATAAATTGTGGGGGTCCTTATGGAAAAGGGTTGATGTAATTGCATTAATTTTATCTGCTGGGTACTGGTGCTGTTACTGCCAGCTCCTCTGCTGGGCAGCAGCTGATGAGCAGGGGTTGAGTTGTGGTGCAGTGTCAGGGACTGGTCCACCTGCCAAAAGTCACTGTTTTTAATTAATTTTAAAGTTTTCTAACCTATGGGGACAGTTTTTTCCTGGGCCCAGCTGGTCTGTGAGCTTGGGTCACTGGAGTTTTGCCAGGGAGAATTTCCTTGTCATCTTTATGGCAGCTCTAGATTCTGTCTGATGTGCGTGCTTAAGGCTGGATCTTTCTCCTCATTCTTCAGCACTGGAGGATGTAGAAGCCTCTTAAAAAGAAGTATCTCAAATTGTTCAGAAAATATCATTATGAAATGATCTGCCCAGACTGTTGGTTTTACAGTGCTTTTGCTGCAGACTTCAGATGTACTGATGCCTCAGTAAGAAGTCATAGTTAACCTTAGTAAAGCAATGAATGTGAAATTTGCCGCACAAAGGAAATTGTGCAGAAGTCAAGAAGGTTTCACACCTTGCCTGACTTTGGGTCACTAATTAGTTTGACAGATGTTGCCTGGAGGTTGTCAGGTGTTGGTGAGTAGCAAGAGTCTTTCCACTCCTTTCATGCTATTTTGCATGAAATGAGTTGCATCTTGGTCAGGCTCCTTGTGAATAAATGTTGTTACTTGACTGCGTTCACAGAGAGTGGCGGGGTTGAGTCAGATGTAGGGGCACCGTTGGGAAGGTTCCGCTATTCCTGTTCTACTTGTAAATGGGCGCTTGAGTTTCCCAGGCTGTAAATCCAGCCTATTTTACTAATATGTAATTACTTTATGATCTTATGATAATACAAAGAGCAGCAGAAGCTGCTTGCATAGTTGTTTGCTCTCCCATAAATTTGCAGACTATTTGAATACTCTGAATTATGTAGTTGCTTTATATAGTATGAAAAGATGGTCAGTACCTACAGTTCCAGCCTGTTTCTTTAACATGAGACATGATTTTTTAGGGTGAATCATGTTGTAGATGCAGTTCTTTTACCATGTAATTCTTCCAGCTGGCTAGCTTCCTTCATTTAGGCCTCTCTGGAAAAAAGCATTCTCTAGCTGATTCTAGACCCTTCCGTGGGTTTTCACGACAGCTATGATGTGACCCTGCCAGAAATGATCATGCCATTGCTATGAATTAGGTTAATACTGAGCTCTGTGAGCGAGGTGTGTTACATAACTGCACAATTAAAGTTCGGGGCTTGTCTGGCTGTTTTTACTTACAGCTGCAGGGAGAGGTTTGGTTCATTTCTTTAATTTCTTGTGGCATATTTTGGTTCTTGCGGCTCTTGGTCTTCCACGTTTGAGTTTGTCCTCGGGTATTGGGAATGTTCTGGCTGTGTGTAGAGGATAGCGTAGGGGTTTGTGTGCCTTCTCTGGAGTAAATGCCAGTTACATTGCAGTGTCTGCCCTTGTGAGAGACTTGAGGCAGACCTTTGCTTTTATGTTTCAGCTGGTGAGTCTTTAGACTATCTATGCAGGTATTTGCATGTACAGACTCAAGATTTCCCTGTTTTGGGGCATGCTGTGAGTAAATGTCATTTTCATTTCTCTGTTGCAGCTAGTAGTAAACCCACTCCTTGTTCAGTGGGGGGTGCTGGTGTGCAGATAAATGTGTTGCGTGGTGTACTGTTCTGCTCTGTGTTCAGTTTGGTCTCTACTGCAATAGGGTCAGCATGATGCTGTCTACCTGCAGAGGGTGATTGCAGTATATGTTATATATGATTTTATGTTGTTTTCTGCACCAGAGACAGAAAACACAAATGCTACTGATGGGAGATTATATATATTGCCTTTGCTCTAAATCATCACTCAGAGCATAAAACCTAACCTGGACGAAGGGTCTCTAAAGTGTACAGGGAAGATACCCTGTATAGTTCTGTGGCCCACATAGTGTTTGGCTTCTCTTCTGAGTCCTGAAAGAAGGGAGAGGAGAGTATTGTATGTCCAGTGGCAAATATGACAGCTAATTTTAAGCTCTAGACATCTGCCTGCTGTAAACTGTATTGAGATCACCAAACTTATTTTACCCCAGCAGCTGAGTAACATCCGACAGCTGAGAATCTGGACTGGATTTCAACTAAAAAAAAAAATGCCAGATAAAGGCACCGTATCCTATTAAAGAAAAAGTCTCTGCAAGAATGGCTTAGAAAAGGCAGGTGTGCTCCTTTTGTCAGAGCATCCCAAAAAAGATTGGTTGGCCAGGACAGGATTTTGGAGCCTTCCTTAAATCCTAGATATTTTAGGGTTTTTGTCACTGTTTCATAATGGTGGCAGGAAATGAAGTAGGAGTGAGAGTCAAGAGGGCTGAGAGAGAGCAAGTCTGCCACCTGCTTAAATGCTGAATTTCTGTAGGTGGGTAGTATTGCTTTGAGCACGTACCTGTGTGCACGGGCTTGGTGCTAGCACATCTAGACCTAGGAGATGCTGTTTGTACAGATCCCCCAAGTTTTCAATGACTTAGAAAATCAGGTGTGTTGCGAAATAGGTCTGCGTACATCTCGTTAGGAGCTGGCGTAGGAGGGGTGGAAGCCATGATCGGTGCTCGAGTGGGGGCAGTGTGTGGAAGCTCTGAGGAGGAGGCAGGAGTTGTTAGGCAAACGTGGGATTGTGTCACTGGTGCGCGGGATGGCTGCTTCTCATAGCTCTTCTGGGAACGAGCAGGGGCTGAGCTTTCAGCAGGGCATGGGGAATAGAAGGAGCCTTGTGATGGTTCCTTCTCCCACCAGGCAGGCAGCGAGCTCCTCGCAGTGTGTCCCCTGAGCCCCTGGGTGTGCGAGGGGAGCATCAGAACATGCGGCTGCTGCTTGTCTTGGTGGCAGGTCCTCTAGGGTGACCAGGGCCAGAGCATTTGAAGAATTAGGGGTCCTGACAAATGTTATAAAAGAGGAAAAAAAATTGACTAGCTCGCAGGGAGAGAGTTACTCCAAACAGTTCCCTCCTTGTGAGCCCTTGGTACATGCAAGCAATGAAAGACAAGCTTCTTCCTGAGATCCTTGGTGCAACTCTTCCCTGTCTTCTGTGTCCAGTGTGGAGAGGCCCTGAGAAGACACTAACCTCCCCTCACAAAGCAATCTATTCAGCCTGGATCATATTTTTAGCAAAGCACGATTCTTCTTCAGTTTCAAAAGTAGCAAGTGGGGAATGCAGCCTACATCAGTGTGAGATGCAGAATGATCTCATTCAGGCTGCAGCATCTGTTTGGATTGAAACAATTAGCAGTGATATCAGGAGATCTGCATTTTTTCTTGTTATAGCCAGAGACCATGGTAAACAAGAACTGTTTTCTCTGTGTGCTTTCTATGTCAGTGGAGCACAACTGAGGAGAGATGCTTCTGTTCTGTGTCTAGGAACTCAGACCACAAGCCTTGCATTTCCAGCAACTGTCTTTGCCTTTGTGCTTTGGAAGGAGTTTGCTTTTTCTTTCACAATCTTTTGTCATCATTAAGCTTTAAGCCATGTGAGCAATAGAAATACCTGTGTACTTCCTTTCTGCTAGTGTTATCTGAGGTGCTGTGACTTGTTGATATATCAATCTGTTAAAGTAAATGCTTAAAAAGAAAATAGACCAATGAAAAAGAGTAGAAAACAGTAATTCTTGTGTTTGTGTGTTTTCTCTAGCATCTCAGAATACCAGAGCTTTGTGAAAGTTGGTTTTGCCGTGTATCTGTTTTCTTTCTCCTATTTTCCCAGCTCTACCTAGCAGTTTGTTGGCAGACAGGATGCTCTGGCACCCAGCCCTTTAGCTGTATCTATTAGACGATGCTTCCTTATATTGTGACAGGTAAAATTGCTAAAAGACTTGTGAATCAGGGTCTGGTATGCTAAGCAGGTTACAGTGGTACCTCAGATGAGTTCTGCCTTTAATACTGTTCACCCTTTTCTGTAGACTGTACAACAGAGAGCTGCTGAGGGAAGGAACTTTAATAGGGTCTGTGATTTTCTTTTCCATTTATGATTACAGAAACAAGAGAATAAAGTTTTGGTTAAACTACTTACTGCCAAAGTTCCAGAAGTGCAGAATTGCTGATTAGTTTTTCCACTGCATTTTGAATGTTTGATCTGTAATATTCAAAAAACATGGTTGGACACATTTTTAATCATGCAAAGCATGAGCCCTGCCACTTGTGATATAGATCCATCCAACAGGCACGTAATCATTTCTAGATCTTGTGGCCCTAGGGAGGGAGGAGCACGGAGGGGTGCTGTACTGCTTGCTGTTCAGGGTCTGGCAGTGTGCTGGCTTCTAAGGAAGAGCAAGGCTGTGGGACAAGCACCTTCCTTGGGTGAGGTGGGGGAAGGCTGGGGTGGAGGAGGTAACGGCAGTTTCCCATCTCAGATGGTCGAGTTCATCGTTTGCTGGAATAGGAGTGGGTGCAGTAGGGATGAACTGAACCCAGGAGCCATGACAAGACCCTTCCAAGGCAGTGGGGTGCGTGTGCTAACCCGTTTCTTTGTCACCCTGTTATTTATTCATCTTATTTCAAATAAATACATCAATGTGGTTGTGTGTTCTTTCTGTTGCTTGACTTCAGCAGAATTACAGCAGGGCTGCATCTGGTCCATTGCTGGAGCGTAGCTGATAGCAAAAGTTAAAAATGAAAGTGAAGAGCATGCACTTCAACTGTGGCCTGCGGGCCCTCGGTGTGGCAGCTCCCTGTGTCTATTGTTTTGCCAGCTGGCAGAACTGAGATGGCTCAGTGAAAACAACCCTTTGCATGAGGCAGTTGTGTGGGAATGGCCAATGGCAAGCCTGAATGAGGTTAAAAACATGTGAACTTGTTTCAACACAATTCCCTTTGTTCTTTTTCTAGTAGGCTTGCTGAACATTGCTCTCGTTCACTGGTGGGGTCCCTCCTCCTCGCTTCAGCTCCTGCGCTGCCTTTGCTGAGATGTGCCCTGGGAGCGCTGGGGTCTCTGGCAGCGCTCCCCCCTTGGCGAGGACACTGCGACTTGAGCGTGGTCTGTCCTGGGTTGGCAGCTTTGTACGGAGGGCAGCTTCCAGTAGATAAATGCATTCCTTGCATAAGGATCTGATCTCTAGGTACTTCCAAAATAAAAATGCTAAGCGGTTGTCGACTCTTACCGAGTCTGCTCTGCACCCGCAGGTCTTGGATTTGGCAGCTTACTAAAATGCAGGACTAGTCAGCAGTCTTCCCTTCAGTTTTTATTTTGTATACTGAAAGGGGCTTCTCACAGCAGTACATTCTAACAGTATGTCCTCTATAGTAAGAGCACCTTTTCCACACTTTGAATGTGTTGTAGCTACAGCCTTCAGTGAAGACAGTCAACTTCTATCCTGTTAGGTTTATTAAGAATGTGATTTGTGAAAGACAAAATTGTTTGCTTCCTCTGGGCAAAACCCAGTCCTGTAACATGCCCAAAGTTGCATCTAATTTTTGAGAATTTTTTTAAGGTGTACAGAAATACAGAAGTGAATCGCTTGCCTTATACTTTCTGCGATAGATAAGCCTAAATTTTGAAACGTGAAGATTATCTCTGTGTTTATAGTACCTGGTAGACTGAAGACTGGCTCTGACTCAGGCCTTTGACTGTTACAGTAGTGTTGCCAGATACGGAAATAAAGCTCCTCAGCCCCAAGAGCAATTGAACAGCCCATGCGTACTCTGGAGTTGGGTGGAGATATTTGTACGTGAAAAGTCCTGTGACTCTTCACTCTCTAGTCCTGTATTCTCTGATTTGGCTTCTTTTATTTCCCTTGGGTTTCCCTGGTAGTAGCCTTCCTGCAGCAAGTGGTGCAAAGACACACCTTTGCTTCTGGATCCTTCTTTGAAGAAAACGCTGAAGCCCAGCATTTCAGCACAACCTGGAAGTGACCCATGTTTGAGCCCACAAGTGCAGCTCTGCTCTGGCAGACTGGGGGATCACCCAGCTGTTTTAGCTTCCTTGGCTTCTGCTTCATTGCTTCAGCAAAGGCTATGTTCAGATTAGCTGGTAGTCATCCAAGAGGAATATGATGACCTGTAATAATCAACTTCACCTGTACTGCTTGTGATACAGTCATTTCCCCTGTGCAGGTGATCCCTGCGGCTGGGCAGCTCTAGCAGATGATTGCTAGTTGTTGAAGGAGAGAGTAGCTGGGGCTTGTAGATATGCTGGCCATGTCCCTGGTGGGACATGAAGGGTGGAGTCTGAGCTGGTCTTTGTTCCAATGGTTAGAATTTGTCTTTGTCTGGGGCCAGAGTTCTGGTTGTGCCAGCACTTTGGAGAGCAGACAAACAGTGTCTGTCTCTGGCTACAGCAGTGAAGTCTCAAAAGCACGATGCAAGTCTTGACTGCTGTATCTTAAGAGTGGGGTGATGCTTCTTTTGAGTTGGCCTCATAGTTTTTATGTGTTAAAACAGTCTAGAAGGGGAAGCAAGTGAACTAAATCACTGCATTTAATTCAGTGAAGCTGAATTAAACTTCAACACAATGGTACAAGTTCCCTCTCAGACTGCTTATCTAAAAAGGTGAAGGTAGATGGGAGAAGAAAGAGAAGGGTTTAATTTCCTTCAGGCGAAACTTTGTTTTCAAGAGTTTAAGGGATGCTGCTCTAAACCATATGTTGTGTGTTTTTAAATGTCCTAAACTGTCTCTGCAAATGCTTGCTCTTGAGCGTGAGGACTATTTCTGGACCTGTTGCCAAGGCAGTGCCAAGCTTCTACTTGAGGCTTACACCCTTATTTCTCTTAGATTTAGCTGTCTTGTGAATGTAGAAATTGTTCTTGGCCCTGTTTCTTAAGTATGTGGGACTACTTCTGAAAGATAGACAGTACTCTGTTTCTTGACTTCGGTGATTGCTGAGGTTATGCAGCAGCTCACGGGAGTAGGGCTGGTGTGATTAACCATGTACAACAGAGTTTTGCTGGACTCTTAAGAAGCCAGTGCATCTGAGACTGAAGGGAGGGTACTCAAAGGTGGCTTTAGTCTGCTATTGCATTCCAGTAATATTCGGCTAGGTAATATCCCTGAGTATCCCTGTTCATGGCCCTGGTAAAGTGATGAAGTAACTGAGAGCCAGGAGGACATGAGTTGTGCTGTTTTCTCATGGACAGTATATACAGAGGAATTCTCACAGCAACCGGCTACAAGCATTTAGGAGCAGTGAAGAGTTGTACTGAGGTTGCTTGGGGATCACATGCTTGGTGATAGTCAGAATCTGTTCTGGTGCTCAATTCCTTTTAAAATGTGGTGTTTTGCTTCTTTTCAGAGAAGCTGAATCATTCAAGGAACAAGGAAATGCATACTATGCCAAGAAAGATTACAATGAAGCATACAACTATTACACAAAAGCCATAGGTAAGAACATTTGATGATAATATTAATCTTTGCTGAAGACCATGTCTAAAAATCAAAGCTGGTTATTGATTTAAAATATACCAGCAGAGTTTCTAACAGCACACACTGGATGAAAACTTTTTGCCTGCTTTAATTACCTTGCAAAATTTCACCAGATTGATAATGCAACTCAGTGCAAATGTGGGTGATTGCAGCAGTTCTTTGTTTCTCCTCCAGCCAAGATATTCTTAACATGAAACCAGTCCAGCTTTCTCTCTAATGCAGGGTCAGCAGTGCTGCCAGACTGAACGCCACAAACTTTTGTTCTATATGAGTTTATTCCTGTGCATAGTGTGGGGAGCAATAGTATTATGACTTGCTATTCAAAACAGCTGCTTGACCATCATGCGTCATCTTAAGCCACTCAGGTGACGTTATAGATCGGGGAGGGAATGTGAGTTTTTAATCCAACCACAGCTTTTTAATATGTTCTACAAGTTGTATAGCTGCTTGCATTATACTAACAGTGAGTGCTCTTACATCTTCTCCAGATACCTGTCCTAATAATGCCAGTTATTATGGTAACAGAGCTGCCACACTCATGATGCTGGGGAGATTCCGAGAAGCACTGGGAGATGCTCAGCAGTCTGTCAGATTGGATGATAGCTTTGTAAGGGTATGTGAAAAACTTCATGCTTCTTATTCATGTCTCAATACCCTTGTCTCCACCTACTGCACCTCTTGCAACTCCCTTTTAACTGTCATCTCAGGGCCATCTACGGGAAGGGAAGTGCCATCTTTCCCTAGGGAATGCCATGGCTGCCAGCCGCTGCTTTCAACGAGTTTTAGAACTGGATCATAAGAATACTCAGGCACAGCAAGAGGTAAGAGGTTCTTAAAATTTAAATGTTCCCAGTAGATGAGGCTCTCAAAGGGAATGGGTTGAACTGGTAAGCCTTTCACTTCAAATTTGCAAGGTGGAATCACAGTCATCGTTAGTAATGATACTGTGCATGCTGTGAGGTAATGGAAAAAAATGAGATGCTGTCAAACTGTCTATATCTGTTTTTGAGTAGACCGTCAGGTTGCACAGTTACTTTTGTGTGTGATTGTCTCTTAGCAGAAAAGCATGGAGGCTAAGCTGGTCTTTCACTCAGCACTCCAGAGGAGAAATGGTGAATGGTAGTAAGGCAGCAGGGAAGTGGGTGATGCAGTGTGTAGAAGGTTGCTGCCACTTTTGTATCTTATTTGCAGGGGTACGTTTTCCTGGGCTACCAGTTAGGTCACTTGATTTCAAACTGATTTTAATGCTGGCAAAAGAATTCATGTAATCTGCGTTATTGTTCCATGGTCTGCAGTAGTTTTTGCTCTGATGCTTTAGGGATTGGCTGCTTAAATGCTGCTTGATGGTGTTTTAGAGCACTGACTGTCCTGCAATACTTGCTGTGTTCTCCTGTCTTTCAGCTGAAGAACGCCAGTACTGTGCTTGAGTATGAAAAAATAGCTGAAGTGGATTTTGAGAAACGGGATTTCAGGAAGGTAAGATTAACTTGATTGTTTGCTGTAGCATTATGAACTGACATATTTTACGTGGCCAGTTCAACCAGATGCATGTCTAATTTCCCTGCCTAATATTAGCTGGGTCCTAATGGGAGGTGCTGTACAACATACTTTTGCTATTGAAGCAGGGCTGTCTTGTGAACTGTAATAGTTGTGAAAATGGCAGAGCTCATGCTCTCTTAGCACTGAATGAATGAAAAGTGAAGAGAGTGACTGGCTCAGGCTGAGTATCCTCTATTACTGTTTGCTTTGCAGGGTGAGTGGAACCATGAATGAGCTGTTTGATACAGATTTTGTCAGCAGCAGTGTTTGATCACGCTTTGCTCCTAAAATGCGTATCCAGGATTCTTCTTTCTCAACTCTTTAATTAAAAAAAAAAAAAAAAAAAAAGGCAGTCTGCCAGTATTATAGTGAGGGTCATTGAAGGAGGAATGCAGATCTGCATGGGGCATTCTCCATTACTGTTTCCAAATCTTTCTTCCCAAGGGCTGTAACAGGATGCAGCTGGTACTGACCTGATATAACAAGAAATGACAGCATGAAATCTGAAAGGCACCAAACACTTCTCATGCAACTGTTTCTGTTCAGTGGATGCATGTAAGGCCCAAGTTTGGCCCAGAAAGGAGATTGTCCAGCACATTAAGCTCATTGTTCTGGTCACTGACTCTTAGGCTAAGCTCAAGATTTTGGAAGGGTAAATCCCAGCTTTGTGTCACCTGGTTATGTGGAGCAAATGGGATGTATGGTCAATCTGGATTTCATGTATAGGAATTGCCCTGCCTGTATTGCATGTTCTGGGCTTTTGCATCTGTCCCTTCACTTCTCCCGTCTCACTTCACTGGGGAGGCTTGCATGAAGTGTGATCTTTGTTCCTGGAGAGCTGCTCTTGCTCATTCCTCACCCAGAAGTCATTGGCTTCTCAGTCAGGGGCACAGTGCTTCCCACAGCAGGCAATCGTGATGTCACGGGCCGGGGAAGCAGATGAACCTTGGTGAAACAATGACCCTGTTCTCATGCAGATGTCCCCACCAGAGAGGCAGAGATGGAAAAGACCTATTAGATCACCCTGCCCATTGCAGTCAGACCAATGTAAGATCAGTCCCTGCACTGTACTTTTCTGTGTTTTGTCCAGTCCAAACTGTCTCAATCTATTGAATTTCTGTCCTTCCCATGTGTCTTTATAATGCAGGAAACAGGGGCAGAATTGTCTTCCTTGGCTTTTTCTTCAGGGCCTACAATTTCAGAAGAGTTAAAGGGATGGACCTTCTACAGGTGTCCCTTGAATTTGTGTAGTGCTATGTCATAGTAACATAGCAGGTGCCACAAACCTTTGTACACAAAGCCCTTTAAAAGACAGGACAAAAAAACTGCACATGAGGAAAATTTTCTAATGAAATATGCCTCCAGCAGCAGAGGAAACAGGTGTCTGCACGCTTATCTTCCTGTTCAAAGACAGATATGAAATCTCAAGTGTGGTAATGGTGCAGCCTTTCAAATTAGGCCTTTGGCTATTTGCTTTGCTCACATTTGTGTTTTTTCTCACACCAGGTTGTGTTTTGCATGGATCGTGCTTTGGAGTTTGCTCCTGCTTGTCACCGATTCAAAATCCTCAAGGCTGAATGTTTAGCATTATTGGGTCGCTACCCAGAAGCACAGTCTGTAGCAAGGTGAGTGTCTTAAGGTCTAGAGTTTGAGGAACAGCTGATGGTATGTCCTGGTGGTTGCTTGTTTTCCACAGCCTGAAATCAATGAGGGAATATAAAAAAAGAAATAATCCTTAATGCAAATTGTGATGAGGAAGGGTGTATCGATTTATCCCCTTTAAAGGTAATCTTACCAGGAAACTATTTAGACTCGGTTAATAACCAGCAGTCTTGCTTGAGCAAGTTTCCATACTTTTTGCACATCTGTACCATAGGTGTGATAAAATAACTAAATATCTCAGCGGAGGAAGAGTGCTTTTGGAGATCAGAAGGAAACTGGAATAGGGAAACATTTTATTTTTTTAATATGTCTATTACAGTGACATCTTACGAATGGACTCAACAAATGCAGACGCTCTGTATGTCCGTGGTCTCTGCCTTTATTATGAGGACTGTATTGAGAAAGCAGTGCAATTTTTTGTCCAAGCACTCAGAATGGCTCCTGATCACGAGAAAGCATGTCTTGCCTGCCGTGTAAGTTGTGGATGCTGGGGATAGGACTGCAAAATTACCGGGTTTGGGTTTTTGTTGTTTGTTGGTTTGTTTTTTTTTTTTAACCAAACACCTAACTAGTTCTGCTGGATCAGTCCCTTCTTCCTCCCTCAACATTATCATTCCCCAGCTCTCCAGTAGCAATGAGTGTGTCAAGCCCTTCCCAAAGACAACCAGCTGCTGCTTGAGGTAAAACTGAGTTGCTAGAAGCTCTTTCTCAGAAGGCTGTGATACTTTGAAGACTGCCTCCCTTTCGTTATTCTTTGTTCCTTGATCAGATATAGGAGCAATAAAACTATGTCTATCAGTTCTAAAAGAACTTCTGACTTTCAGATTCAATATTAGTGCCTACAGGTTGACTTGCATTTAAACACTCTTCCTTTCATGTTGCTCCTTCTCTTATTTTTACTCTGTTGTAGTTCTTTGACTGACTTGTAAAATCTGTTTACTTGTATAAGCTCTCAAAAAGTGAGATCCCGTTCCTATTTTTTTTTTAAATACATAAATTTACTTCACTGTCACGTTCTCATCTTAAACATTAGGCAAGCTTTGTTCCCACAGAGAATGCCTGTAACTAGCACTGGCTGTTCCTTAGCGCTTCTCTTGGGGGAAGGCAGAGTGCTTACAGCTCGTTTCAGCTGCTGTAGCAAGGCTGTGACTTTTGTATCCTGTAATGGTGTCTGAAACCAAATTAGAACAGTTATGTTTCAGGACCCTCACCTAGCAAAAAAAGGTGCTTGGTACCCCTGAACCACTTACCTAATGTCCTTATCCAGGGTTTATTTTCTTTTAGAATGCCAAAGCACTTAAAGCAAAGAAAGAAGATGGGAATAAAGCATTCAAAGAAGGAAACTACAAACTAGCATATGAACTGTACACAGAGGCACTAGGAATAGATCCAAATAACATAAAAACAAATGCCAAACTGTACTGCAACCGAGGAACAGTTAATTCAAAGGTAAGAAATGGTCACCTGGCAGGTAGTCTTTCATCATATTCCTCACCACATAGTTTCTAAAATGGAGATCAGAAGTTTTGGAAAGCACAGGCTCCTCTGGCTGCTGGGGCAGCTTAATCTTTCTAGTGCTGTAGGCAATGTTTCAGGTTTTTGTACTTGCACAATGATTGGATCTGTTCCAAACAGCCAACAAAGTTGACTCCTGAAGAAACGAAACTCAAATGCTTGGGCTGCACAGAGTGGGAGGGAGAAGAGGAATGTAGTTTAGCCTTATATTAATCAGCATAAAGGCATCCTTATTTGTTTCCTTCCTGGTAATGAGGAGATCTATTTTCTTTTCTTATTCTTCTTGTAGATCATCTGTCTTGCTTTTTTTTGATCTAAAAAATATGACCTAATTTAAAAACCCTGGACACTTTTTCCAGGTTTGCTGTTGCATTTTAGTCATGCGCTATCCAGAGAAACAGTCAGTCATGTGATTAGTGCTTCCAGTTTCTACCCTGCATTTCCTCTAGGCGTGTTTTCTCCTCAGCTGTCTCTGTGTTGATGCATGCTCTGCCAGCGTCGAGGCTTTTCAACAACCCTGCTTGGTCAAGAGATAGAGGCTATTCTCAGAACCTGGGAAATGGGATGATCTGGAGGCACCAGTAATGGATATTTTACATGGCTGTTTGTGTCTGAAAACAAACAATGCTTTTTAAAAAAATATTTCTTTTAAATATTTTTAAGTTTATTTTCCTGTCTGCAAATTAGTTTGGACACAGAATAACTTGATTATCCAATCATTCTAAGGAAGACCCTTGTTTCCAGGTGGTGTTTCTTAAAGAGAAGCACCACGTAGTTCTAACATTTTGCTAGCCAAGCTTCTAATTTTTCCCTAGGGAACAAAAGCTCTGTGTTTTGGGGGGATTGGAAAAATTTACTAGATGCAGACACACAAAACAGTGAGATTTTTCCAAGATTCTTTACACATTTCAATTGCCTAAAATCATAATGCTACTTAGCAGAATTTGTTCTCTGACTGGGATTCGCTTAACTTTTGTCTGACATTGTAGCTTAGGAAACTTGAAGAAGCAATAGATGACTGCACAAATGCAGTAAAACTGGATGACACGTATATCAAAGCATACTTGAGGAGAGCACAATGGTAAGTAGACCTTTATAATGGACATGCTGAGCAGGTTTGTGGGTAGAAACCTCTTCCCTACAGCACTGAGTGACAGGGATAACAAATCTGAAGCTTAACTGAGTAAAGGGTCCTGTCTTAAGGGGCTTCTAACTTATGCTGATGAGGAGACAGGGGAAGCTCTATGTAGTCTGTCCTGCCTGCATGGATCTGGGACTGCCTATTGATTGTTGCATTTAGGCAGGTTTTGTTCTAAAGCTTGATTTATTATGTTTATAGACTAATGTAAGACATTCTGTCCCAGAGAGCCTCCCTCTTAAGCTTTTTCAGAAGGGCTGTTGTGGGTAAGAGATCTTATACTGGCAGAGCTATTCACGCTTCCAAGAAACCAGAGTTTGAAATGGGATGCCCTGCTTCCCATAAAGGAGAAATCAGCTGAGGCTACATATTTCAGCCATAGATAATACCGCAGTGTAGCACGGTGAGGCTGAGCAAGTTGTACAAAGAAGTTTGGGTCTGTATGTCTCCTTTGTATCTTGGCACCAACCAGGGAAGTAGTCAAAGCTCTGTTCTGACTACAGATTTATTTGCTACTTTCCTCAATACTGATTATTCCCCAGTTTGTGGCAAAGCTGCCTGCCTTGTAGATGAACCAAAACCATTATTGCAGCCTTCCTGTTGTGCATTAATTTTAATTTGCAACATTCAGTGTTCTTCTCAAGCTCCATCTCAGTAATTGCTAAATTATAGTAAGTAGTTAATGTGTGAGTAAGGCTGAAACACCAATAGACAGGCATACATCCCTCTGAGGTGCCAAGATTGTCACTTCTAACCAGCAATGCTAGTGTACAGCTCTGCACCAGCTTCCTTGAAATCTTGCTGGCTGATATTAGTTCCTGCGGCTGGATAAAGTCATTATGAGATCGTTAAAGTAGAACTGGTGCTGCCAAGTGAGATTGCACTTGGAGCCCAAAGTACAGATTCCTGTGCCAGGATTTCCCACAAATAGCAGGTGTCTGGGCTTCCATTCAGTCTAGCAGTGACCCTTTGTGGGTTCCTTTAACGATTGTTCTTCCTGCAGTCCAGTGCATATCTCTTCTTTAATTCATATGCACCCGCAAAGCTTGTCCCTGAACCCCCTTTTGATATTTCCTGTGAAGTACACCTTGGCCACCAGTGTTTCTTTCCACAGTTACATGGACACAGAACAATATGAAGATGCTGTAAGAGACTATGAAAAGGTTTATCAGACAGAAAAAACGAAAGGTGAGTGTATTGGCATTCTTTTTGTGTGCATAAGTTTCCCTTAACTGGCAATTTTGTTGTTGTTGCCTTTGTTTGCTTTTTCCCTCATAATATGCTCTGATTTGCAGCCTTTCACCCCAGCAGGACAATACCGGAAAAGTCCTGAGAAGCACTGTGAAATGCCTGTCTCCTGAATCTGGTTTCTTTTCCAGCATTGAATGCTGAGAAGATAATTTAGCTTGTATCTAAATGCAGTGCACTAGATTCGGAATATCTGGTTATGGTTCTCATTCTTAACTGTCGTCTTGCTTTTTTAGTAGTCTGAAATGAAACAGACAGAGTAACCTTAGTCCTTGTGGTTCATTTTGTAATTCTGGTTTAATAGCACTGAGATGTTCACCTACATTTGGAAACAGCTTTAAGTGGACAGTAAGGCTTTAATAAGCTACCTGTAAATCCAGGTGGGTTGGTTACTTGTGGCACCTGAATCCTTCAACCCAGGTCATCCCAACATGTTGGTCTTCAGCCTCTCTTAAAGCAGGAGGCTGTACCTGACACTAAAGCCACTTTCCTTTGGCATTGCACTTCTTTCTAGAACACAAGCAACTTCTAAAGAATGCACAGGTGGAACTGAAAAAGAGCAAACGGAAAGACTACTATAAAATCCTTGGGGTTGACAAAAATGCCTCTGAAGATGAGATCAAGAAGGCTTACAGGAAAAGAGCACTAATGCATCATCCAGGTACCCACAAACAGTCTGTTATTAGAGCATGTGTTGTTGCTTTGATCCCTTGCTCTATGCATGTGCCCTGTGCAACCATCGCTCAGAGGCAGGAATAAATATGAGAGGGGGAATTTCTGGACAAATAGCACTTCTGACCCCACAAATCTAAATCTGTGACAGTAGCTGGGAATGTGTAGCATTTTCCATTTACACTAAAAACAAAAAGCTTCTTTCCTGCTTGTTTTTGTGTCCCTAGACCGACATAGTGGGGCAAGTGCAGAAGTACAGAAGGAAGAAGAGAAGAAATTTAAGGAGGTTGGTGAAGCCTTTACCATCCTGTCAGATCCCAAGAAGAAGGCCCGCTACGACAGCGGGCAGGATCTAGAAGAGGATGGATTGAACATGGGAGGCAAGTGTTCCTTAAGATATTCTACCATGGCAGCCTTTAAAAAGATTAGACCATTTAGAGTCTGCTTTCTCCTCTAAAGCAAACCTCCCATTTGTAATAATCCTATGAATTGACTTGGTTTGGTCTCTGAAAGCATTTGAATAGCAGATCTGCACTGAATGTTTCAAGTTGCGAACAGTCTAGGTTATATGGTGGATGTTATACTTGATCAAGCCGGTAGGTAGTAGCTGCCACTAAGCAGAATTCTTTCATAGGAAGTGTGAAATAGTGTACTAGAAAGATTGTGCATCCCTAAATGCAGCTTATCCAAAATTCGTAGGTTGCCCTTGTTACTGAAATTGTCTCTCTGACAACTCTTGCTTTTACCTGTTTTTTGCTACTGTCAGTGGCTCTGTACTCTGCTGCTATGTAGCAGTGCTCAGACAGAGCAAGCTGTTTGTTTATAGCTTTTTGTGTGCTTGTAAAATGCTTTATGAGCCCTCAATTAAGTGACAATTTCTAAATTGTGAAAACTGTAACTGGCTGTTTCACTTCCACTCACAACTACCTTTTCTTTCCTGTAGACTTTGATGCAAATAATATCTTCAAGGCCTTCTTTGGTGGGCCAGGTGGCTTCAGTTTTGAAGGTAGGTGGAAGTGTTCTCCTGTCAGCTTTGGGTACGTAAGTACACAAATCACTTGACAGGACAGCTGAGTTTCCCAGAGTGGATGTGCTGTTTGAGGAGAGTATTTGACTTTTCCATGGAAAAGTGTCTAACCTCTTGGAAAGTTCTATCTGCACAGCATCCCAGCTGATGGCTGGTTCTGGTTCTTTTGTGTTCCAAAGCAACAAAACCCAGGGGTTCCCTTTTCAAGAAGTGTGTGTAGGCTTTCCCATCTAGAGTGGTGCTTTGCTGCTTAGGAATAGTTGACCATAACTTGGATACAGCTGCTGGTGCTAAAGCAACAAAAGGTGATTCTTGGTCAGAAGTCCTGTGCATATGTATCACACAGCTCTCTCCTCTGGTTTCATGTGTTATGAACGTGACTCATGTGAATCCTCCTGAGGGCTTCTGCCTGCAAACATTTTGAGGTGACTGGAGGCAATGAAGCAGCTGTTACTCACTGTCGTCCCTTCAAACCTCGTGTGTGGTCAGGCTTTCTTCACACACCTTGGTGTGTAGGATGGCTTTGTACAGCGTTGAGTGAGCTCTCAGCTAGCATCAATATACCCCTTAGGGAAGTGTGTGTTCCTTAAGGTCTTTTGTTAAGTGAATTTCGAGAAGTCTTGCATGCTTTGTGTACTGTTTACCTTCCTCTTTGTAAATTTGCCTCCTCTACCCATATGGTCAGTGGTCCACTCTTGTTGGAAAGCAGCTGCTGGAAATGCATAGCAAAGATCTTCTCTCTCCTACATGTTCAAATGCTTTTCTTTGAATTAAGTACTAGCTTGGCATCAAGCTACTGCAGGATAGTAGTTAACTGTATTGTCTTTGAATTTTGAAAGTGCTAATATTTTTCATTTTCTTTTTCAGCTTCTGGGCCTGGAAATTTCTTTTTCCAGTTTGGCTAAAAAACAAACAAACAAAAAAACAAAAACCACACATACCTGATCTGCTTATTTTAACCTTGAATACGGACATACTTAGACTCCTTCCTTCATCATGTCTCATTGTACTTAGAGCAGTTTCATTTTTCTCGGTTGGAGACCTCTGTTTTGTGTGCTTTTGTGTGTGAAGAGGAAACCAGCTCGGGGAGGGGAAGGCTTGTGAATTTTGTTTTACTGTTAACTTTATTAAAAAAAAAAAAAAAAAAATAAAGCTTTGAATCTTTTGGTCCCTCCATGCTGGCCCGTACTTTCAGACTGTTCCTGCTCCTCAGCAGAGAGGATTTCCCTGAAGTCCTCTCGGAATCTTGACTTGTAAGAGGGTGAAGTAATCTCCTATTTTGTTTTGGTTGACTCCAAAGTGCAGTATGGCAGCATGTCTGGGGTTTGTAGTAACTTTTAAGTTATCTTAATCTTCTGAAAATATTGCCAAGATTCAATCAAGTTTCATACAATCGCATTTTACCTGCCAGCTGTCTTTTTTTTTTTCTTTTTTTTTCTTTTTTTTTTTTGCCATGGTTCTACCAGAATGGTACACTTGGGCATTAACTTCAATGATAATGTGTGAGCTTAACAATTTTGTATCAGAGAAATGCTTCTTTGGATTTAAAAGAGCAGCTTATGCGAGAATTCCCTGTGATGCAGCTAGAATTAAGGGCTTTGTGTTGCCGCTCCAAGAATTGTCCTATTTAAGGGAATATTGAATTTGCTCTGGGCTGAATTTCTTCACCGTACTTTTTTTAATTAATCCACTTGAACATTTAATATTTGTGCTAAAACTTGATTTTGTTGAGCTTGATGTTTGATTTCATGTTACTGATCCATAACGTGGATGACCTCTTTCTAGCTCTGAAGAAATGCAAAGTAAAATTCAGGTTAATAATTGAAAACGGTTACTGTGTGCGTGCAGCAGTGTGCTCTCGTAATGTTTACAGGAACTGTACAGATATGTTAAACTAGTCAAGTAGTTTTCAACTAGAAGTAATTTACTAGTCCAAAGAAGCAAGAAAATGCAAAGTCAAACTCTGAACTGACAGTCTGTCACTTGCTTCTCTTGCACAATGTCAGGGCAAGTGCTGGAGGGATGAGCTTAAAGCCTGGAGCTGCGTGCAGCTGCGCTATCTCAAATTGAAAATGGATTTGGTTTGGTGGTACTGCCAGTTAACATGAATGCTGTTTTATTTTTCACCATAAATGTAGTGTTACAGCAAGATCTCAGCTGGGAGAGGACTCTGCTTCCAGAATTCTTCCCTTTTCTCTAGAGGGTGAAGAACCTTTTTGACTAGGTGCTTTGTTCAAGTTAAGTACTGTCTGTGAAAAGGTTCTGGAGCACAGCGGGTGGCATTGTCTGACAGAGCTTCTCGAGGTCTTGCTCAGAAGTGGGGTGTGAGAGAAAGTGTGTTGGCACTCGGCAACACTGGCGAGAAGGGCAGAGTCTCTGCAGCATTGCTGTATCTGGAGTGTTTTGAACTGACCTGCGGTAGTGTAGTGATGTTTGGAGGGCTGAATTTTGCTTGGCTGAGAAAACGGGTGTTTATACAAATACATGCAAGACTCTTTCCTAGAGCAACCTGACACTAACTTTTATATAATATCTGATTTAACTTCTTACTGCAGGAAGAAAAACTGCAATGAATTCATTGCATGAAATGCTAACATCGTTGTCTTCCTTCCTTTTGAGGGCTGTACTTGTCCTGTTCAGTGGGACAGAGTTGCTAGACCACAATGCAAGTGAACTTCATTTCCAACAGTTGCAATAGTGTCATGGTGCTGCCGCCGCCGAGTACTACAGTCCTGTGGTTGTGTTTTGTCAGATTTATTGACAATCTGCTTTCATAGAGGGAAGATTTAAGGGCTTAAATTCTAGTACTGCAGAATAAAGAAAGAATTCTATAACTCACTCGAAAGTCAGCTTTGAAAATGAGCCAATGTTGAGTAATATTTCCAAAAACAGACTCTACAACATTTATTCTAACTTCCTTCGCACCAGTGTAATGTGATGGACTTACCCGGATTGCACTGAGAGCAAAATAAGGTCCTAGCATCTTTTAGACTCTGAAACGGTAATTATCTGGGGAATTGAAATAATGGTCTATGCATATTGATACTTCTTCAGTTCTCATGGCACTTGTGAGTCAGAGTTTACAGGACTTGTTTTAGTGTGGCATTCTGGATTCATAATGTCTTGTCCTGTGTGTATTGATATTACTGTACAGTTTGGACTTTTATCAGTCTTTTATTACCATGCAGAGACGTGTCCTGCATTTGTCAGTGGTTTTTATTATTATTATTATTATTTCCCCCTCCCCCCAGTTAAGTATGACAGGCTTCCTTCTCTCCAAACTTTGAATGAGACCATTCCTTGGAGGACAGAAGCGCAGTGGCTTTTCTTCTGAGAGAGAAAATGTATACAGCAGATATTTATAAAACTGCACATGAATGCATGATTTAATGTAGTTAAATATTAATATGGTGAGTGCCAAGACTTTTCTAAGGAGCGTTATAATGTGATTCAAAGTGAAGGCGAACACGTGTTCCCTTTTGCACAGAGCGCTAGCGTTTGAGCGGCGTTCAGTGACTCTCCCGTTACCTCAGGACAGCAGCAGCAGCATCTGGAGATAGAGGTGCGGTGGCATTGTAACCTCCATCGTGTCCTCGCACAGCTTGGAGACACGGAACTCTGTTTCTTTCAGAAAAATCTGCTTAGATGTGTGTTGCTTGAAACATTGCCTTTCACACTTGGTAGTTATGGAACATTATTCATGGGTTGTATTTTGTACACAGCCACAGGGAACCTTAGTGCCATTTTTCTAGCTGCTACCACTCTGCAGACCTCCCTGGCTTTCTTCGGCTGGAGAGGAGCTACCAGACGTAGGAATTTGCCACAGAGACAATGAGTAAGTATCTTAAAGGGGTATTATGCCTGTGCTTTTTCTAGAATGGTAAAGAGCTAATGGAGGTGATAGGAGGCAGTTGCTGTAGGTGATACTCTTGAAGCACAAGCACAGTGGGATACACATGCATCGAGCCTTATTTAGAATCGTACTGTTCCCTTTGGTGTGACTGTAGGCAGGTGGAAGAAACCAGTGATGAAGCCCTTCCTTTTAATGAGAAGAGTTGTTTTTCTGGAAGTCAGTCTTTGTAATTATTGAAAGGTTTCTTTTTTGGCATAACAGCAAGAGCCTTAATGCTTCACCCTGAAACGTACCTAAACATGCCCCCGGACTGTTTGTTCCATGTGCAGAATCCCTTGCACCCTGTTCTGCCTGGTGAACAGCCCAAAATACAGATGCCGAGCAGCTTTTGCTGCACAGTGTGTATTTGCCCTTTGGCCTACCAGCTCCTGCCCGGTGTTTCCGAAGGGGAATGGTTGGTGCTGTGGGAGTTCCTGCCGAAGGGAACGACCAAGAGATAGCAGAGCTGACGTGGCTAAAAGCCAGACCGGGCTGGTGTGTAAGGGAGGGATCTTTTAGCGGATGTGATGGAAGTAATTGCTATTGAACAGCTCGATAACTGGCAGAGAAGCTGTCAGCTTCCCCTGTGAAAGCTGTAAACTACAAGAAAGATTGTGTGTGTGTGGGGAGCATGGCTCTTGGCAGACCAAGCGTGTGAAGTGAGGCTCCGTTGTGACTCTATAGTGTTTACAAGGAGATAAGGAGTTGTTTGACTATTACGCTTTCCCTCTGATGTTTTTTTGCCTAATCATGATACTTGTGGTGTCTGAACTGCTGTAGGGATAGTTTCAAGTAGTGAAATGCAGTTGCATTCAAATGAAAAAGGAAGCACTTTCATGCTTTAAAAATTAAAACATGCATCAGTAATGCTAGTGTGTGGGAGATACTTGCATGTATGATGGTCCGACCTCTAGACCACAAAGCCTGGTGTGTTCCTTCTTGTGTGGATTTACTTTACAAATCTGATGCTGTGTCAGCTCCATCTTTTCCTGGGGAGTATTGAGAGAGTCCTTTCCAGATACACTGAACCTGGACTTGAAATCAGCTGTAAAGACCATTAAGATGCTTCTGGCTGCCCACTTTGACAGGCTCTTCACTGTTTCGGCTACACATGCTACATAGGAAAGTACATGGTTTCGTTTGTGAACTTGGAAGTGTTGCTATAAAGCTGGATCCTTAGTGCTAAAGGCTTCTGACTGTTTTGTAAATACATTAATGCAAATTGAGAGAAAGGAGAAAGAAAAAAAATGTTTAGGGACAACAGTATTATTATCCATGGAATATTGCAAGTCCCTCAGCTTTCTGTATCTGAAGGGGATACAGAATGAAAGCTGCTGTGCTGTTGTTTCATTTCCAATATGGAAACTGGCTCAGCCCCTGTGCCCACCTGTGAGCACTGGTCTCAAGCCAGCCACGCGCTGGAGGGCTGTGCTCGGCCGAATCGCTCTTCAACCAATTGAATGACCAAAGCGTTTGGACCACACAGTGGTTTGCTCTTCTTTCAAAATTTCTTCCTCAGTTTCAGTAATAACTAAAGATATTCACTTATCTTCAAGTGGATGATTTTCATCCCGTTTAAATTTGTGCCTTGTACCCGCCCCTCCCCTTTCTTAGGGAAAAAGGACAGCTCGTGTGTTGCACCTACCCGAGTTTCTCCGAGCAGTGCTGAGGTCTGTCTTGGGCTGTTGCAGGAGTGCTGTAACTAAGGCTGAAAGGCGACAGGCTGGATCGCAGCAGTTCTGTGACCCTCCATTCTCCTGGAGGCTGCTCACGCGCAGCAGTACTGTATTCTGGAGATGTTCCTGTTGTCCTTGCTTACCACAGCAGCAGGACCTGGGCTTGGCTTTGAAAGACGATGCGTAATGCTTTGGCCTTCCTCGACATACCCTGGCTTTCCCCACTCCTGCAGAGTCAGGGACAGGATTATCCCCTCTTCTTTGAGTAGTGCTAGGCAAGTTTCACTCTAGCATAGATCTGACCTCTGAAGGAAAGCTCCTCTATGAAATGTGAGCTCTGAAATGTTGTAACCTAGACGATGCCAAGGTGAGGCATCTTCTGCAACGTGGTGTTACTGAGCTAGAGCTTCAGCATGATCGGGTGCCTCGGGAAGGCAGGAGTCTGTTGGGAGAGCTGGGATGCTGCCTCTGGCTGGGCGTGCAGCTTGGCTGCAGTTCTGGCATAGCCAATCTGACCTCAATTACCCCATCTTCCTCCCTTGCTTTCACTTAATAGCTCGTGCTTCAAAAGAGAAAATTGCGTGAAGCAATGTTGGAGGGGTTGAGTGCGAAACAGCAAACCGAGCACCTTCATTGCATGCGTACCTGCTTTGTTGTAACGACATTAAGGAGTAGTCAAGACAAAACCAGATGCTGATGTGAAGCCAACTTAGAGAGGACACTAGACCCTGTGCTGCAGTATTTATCTGAATCGAAATTCTGAATGTTTACCTCAGTGTAAATATCTTAACCTTTCCAGTGGGAGGAAAGGAGTATTGCATGGAGCAATCACTATCCCCAGCGCTTTGCCAAACACATCATCCTCTCTAAGACAGGCTTCACATTGGTATGAATACTGTCCCTCTTTGGACCCTTACCTTTCTAGGATGTGAATGGTAAAAATGTGAATATTTGTTGTTTACTTCATTAGGCATAATTCATAATGATGTGTTTATATGAAGAATATCACAGACTGAAGCAAAACCATATGCAATTGGTTTACTTTATTATAAACTGTATATGATGTACAAACTAATAAAAACTTAAATGACGACAGTCTCACTGTTGTTCTTGAACAGGCAAATAAACAAGATATTCCAGCTGTGCATTTCAGTGCTGGATGTGATCTGGAGCATTGGGTTGTTGCCAGGGCACTGGAGGGAGAAGGGGTCAGCGTGCTCCTGTGCTCCCACGGGAGCTGTCCTGGGCAGGCGCTGGTAAATACGTTTCTAAAGTTTTGATGGAACAAACTGGCCGGAGATTTCTGTTAGGAAAGGTCCAAGCTGAATATCGGGCACTTGCCCCTCTGCCAGTGCAGAAGCTAGCAAGGGTTTTTCTGTTGAAGGTAAGGGAGGATTATGGGTGCTATGGGTGTGTGTATATATAAAACTTTTTATGTTATAATGAGAATTTATCATCATCCATCTTTTTGAAACAGCAGGAACTATTTGGCCTTATTGGTAAACTTGCAGAGTGTTTACCAGATTAGCCCCAAAGCATTCCTTGCTTTTGTTTTAAACATTCAGAGGAGAAATGCTTCTTGCACAGGCAGCGTTGGGTTTCCCAAGCAATGGTTTCAGTGCGCACCCAGCTGCAGGTGAGCTGTGCCCACGCAACAGCTCCTTTACCGATACGAGCCCAGCACATGCTTGTCAAACAGAGTAAGTATTTACATATATTAATAAGGGATTAATTTCACTATGCAGTTCACCACACACTGAGCTGTAGCATGAGTTTAAACTGTTGTCCTGACCTGAATCCATTAGTTGAGCTTTGTGTTACAATAAAGTAGTGACCACAGATCCACTGACCAACTGGCAGACAGTCTGGCTAAGAGCAAAACCATAAGTTTCAATAAAACAGACTTAATAACAGAAGTGCTTGATCATTAACTTTTTTTCCAGCCAATGGTTTAGGTTTGAGCAGACTTAAGTTACACAGTTATGATACCTCCACTTACTTCCTAAATTACAATGTTACTGCCATCCTAACTTTTAACATTCAAGTGCATTAGAGAAAAGTAGTAAAATCTTGCATGAAGTACAGTTCTATACTTCAGACATGATTTTAATTTCTATAAAATAAGATGGAAGAGACATTAGTTCATCTCTTCCACCCCCTGCCAAGGCAGGATTGCTCCCTACAGGACATGGACACTGGACAGTGCTTGGTCCAGCCTAGTCTGACATGTGAAGTGAAATGGCTGGAGCCATGCTACAGGAACTGAATGCCTCTCCTGGTATTTCACATGTTTCCCTTTAAGTCCACGATAACTGTCTTTCAAGACATCATCTGGCAACGGGCTTTCCTTCTGTCCGCTCACCAGCATGTCTCTTCCCTGCAATGAAGGAAGCGTTCACAAGCAAACAGCAAACATGAACTGGGGTAGAGCACGGCTGGCTGCAGGACTGACCTCTGATCAAGGCTGTTAAATACCCTGCTGCCCTCTGCAAGTTCTTTTCTTGGGGACTAAACTATTAGTAACTGCCACACTTGACAGAAGTGATCTACAACTGGGTCTTGCTGGTTTTTACCCAGTAGTTCAGCTACCAGAGTGACTGATGTCAGTCCCTCGGGTGTGGGAGAGGGGGAGAGACATTACACAGTTCACTTGGCTTCAGACCAGTTATGTACAGGCTTTGGTCTGCCACTGCTTATAGTACTGGCATGTACAGATCTAACGATTGTGGTTCATAGGGAAGTTATAAAAGACCATGGTTGATCTTCCTCTGAGGAAGAAAACAAGCAGAACACCACAGCTAATTCTCTCCAGAACCCTTCCATTAAAATACACTAGGTAGCACCTCGATTATGGACATCAGTTATGTGACAGTTTTCCTTTGTCAGTCAAGAGTTGCTTGTTTTCTTCCTTGCTCTGAAGCCAATAAACTCTCTCCCCAGAAGGGCTTCACACTGGGGCTGGCAAAAGGGCTTACTTTAGTAAAGGTAGAATTATTTCTCTTTACACTTTTAAAGGTTACAGGAGTTACTTGCCTTTTAAAAACAAGCAAACAAGCTACCCTGCCCATGCTCCTAGATGATGGTGCAGGAACTAAAAGCAGAGCCCCGTTTGTTGGTGCTCTGTGTTGGCACAAGTTTTCCTTTTCCATAGTAACCTGAGAATATTGCCTTCACATCGATCTTTTTCGAAAGGATGAGCATCCACATACCATTATCAAAATACACCAGTTTCCCTCCTCCAATTTCCCCCACTTCATCCCCTTTGTTCCCTGCCTTTTCCAGTTTCACAAACTCCAGCAGATCAAGCCCAGTCTGGACTGCTTCGACGCCGTTGGCACAGCCAAGGGTGATGTGAGCCCGGCTGCCTTTTGGGAGGTTGTCGGTGGGCAGGATCTTATCGGCATCTCCAGGCCACAGCAGCAGTTGCTGTTCACTCAGCTCTACACGAGCGCCAACAGTTTTTGTTGTGATGAACAGAGCGGAGATGGACAAGGTGAAGCCTTTGCCATAGGAAGCCTTCACAGCCTGGGAGAAGAGGGAGACAAGTCCGGAACACAGTTTTACCCGACTGCAGACAGGTGGGATGTATAGCAGAGTGGTTGGTTTTATTGTCCACAAGCTCAGGATCTGGGCTGATCACATTAGCTCTTGCTTTGACATATTTGAGATACTGCGTGCAACTAGAAGGTCGGGGCTGAAGTTCCTGCTCTGTGAATTTGGAGCTGGTTACATCTTTTTCCTTCACAAATTCCAGTATTTAACTTGGGCTTATCTGTTTTGAAATAATTTAGCTAGAAGTGTAAATACCTTAATTCATCATCATTCAAAGCGAGCTTTGGAGATGATGCTGGAAGTCAGGGCTGGGGGCGGGCAGGGCAGGAGTATTTTATTTGGAACCTAACAGGCAACAGTCACCATTTCTCCCAGTTATGACCTTTCTATTGCACAAGCCGCATGGACATACTTGCTGTCCCTACAATTACCCTCTCAGCTCCCACTGCATCCCCAGCCCACCCAAAAGGCTCATGGATCCCCTGCTGGGAAGGGAGAGGGAGACTGGAGTCCTGGGGAGGAGTCAGAGCCCTGGTACTCACTTCTTGCTGTGCGTATTCCTCGGCTCCAGCTGCTTTTCCAAACTCCGTGTATTTTGTGGTGCAGTGTAAGACCCCAGGCGGCCTCTTCACAAAGTAGCTGGTGAGATCTATTTTTATTTTGGGATCTTCAATAGCATAAGCAACTGCAAATACAGGTAAGCAATATTACTATCAAAAAATGGTGAGCCTAAGTCCTGTCTCAGCTTGCTTCACTAACCTGTTCTTCATGTTTCATCTTTCTTACTGCTGAAAAGGCCTAGATGGGTAAATAAAACTCCCCCTTCCACCTAGGCTAACAGTGGATGCAACTAGAAAACAGAAGCTCCTGCGCATCATCATGGCTCGTCTTAACCTTGATGTTGTACGAATCCCTCAAGGGACAAGGTTGTTCAGTCTTTCCCTTTTCTCTTTGACTCATCGCAGCAAGCAGGGGATGCCCAGCCATGCGTAATGCTGCTGCCATCCAAACCCAGCTCCCTACAGTGACAGACCTAAATAGACTTCTTTGGAAAAACGGTTTCGTTTCTTTTTACTTACAACAGCAACTTTGTCAACTATGGGAAACGGATTAGTAGCTTTAAACAGTTTTTCTTGTTGCTAACTTTAACTAGAAATTTACTTTAGAAGCTGACCAAACTTGTTCCATTTGCTGAATGTTAACATTTCATCAACAGAGTAAGAACTTGGTAAGATACTTCTCATACATACAGTATTTACTCTCCTTTTTGAAGGCTTTGAGACTCCCAAGCTCATCTAAGAAGGCCTGGCCAGCCTTCCTCAGGATCTCTGAACTTCTTTTGCTCAAAAACCACCCAAAATACATGGGTAGGAATTCCTTCTCCAAGCTCGGCTTCATCTTCTTCAGCTCTTCCACTGACAGTTTCCATTGATTCTTTTCCTTCAGCTGCAAGCAATCCATTCGCCACTGGGTTTTGGGCTCAGCAAAGATGACTTTGTACCGGTATTTGTCAGCAATATCAAAGAGTTGGTCCAGTCGTTCCCTCTCATGGTGAGTGTCATCCAAAACGATAACGCTGATATCTCGTTTGCAATAGTCAACTAGATCCTCATCCACCTTTGAATACTCTTCAGGAATGGCGCTTCTAATTAAAGGTGTAATTTTATAGTTATCAACAGAGATGACCTTACAGGCATCTTTATACCTATCTTGAATAGCCTGGGCAAGAGTGGACTTCCCACTGCCAGGCAGGCCTCTTAGAATAAAAAAGGTTTTAGATTCTTTGACTGTAGAGATGGTATCTTCATCGTCAAGGAAGGGGAACTGCAAGCTTTCGGGTCTTTCTTTCGCTGATTGAGTAGACATTTTTCTAAATATTTTAGGCAGGAATGTGTGACTCTTCTTTGAGAAGCCTCTGTTCTGAAATGCAAGAAGAGAGGATTTGGCAGGCTAGCAACCCCAAGAGTCCGCGCGCTCCCGCTGCACAGGCATGCGCCGTTGAGAACCTTTGCAGGGGGAAGGGCGACGCAGGGAACATCTCTACCCCCACGTCCCCCACCCTCAGCTGCCCTGCTTGCCTTAAGCCACCTCTCAGAGCTACCCTGGCTGCTCCCGCAGCAGGGACCCGTGCCCTGTCCCACCACCCACCGGCACCAGCACCGGCCGTCTGACCTGAGGAGCTGAAGGTGCAGCTCCGCTCCCCGCTCCGGACTCGGCAGCTTCGGTCCTGCCTGGCCAGGAAGGGGAAGTTTTACCGTCACGTGGCAGCAGCTGCAGTTTCAGAGGCACCACGAGCTGCCACAAAGCCACAGCCCAGGGAAGAGCGCTTCAAGTGTCAAAATTTATTTCTGAAAAATAAACACTTGTGGCTACTAGATAACGAGGGTGCAGCATGCTGTGGGGAACTCCACCTGAAAACAGGAAACAAAAGTCCCAGCAGGTTGTGACAGCTGCTGCAGTCTCATCGCTTCATCTGAATAAAAAAGGCTGCATGGGGATTTAAGTCTGTTTAGGGACCCTCCGTCCCCATAGGAAAGGCTGTTTCTGAGTGAAGTCTGCGGGGATGCCGTCTCTCGGTTAAGAACTGCCATTTCTTTATGCTATGCTGAACATCAGCACCCCGAATGCCTCGGAGGAGGGAATTTGGGCTCCTCTTGTGACGAAGAGCAATTGAAATTGCTTCCAGTAAAGACAAATCCCTTCCCAGCAGCTGCTGAGCTGAACACGAAAGCGAAACCAGCCCTCTGAGCACCAAAAGAAATGCTCCTATTTGGCAGCAGCAAGCAAGCCGGGAAAAGCGCCGCTGGGGAGCTGGCGCTGGCTCTCCCTCCCCTCCTGCCAGCAGCTCCGGTAACTGGAATCCCAGATTAATTCCCAGCAGGGCCTGGGAAAACATGGGACTGGAAGTAAAGGAGGGATTTCTCCAACTGTGCGAGTTTTCAATTGCATCAACAGGGCAGCCACTGGTTTTCGGGTCAGTATGTGAACTCTCCACCTTCCCTCCCCAGCTGCTTCCTCACCCAGCCTGGCTCTCCAGCCGAACGCTGTGCCAGCAGCCACAGAGCAATGCTGAAGGAGTAAGTTTTGCCTTTGATGCAAAAATTGAGGGGTTTTACATACAACACAAATGCTCTGCCCGTGGCAGAAAAATACAGCTTTCCTGTTTGCAGGGTGAAGACATTGTTTAAAAAACAACTGTTCAATTGATTAACTTTTCTGTCCCTTATTCCAGAATGTGGAGGTGGGTTTTGGTTCCAAAGCGCCCTGGGACCAGGACCCCACTGCTTCAGTGGACGTGTTGGGCAGGGAGCGCTGCCTGCCCTGGGGTCGGCTACCGCGCAGCAGGCCGGGACGGCCGTGCCGGCTCCCGAGACCGGTGCAGGAACGAGCGGGCTTCTGAGAAGAGCAAGGACCACGCGGTTCTCCTGGGACCCCCGCGCTGCCTTCCCCATGGATTCGAGGCTCCCAGGTCATCGCACGATAGGAAGCGGACGGCGTGAGCCGCTCCTCCGGGCAGGGTAGGTGTCCCGTTATCCAAGGGGAACGCTTGGCCCGAGCGGGAACGGGCAGCGGCTGCGGACAAGCCTGGCCTCGCTGCTCCGGCGGCCGAGGGCTGCGGCTGGGCCGGTCCAGCTGTTTGGCCGAAGGCAGCTGCCGGCGACGGCGGTAACTGAGGCCGCTTTTCAAACGCGCAAACAAAAGAACAATAATAGAAAACACCCTCCGGCCCCATTGTTTAGCGGCCAGCTTGGAGGATAATAGTCGCCTTCAAGGGCCGGCCCGGCCGGACAATGGCCCCACAGAGACCCGCCTCGGCGGGCGCTGGGCTCCCCGGGCGGACAATCCCCCATTGAGCCCGCGCCCCCGGCCCGTTCCCCCCCCCCGCCGTCCCCCACAAAGCTCCCGCTTGTCTCCGCGCCCCGGGCTCCCCGCGGGACCGCGGCTCGGGGGAACGATCGCTCCAGGCGGCGGCGAAGGGGGCTGCTGCCCCCAGGGCGGCCCGGGACCCCCCGGGACGGAGCCGCTGCGCGCCCGGGGGGACCCCGGGGACCGTTCCCGGATGACACCCTGCGACCACCACCGACACCCGGAGCCGGGCACCCCGCGGGGCTCAGCGCCCACGCGTCGGCGACGCCGCCGGCGCTCCCTCCCCGCCCCGGTAAACGAAACCCGCGCCCCGGGGGGGGGGTGGCTGCCTTAACCCCCCCCACTTACCATGGTGAGGGCAGCGGCCGCCGGTGCGGAGCGGCGCGGCGGGGAAGCGGCTCTGGGGCGGGCACGGCCGCAGCCCCTTTCATAGCACCGGGCACCCCCCAGCCCCCCCCCCCTTCTCCCGCCTGCGGCCGCGCAGGCGCTGGGGGCCGGACCGGGCCCTCCCCCGGGAGGGGCGGGGGGGTGTCCGTGTCCGTGTGTCGTGTCTTCCCGCCCGCCCCGGGCCGGGGGCTGCCGCCGCGCTCGGGACCGTTCTCCGCCGCCGGGACAGGGCAGAGGCGGGGTGTCTGGGGGGACACACACACACGCTTGTCCGCGCTCCCTCCCCACGCGTGGCCGCGCAGCGGTGGGGAGGGCAGGGGGCGGCGCGGACCGGCAGGTGCGGGAGACGAGAGCTGCGGGACTGGAGCTCCTGTTGGCAAACCCGCGGCCGCAGCTTGTCAGCCCCTACTTCTTCTTCTGCCTCCCTCCTCTCCGCTCTTCCCCTTTGCTCTCGGTGTCCTCCTCTCCTCGGTCCTGTCCCCCCTCTTGACGCGTTCCCCGGTGGTCTTCGCGGTTCCCGGCTGCTGCTGCTTTTTGCTTTTCGCCTCCCCGACGCTCTGTGCTTCGCTCGCTTTCCTCTCCCTCTCTGCGCTTCTCGAGGTTGTCGTCTTCCGCGCTTCGAGCGCTGAAACCGTCCTCTGGGGAGGAAAACGCAATTTTACACCGCGTTCCGGCACTGCGAAAGCAGGAGGGCACAAGGCCGGGCAGACCCCCGGCCCCCGCCGCCGCCCTCGGGACGTTCTCCCTCCCTCCTCCGCCTCACCGGACCCGGTTGCTGACGGCGGGGAGCGGGCACCGGGAGCCGGCCGGACCGGCGCCGGGCTCGTCACCCCGGGCCGGGACCGGCCGCGGACCGCCGCGGACCCCGGGGCGGAGGGCGGGCTGGGGCGGTGCCGCCATCTTCTGCCCGGGCTCGGCATTGCTGCGGGGCGGGGAGCGCGGCGGCGGGGATAGCGAGAGGCGCTTCGGCCCAGGTTTCCGTGCCGTGCTTGCAAGGAAATCGATACTACGTGAATTCGAAGATGCGGCTGATGTTTTCGAAGGCCTGAGCGCTGCGGGTCGCATTCAGGCACGGTCACGTTTTGCTGCCGACCGCGTTCCGCGCCACCGTTCTGCATTCTGGGCTCTGGAGCTGCTCTCGGTGTTCTTAAAAGCGGTTTGTTAAATGGGTGGCACTGAAGAGTGAAACCGGGCTCCGTCACTGTTATCGAGGCTTCGTTGACATTGCTTACTTTGGTTTACACCAGCTCAAGACTCAACCTTCGCTACCAAAAAACTGAGGCCGCTAATTTTAACTATGCTATGGCTTCACATATAAATGAATTCCTGCTACTGTGTGCTAGTACAGAGGATGCAATATGGGCCAGAATTTCGGATGCTTGCTACCAGGGAATGGGGTGCTTTGTTCCCATGCCTCAGTCTGTGCTCAAGAAAAGGAAAGTGGACGATTTTGATATTTATGGAGTGCGGAGGTCTAAATGACAACTACCTTTAAGAGAGTAAACTGTCGTTTCTTCTCTTCTTCCGCGCAGCTCTTCAATGAAGCTTTTGCTCACATCATCTAAGGCCTGAAAGTGATACGGCTCATTAATAAAAGCTCTAGAAATGCAATTACATACTTAAGTTTTTCCTGCTTTCTTTTGATCTCTGCTGTCATTACCACATCCTTTCTTACCGTAAAACTCTCTGCAACAATATTCTTCATTTCTCCCTGCAGTGATTCCTACCTGTTAGTATCCCTTATCAAATGTCTCCTCACCTAAAGATTCCATCTCTCTCACGCTATCATTTTTCTTCTGGCAGGAGAACAGGCTCTGCCTGAGCTCTGGACACCCGTCAGGGATAACCAAATAGGTAAGTGTCTGTGCTGTAACTGTTGCCTGGCAAGGCGTGTGCAGTCAGATCACCCACAACCCACTGTCGGGTCAATGAAGGCTGGCTACCAGAACATGGAGACTGCTTTACTACGGGTCATTGGCCATGCCCAGAAGGTCTTCCGTGGTTTGATGCAAAGTGGTTTCTCTGGGACATTTTGGAGAGGCCAGAAAAGGGTGAGCTGTGATCAGCAGGTGATAGCAACTGAGCACAGGGAAGGCACCGTTGTATTCTGTGTGTGAAATGTGTGCCCCAGGGAGGTCAAAGGCAAACTTTCCCTTGACCTGACCAGGGCTGGGGCTTCATCCTTTTATGTATTGGACTGGTTCATAAACTGGGATTAAGTTTTCTGAGCCAGGAGGTTTCATAACTTTTAATACATAAACTGCTTCAGAGGCTGCATTTTCCCCCTCTTAACATGCTAGCTGTGCAGTGATGTTTTCTCAGTTCACAGGACACTAGACAATAGTTACAGCTAACTTACTAATGCTGCCCCAAGCTTCTCTCCTCTTTGCAACAGCCCACTTACTTACAGTAATGATGGCCTTTTGAGCATCTTCATTGTGAATAAGCTTTGCCTTCTCAAGTGCTTTTTCAAAGTTCAAGATTGCAGACCGGTAATCCTTTAATTTTACTGTAATAGACAAATGAAAACATCTATTTTAACCCAAGATCAAGAGAACAACAACAGGTAAGCAAGCAAGTCTCTGATGAGAGGTCTTGATGTGAACAGTTACTTTGGGTGTTAAATCACAGAGATGTTTTCACTAAGATGCTGAACAGACAGGCTGTCTCCATCCTTAAAGCAAAGTATGTGTTAACGCCTTTACCTTGTGCTTGTGCCACTAGTACAGTAGCATGGAGTTGCCACTCAACATCTCCTTCTTCATCTGCTGACTGCAGGGACTTCTGTCCGTAATTTTGGGCTGCTTCAGCTTTATTCAGCTCGAGGTAACATTGGCCAATTTCATGGAACAGCCAGGTCTTTTCCAGGCTGGATTTTGCCATTGGAATCTTCTCCTCCCAACTTCAAGCAGAGAGTAAGACAGACAGACAGACAGACAGACATTTACCAAACCTCACTAGGTACAGTTACAATTTCAACCACTGATTCTATTAAAAAAAGGGTTCCTGGTACTGTTGGTATGACAAATTTCACAGGCCCCCTTGCTAGCAGTACGAATAAGCAAACTGAAAAGACATAATCTATTTAATTCAAAATACAGCCTTACGCTTTTTCTGTTACTAATTTTACATACGTGTCAATAGCTTGCTGGAATTTGCCGATTCTGGCATAAACTCTGCCAATGTTATCAAGGGCTCTGGATACAGCATCTGGCAGATCACTGCATTGAAAAGAAAAAGAAATCATAGTAGCTGACATAGTCTTGTTCCTGATACAGTCTGAGCTTTGTTCAGCCTTACTTGTTTTCTTTGGTGCTCAACATGACTTCAGGCTAAGTGTTGACAAGTAGTGGTAAAGGACCAATGTCAGACTGAAAGTCATAAAATCAAGGTAGATTTTTTATTTTACCTACAGCTGTTGCAACTGACACCCCATAAGACACAGAGGAAAATGCTTTAGTTTTGTCTTGGTTTTTTGGGGGGGGGCGGGGGGGGGAGGTGGGGTGCAAATCTGGCAGTTCTTGTGAAAGTCTTTCCACTTTTATTTGCCTCAACTTCCCTTTGTTGCCTTGTGGGTCCCACAGAAGTCCCTACCAGCTCCTGGGTCCCTAACACTGATAGATGATTTCTGTCCAAGAGAAAAGGGAAGACCCCAAAACGTGTCTGCAATGTGTCTACAGACTCCTGGCAACATGTCCTGCTCCCTGTGCTCTGATAAGCTTTTGCCCCATGCTAGAGGCAGCTCCTTCTATAATAACGTTGCCTGTGGACTTTAATTTTTTTCCTTAATTAGTTCCCATTCCATCTTTGGAAGTGGCCTGCTTTGACTACCCTTACCTTACAAATGAAAAAGCTGATGAAAGGAGAGGATAAATGCCTTGCTGGGGGCGATGTGAGTCATTAATAAGGTCTCCTCTCACCCTGCTGAACTCTAGCCACCAGAGGGCAAGGCCCCCCTCCCCCAGTCATCCCTGTGTTTCCGTCCTTTAAATGTAACTTTACATGTTTTTAAAAGTACTAAAATTGTGTATCTCATTCCTGCACCTCTACTGCTAATTGTTAACTTTATTTGGCATAACTGGGGAGTGGAGATCACCAGGAGGGAGGCAGAAATTTCTTAAACCAATATTAATTTTAAAAAAGTGATTTGTGAAAATGATAAACAGTCAGTCAGTTACATGTTAAAAGCCCTATGCTGTACTGGCAAAAATAAAACCAAAATCACTTCAGTTCAAGCAACTATTCAGTGTTCTCTCCTGTGCTTTGCAAAACTTGCTAAGTCTTAAGACGACATTTTCCTCCATTCTGTTTTAGCTGAAAGAGCTGCAGAATGTGTTCTGTATGGTCAGGTAACTGTACCTCTTATATAAGTATTTCAAGCCTGCTATCATGGTTTGAATGCAAATGATTTTAAGAGAAAATGTAGCAGAAAACTTGTGCCAATTTAGAGCCTGACCTTCCTGAGAAAGAAGTGCATACTAGAGGCTAAAGTGCTGAGACTGGGACTTGTGTTCTCTTTTGCTTTGCTTCAGCAGAGATTTAGATGTGCCACGTGGTCTAGGTCATTAAAAAATCTGCTTCAGGCTCCTTATTTTTGAAATAGTGAAGGTAAGAACTCACTAGAGACCATGATACTTGGGCAGAGTCTGAACCTGTTGCCCTGTTAAATCTCCAGGTGAGAATTACAATATTACCTGATGCTAAAACATCTTAACAGAGGTACTTTCCTCTTTTCCCCATCCATCTGAACTTCTCAGCACTTACTTCTGCCTGGCAAATTCCAGATCCATTTTATGGCTTTGCAGAGCTGCCTCCATCTGGCCCATCTCTAACTGAGCATTCCCAATGCAGCTGTGGAGGTTTCCAATCAGTTCATTCTTGTTGGGAACTTCATCATCTGACCACCCTTGTATTGTTTTTAGCACACGCTCAGCTTTCTTGCAGCTTTCTTCAGGGCAGTCGCCAGTCAGCACTGGAGACAAAGAGGAAAGTTTAATGTTAGGGTGTGTGGAGACAGTGATATTGGGGAAGTAAGACAAAGTGCAGTTGTGTAAGCCTCAGACAAAGCTTGGGAAAGGTTAGAGCTCCTCACTCTTCATGTATCTCCTACACTCCTCCCTCCAGTCTCCAAGAAATCTGCCCCTAGGAGATGGTACTTCTGACCCTCCACCTGGCACCACTGGAAATCCCTTTCATCGCAGCAAGTAAGGGGAAATGACTCTGGTAACACCTCACACTTGCTGAAGAAACATAAAGGAGAATGATGCTTGTTGTCCAAAGGTTTTGAAAGCTCATAATTATTGCAGCAAGGCAGCCTGGTCTTGGAGATGAAGTTCTAGCTACAGTACTTAGGTTTTTATCTCCTAAATTAGCCCCTTGTGCCCTCCTGGTGAGCTCTGTTCATTGCGCCCAGCTGGGCTACAGTGCTGCAGCAATTAGACTGCAGGATGTTTCTGACACTACCTTCACCCAGCTGTTGTAGCTTAAAAGAACTGAATTACAGTAACAACTAAAGTCTTTTCCCTGCATTGTAAATACATAGCACAGGAAGAGAAAAAGAGACCAGAAGTGGCTGAGTTACTCCTTCCTTCCAGACCACTTGTTTTTCAGCTGCTTCATCTCTCTACAAAGGTATTTTTGAACTATAGGAATTATTAAATCCAGTGGCCTGCATTCTCTCAATAAAACAACTTCTGATGACCAGACCAGAGGCATTTGCTAAGCATGCAGCAGTGGCCCACCTGGCTTTGATATCTAAGTGGTGTCCTGAAAACCAATCAGCAAGACCTCAAGTACGGAAAAAGCTGAGAGAAAAGTGTTGAATTCTATCTCTAAGAAAGTGTTGGGAAAGGTGAAGAATACAAAAGCAGATACTTCCCCAAAACTGCCTACTAGTGTTGTTAATATTTGCACTGCTTCTGTTGTTCTGGTCTGTAATTACTACAGCAAATAATTACATGTGTCAACCATCATTTTCTTACTGTTTCCAGCCAGGACACCTACACATATCAATGTCCTCCATACTCTTCACAATGTATCTGCCAACCTCAGCTGGTTTTTGTTTCTTGTCCCGCATCCACCTTTGCTGCCTGAGCTTGCGCTCTCTCACACGGGCATAAATAGGCTTCTGCTGCTGCCAGAATTCACTGCGTGTGTCCAGGTAGGAAATGCCACTCAAAACCAGGTCTGCTACTTTGATCCCCTGCTTCGTGCTGCTCTGCATCAAATCTGAAAATAAGATGGTAGAACCCAGGAGAGTATTAATATATATGACGGATGAAGCTGCAGTTCGGTGGGGGACTGCTTGTGAATGTTTTTCTGCTCTGATAGAGGCATAGGCCTAGAAATTAAAGTCTTCAGTGCTCCTCAGAACTGATGTGATTAGGGGGGCAGTTATGGAAAACTCCCTTGCTGTCACCCATTCTGTGTGTTTTAGCAAGCTAGAGCTGATGTTCCCAGCCCCTGTGGTTGCTGCCTTCTCTGCTGACAAGAGCCAAGAAGGGGCCCAGTTATTGAGGGCCAGCTGTGATGAGCCAGCACCCATCCTCCTGCACAGAACAACTGGATAGGGCATTTGTACTGAAATGGCACTTTGAAAAGTGTTGTGGATTAGATTGCAAGATGGAAATTGAGAGGGCTTTTATATGCCTGGAAACCAGATAGCGCCCATTATTAATGCTGGTAATACCATAAAACCTGCGAGTAGACTAAATTCTTAATTACTTCTCTACTAACTGGGTAGAGAGTTTCCTAGAAAAATTACTAAAGGGGAATCACCTTTCTGCCTAGTTCTAAAATAAGACACTTCTCTGAATCCTGCATCTTGATCTTAACAGCATTTATAACAAAACCACAAATGAGTTACTCTTATGAGCAACGCTTTGCACTTAATGCAAATGTTAGTGGAATTTATTGTTATGACAGAAGTTAAGTAATTTGTAATGATACTGTTTCTGCTTTTGATTTCATCTGCACAGATTGCTTTGAGTTGATTTACTGTTTGTTATAAAAGCCTGCCATTTAATAGGGAAGGAAATATGCTCATAGTTATGAATATTAGATCTGACTCCAAAAATACCTGTACTCTCCAGACACCTGCCTCTCTCACAATCACTGCAAGCACTGTGTGCTACGTGAGCTCTGACACAAATGAGGAAGAGTAACATAGGGATATAGAAGAACAAAAAGAACCTGCTTAGAAGGAACATTTAGTTAAATACAATGGAGAAGGACCTTCATCCTTGAGCAACTTTTCTAGGTAGGCCTTGTCAGCATAAAGCTCTCCAAGAAGCTGTCGCTCTGTTTTTGGATTCCTCACAGGCTCCCATTTCCTTGTCCATTTTTGATCCTTAGTCAGTTTGACTTGGAGTTTCTGATTTGCTTTTTTGCTCTACAGCAAGAAAAGATAAAGGATGTTGGGGGATGTTAGTGGGAAACAGTACAATTAGCAGAATTCTGTTTACATTCCATATAAGCCAACTTATTTTTTAAATAAAAGCGAAAACTCAGTGTCTCACCAATTGCTTTGGTCATGAGCAACTGAAATTTTGCACCCGATTGTGCTCCCTCACTTCCAAGAACAGGAGGGGGCATTGTACCATTAGTATAGCGGGCAGCACAGAATTAATTCTGCCCCGGTGACTTGTACTGGTCTGGAGGGCTGCCTGGTCAGTGCTGTGGGAGAACATTAAGGCTGTGGAAAAGGCAGGTCTAGTTGTCCGTAGTCAAAGAAACAGAGGCTGTAACAGCAAGGGCTTCTGAAACGTGCAGAGGGTATTTCTAAAGTTTCACATTCAAAATCCCAACAATCACAGTGCTAATCTTTAGGCCCCTTTGTACAAATTATTTTTACCACCGGGTAGCCAGAATTCCAGCTGAAAGAAGCAATGAGCATTCACTGCACTGACTTCAAAGTGAAATGTGGCGTGGCATCTCGGAGGAACAAGGCACTACTTCAATGGACCACCCCAAAATTAAGCAATCGAGAAAGTGTCCATTATCAAAAATGTGAACCTTAAACATCAGGTAAACCCAAAGTAAACACAGTAGATAAATGTACCCTGGCTCCGACCTCAGTGCTGTTACTTATTAGCCTTTGATGGGTGATCAGCAACACCAGACAGAAACAGTCAGGCTAGCAGAGAAATTTCAAACGGGCCTTTGTTTCTCCTTGGCTGCTCTTCCCTGCCCTTCTGCCTTCTCCCTTAAATTTTGTGTAGCTTGAGCCAGAACTACATTAAAAGCAGGTGCATAAATACTCTTATAACGGATCAGTGTGCTTCCTATGCTCAGAAGGCACTTCACTAGACCAGCCATATCCACGCCCATGTTGCTGCAGAAACAATTAATCCTCTAATGCCTATTTCAGAAAGTATTAGCATTATAATAACTCTAGTGGCTCCTAAAGCAAGAGCTCTTCAGACTGTACCTCTGCCTGCCTGCTTATAAAGCGCAGATCCTCTTTATTCTCCAGTTTAACTGAGGATGGACCTGCAAATACAGAGAAAATACTTGTTAGTGTTCAAGAATAGCAGTGCAGAGGCTTTAGAAATTAAAATGACCATAAATGTGCCAAGCCTATAATATCCTGTTTGAAATAAAGCTTTCTGCTAGTTCCTTCATATAAAATATGTGGATGTTGGTATGTTTGGTAAGCAGGGAACACAGCTCATAGATGCAGCTCCTCTCGGGATTTTAATTACTATTTCCACATTGCACCAGGGGACTCCCATCACAGTGCAATTTTCCTACGGAGACATGCTACATCCTGCATGGAAACAGAGGAATAAAAAGGATGGGAGGTTCTTCTGAGGGATCACAGCTGAAGCTTAGAACAGAAGGAAAGCTCTAAGCACAGGGATCTCCAGCAATCCAGACAACTGACATTAGGGCAAAACTCCCATTTCATTTTCACTCTGACATCCAGTTCTGCTATTCGGATTGCACGCTGGCAGTGGAGGTAAGAGTAAAAAACAGCTCCTTGTTTTGGCCTGGTCAGAAGGAAGAAAAGAGCTTCACATGCTGTTGTAGAAGGATTTCCTTCAGCAAGGCAACTGTGCCAAGATGAGCAATGTGAGTACACGCGCATCACAGAAGGTAGGTGTTTCTGAATCTGCCAAGCAAAGCAGATTCAGTAAAGCAGTTTTGGGGATGTGCCCTGTTGATGTTAATGTGTGTGCATTTCCCAACTGTTTAAACATCTAGATAAAATGCTAACATGTTTCCTTGCTGCTTTTCTCCTGCATCTAGGAGCTCTCACTCAATTAACAATCTTCTTGGTTTTTAATCTGTTCATTTGCCTACAGCCCAGGTGCTTGAAGGCATTTAAACCTCTTAGCTCAGTATATCGAGCACAGCAAGCATTTCAACTGAGAGTTGCAAAGATATCTAGGTATTTGTATGAAGCTAAGAAAGCAGCAGTAACGGAGGAAAGCAAGCCAGATCTGGAAACTTTCCCTGTTTTTTTTAAATAAATACCACATATGAAGGAGCTTCAGGCTTTTATGCAGCTGGAACATGAAGTTCATCTGTGACACTTTGAAACTGATTTCAGGGAGAGTAAGGCACTTAACTATCTCAACATCAGGGCCTATGTGTACGGGTGTGCTGCAGGGTGTGTCCTGGCTCTATGAAGGGACAGGCTGTTGGGGATCCACCTGAGCAGTCTCTGACTAGCCGGGCGGGTTTTACATCTGCCTTGCCAGCTACGCACAGGCTGCTCTGTGCACATGTCTAAGGTGGCAGCCCCAGCTGAGGCGTGTGTGCCTGAGAGTGAGTGCACATCCTGTCTGTGCTTGTTGGCGTATGAGAGCGTTGCTAAGAGAAAAACTAAGGGAAAAGGGACAAGTTTTCAGTTTGCTTTGAACATCACTAGGTCCTTGGCCTTTCCTGCATCCTGCAGGACTCCATTCTATGATCTAAGCCAGAAATTATGAAAGCAGTGCTCCATTGCAACAGCAGTTTCACTGGTCTTATGCAATGTAAACTGGAGTAAAGTCAGGATCTCAGGAAGGCCGGTCTCGGGTAGCAAGGCAAATTTCATTACAAACTTTGAATATTAGGATAAAGATCTCAAAATGTATTCCGTAATCAGTAGGGCTGTAAGTAGATGAGCTGCTTTGTTCTGTATTACCTAAAACATTTTCATAGTGACTTTGGAAATTTAAGTTAGTGTCATAATTTACTTACATAACTGAAGTTATTAGACACTGTATATGAATAGGCATTCAGCCAAAACAAGAAGAAAAAAAGAACAGGGCTGTGCTCTTTTTGGTGCTTCATGGTTTCACCTAAGAGTGGCCACTGAGTGCATGAATCCAGAAGCAGAGAGACTGCTGTTGCAGGGTCCTTGGGTCACTTGCTGAGCTAATATGCCATCAGCTGTCCACCGAACAGCTTCTGGCTGTGCTTGTAGGGGCCATAAAATGAAACATCTTACTTCCAATGCAGTTGACAATTGCCTCCTGGGATTTCTCGATACCCAGCCTGAACTTCTGTAGTTCTGGACGTAGTCGGTAGCCTCGATGATAAAACACTAATGCAAATTCAAAATCACCCATGGTATATAATATCTCAGCTTTTTGGTAAAGTCCCTAAAATGATATTGGGGAGAAAAAAAAAAGAGAAAAAAAAAAAAGTTTGAGAGGTCTCAATTAATTCCCCACTAGGCAGAAATGAGAGCCCTACGCTAGGGCTATCTGCATACAATAAAATCTGATCCTGAAACTCCTCAGTTGCTGACTAAGCACCTCCACCTCTCTGGAAGCAATAAAAATGTCAAGGGTGTGTTTAGTTAGCTCTTTCTACACAATACTGTCTCCCAGACCCTTCCGAATTTCACAGATAGAAGACCGGTCCTTGGCCACCCCAGACTGTTACCAGTTCATGCTGTTTACCTTGGAGAATGTTTTGTCGTTTTGGAGAGAAGCTTCAGCATCTTTCAGGGAATTTTCTGTGTCTCCAAGTTTGAGGTAACATTTAGAGCGGGCGACTAGACAGTGCTTGTCTCCTGCTCTCAGCTTCAGCGCCTGGAACGCAGCAGACACGGGTAGGCCATCAGTGCCGGCTCAACAGCACAAACGCATACAAGCACGGATATTTGATGCAACCTGCTCTGCCCCAGCACAGCTCTTGATGACGGACGAGGATAAAAACCCACCGCTTTCACTGAAAAAAGTATTCTCTTGCTGTTCGCCCATTCCCTCTGCTGCAGCTACCCCGCCTTTCCATGCCGGAGGTGCCACAGCCCCTCTCCCAGCGCTCCCCCACGCCAGACGGGAGCTGCCCCCCCCCCCCCCCCCCCCCCCCCGCCGTGTGTCACCCCCCCTCACGCTGTGACCTTCAGGCGCCCTTGGGGACAATTCCCCTCCCGCCCCCACCTCCGTGGGCCGCGTCTCCTCCCCCCCGCCGTGGATGCCCCCTTCCCCTACGTCCCCCTTCCCTCCGCCAGCCGCCCCCACGCGAACCGAGTGCCACCGCCACGCGTGGGCCTTCGCGGCCGCCACCTCCGAGTGCCACCTTGGGGCCCCCTCCTCGCACCCACACCCACCGCCGCCCCCGGCCCCGCCGCGGCACCCTCACGTTGTTGAAGCAGGCCAGGGCCTTGCCGTACTCGCCCCGCCGGCACAGCAGCGTCCCCTCGGCCATGAAGCTGGGGAAGGTGCCGGCCGGCACAGAGTCCGCCGCCGCCGCCATGGCCGGCCCGCCGCCGCCGCCGTCGCCTAGCAACCGCTGCCGGGCAACCGCTCGACTTCCGGCGCGGCGCGAAGCCCCGCCCAGGCGGTGACGTCGCGGTGGCGCGCCCGGGGAGCTTTCCCGCGCCGCGGCGGCAGATCCCGCGCTGCCGCCGCCGCCGTACACCCCCCCCCCAGCCCCCGTTAGACCCCCGAACCCGGCACCGGTGTCCCGGGAACGGCTTCCCCGGGCCGCCACGGTACGGGAGCTCGCTGCGTCGGGTGGGGGTCGGCCGTTCCTCCCGCCGTGGGGACCCGCGCGCCGGCCGGTAGTGCCTAAAATGAACACACACACCCCACGCCGTGTTCCCGCAGCCTGGCGTCGGGGGGGCCCCGCCGTGCCCTTCACGGCGAGTCCGCACAAGCACGGCGGTACGGGGGTGGGCTGGTCAGAGGTGCGGTGTAAGTAGGGCACGCGTGGGTGGCCACACAGAGGTGCGTGGGGAGGGGCTGCGCGGCTTGGGAGGGAAGGAAATGCACGTTTTCCACCAAAACGGGTGCAGGCTCTGACCGAAGCCAGCCGGGGCTGCGCGGCGGGTGTCTCACACTTCGTCTCTCCTGACCCAACCTGTCTGACCAACGGAGGATCCAGTGTCCGTGGGGGTTTTGTTCTTACACCCGCGTTTCCAAAGCCCTGCGCTGGAGGCACGGTCAGAAAGAAAGGGGGTGTGGGAGCGCAGGTGCTTGCTAAAACCGCTTTGCAAGAGCAATCGTATGAATGCCTCGGTTACTGCCAAATGTCAGGCTGAACGGGTTCCTCTGCTCAGCCAGGTCACAAGCCGGTGCCTGCCTGTGGTGGGTTGACCCTGGCTGGACACCAGGTGCCCACCCAGCCGCTCTGTCACTGCCCCCCTCTGCTGGGCAGGGAAGAGAAAATAGAACAAAAGGCTCATGTGTCGAGATAAGGACAGGGAGATCATTCACCAATTACCATCACGGGCAAAACAGACTCGACTTGGGGAAATCAGTTTAATTTGTTACCAATCAAATCAGGGTAGGATAAGGAGAAATCAAGCCAAATCTTAAAATCACCTTCCCCCCACCCCTCTCTCCTTCCCTGACTCAACTCCACTCCCAAATTCTCTACCTACCCCCCTCAGCAGCACAGGTGGACAGGGAATGGGGGTTGCAGTCAGTTCCTCACATGTTCTCTCTGCCGCTCCTTCCTCCTCAGGGGCAGGACTCCTCACTCTTCCCCTGCTCCAGCGTGGGGTCCCTTCCACGGGAGACAATCCTCCACAAACTTCTCCAATGTGGGTCCTTCCCGTGGGCTGCAGTTCTTCATGAACTGCTCCAGCGTGGGTCCCTCCCATGGGCTGCAGTCCTTCAGGCACAGACTGCTCCAGCAAGGGTCCCCTGTGGGGTCACAAGTCCTGCCAGCAAACCTGCTCCAGTGTGGGCTCCTCTCTCCACGGGGCCGCGGGTCCTGCCAGGAGCTTGCTCCAGCACAGGCTTCCCACGGGGTCACAGCCTCCTTTGAGTATCCACCTGCTCCAGCGTGGGGTCCTCCACGGGCTGCAGGTGGATATCTGCTCCACCGTGGACCTCCATGGGCTGGGGGGTGACAGCCTGCCTCACCATGGTCTTCCCCACGGGCTGCAGGGGAATCTCTGCTCTGGTGCCTGGAGCACCCCCTCCCCCTCCTTCTTCACTGATCTGGTTGTCTGCAGGGCTGTTTCTCTCACATTCCAATCCCCAAACTCCGGTGTAGGTTTCCCTTCTTAAATACATTATCCCAGAGGCACTACCACTGTCACTGATGGGCTCAGCCTTGGCCGGCGGTTGGGGCCGACTTGGAGCTGGCCGGCATTGGCTCTATCGGACATGGGGGAAGCTTCTGGCAGCTTCTCGCAGAAGCCACCCCTGTAGCCCCCCACTACCAAAACCTTGCCATGCAAACCCAGTACAGTACTGCAGGGGTTTTGCCAGGGCAGCCCACCGCCTCTCTCTGGAATTAGAATATTCCATACTTTTTGCTATTTGCTGGTAGCCCGTGGTACTGGTTTCATCACTGCAGTGTCCAGTCCTGGACAAACAGATGATGAATGAGAGATGCTGCTGGTTGTCTCCTCCTATCAGGAACTCCAGTCTTGACTTTATTTTGGCCTTGGGTAAGACCCTGCCAAGATTAATGTTTGAAGCAGTTTGTTCCTGCCAAGTGACTCAGAGTGGGTGTGGTGTGTCTGTGCTGCTCAGGTCTCCTGCTCACAGCCTGTAAGATTTAACTTCACCACAGGGGAAAATCAGCACTGCTGCTGGATTCTGGATGCAGCTCAGGAACGACATGGCCCGTCCTCACTCCTGGGATGGGGCTGGAGCGGCTGCACAGCACCGCAGCGTGGGAGGGAGGCAGGGTGTCTCACACACGGGTGTCGAGACAAACAGCAGTGGAGCCCTGGAGTGGGAGGCCAGCGTGACACACCTCTGTCCCCAGGGAGTCAGGCAGAGAATTTTGGTTTAAGCTTTTGGTAACGGTTTTCCATGGAGACTTTCCGAAGGGGCACCGCCGGGTGTGACACACTCTCCCCAACGAGATGGGCAGGAGAATCATGTCCGTGTCCTCTGGTCCCCCTCCGAGTGGTGGCCGTTGCAGGGCTGTGCTCCAGCCCAGTGACACCATCAGGTGGGCCACAGCAGACCTCGCCTCTGGAGCGAGGCCGTCCGCTCCCGTCAGAGAGACCACCCCAGGCTGCTTCCCTCCGGCGGTGCTGACGCGTGCTTTGGTCACAGGTTGGAAATACCAGGGGAAAAAAAAAAAATGAACGTGCGATGATTATTTCTGGCAAACGGAAGAGATGCGCTATCCGCCGTTAGAGGCTCGTTAGAAAACGGGGCACCCGGGAACAGGGTGGCAGGATGGCTGCGTCCAGCCTGAGGCCTCCCAACACCTCCGAAACCTCTCCCGCTCCCGTCTGTCGTGTCTCCGAAACCTCTCCCGCTCCCGTCTGTCGTGACTCCGGCCTGTACGTGTTCTGTGCCGGCGAGAAGCGCCCGTTGGCCGTACCCCCGGGGGTCGAAAGCCCGTGGTGAGGTATGCTGTCTGCCGGTGAACCGCACAGGCTCCCCACCGGGGGCACCGCCGGGCACCTCCTGCCCCTGCAGCTACGACCCCGACACCCCCCCCCGCCGTGGGAGGTGTCGCAGCCCGGGTCTGCCCCCGCTGCCGGGGCCCGTCGCGGGAGCGCTAGGCGGGGCCGTGCGATGGGGAGGGTGAGCGGGCAGCCCCGGGACCGAGCGGCGGCGGCGGCAGGAGCGGGTACCGGCGGGGACGCCCCGGTGTTAGGCGCCCCAACGGAGCCCGGGGCGGGGCGGGTGTCCGGCGGGGAGGCCTCTCCTGTCGCCGCCGTTGGGGCGCGCTGCCCGGGACGACGCAAGCGTGACGGTGGCGTGGCCGCGGTCCTTTGCTCCGGCCTGACGTCAGCGGCGTTGGCGCCCGGGGGTTCACGGCCGCGGGCGCTGCCGGGGGCGGGGGGGCGACGGGACGGGACGGGACGGGACGGGACGGGAGCGAGGGGCGGAACTACGACTCCCACAAGGCCGCGCGGCTGCGCCCCACCGGGGCGGCGGCCAATGGGCGGGCGGTCGCCGCTCAGGCAAGGCACACGTGGCGGCGTCGGCAGCCAATGGGCGGCGTCGGCGCCCGTAGCCCGATGGGCCGGGGAGGCCGCGCCGCGCCGCAGCGAACAAAAGGCGGCGGCGGCGGCGTCGCGGGGCAGGGTGCGGGGCGGCGCGGCCGAGCGGGCGCTCAGGTGAGTGTCGGTGGGCGGGAGCCCGTTCCGGGAGAGCGACCGCGGCTCCTGCCGTGGGCCCCGGCGACTGGGCGCTTTGCGGCGGGACCGGGGCGGGCAGCCCCTCTCCCGCCCCGGCTGGGAGGTGTCTGCGCGCCGGTGAGCGGGGCGGGGGGGAGCAGGGGCCGGTAGCGTTGCTCGGCGGCCCCGGTAGCCGGTGGCCCGCTGTACGGCGGGCGGGCCCGGGGAGCGGGGCCGCAGCCTGCGGGAAGCGTCGTGGTCGTGCTCAAGTAGCGGGTTTGCAGCCGGGAGCGGAGCAGAGAGCCCCCCCCCCCCCCCCTCCCACCGCCGCCCTGACCTTGAGGGAGGCTTGCCGCTCTTCAGCTGAACGATAAAAGATGTCGGTGTCCGGTGAGGTCCCGGCTGACCGGGAGGTTTCTGAGTCATGGGCCGCTTGCGATGGGCACGGCGCAAACGCCTAACGAGGGGCCGGGAGAAAGGGCTCTTATCTGCGCCAGCAGCAGACCCGGGCTTCCTCTCCGCACGGTCGTTCCCTTCCTCCCTCATCCAGAAGCCCTTTGCCAACGGCGCCTGTGCCCCTCTTCCAGCACGAAAATCCCTTTGTGGTGGTTGTGGAGGCGGCAGCCCCCGTTTTGGGGTCTCCTTCCGTTCTTGCTCTTGTACTAGCAGGAGGGTGAATAGCCTGTCTCTCTCTCTTGCTTCCTGTGAATAAATCTGACAGTTCCAGGAGCTGCGAAATGGCTGTTTTCCAGCTCCTTTGTTCGCTACCTGCAAACACCTGCTGCTTATCTTGCTGCTTTGGGAATTCTCTTCCTTTTGTACAGACTTCTCTTTTCTCTCTGTTATACCACATTTGTTGTCTACAATAGCGTCTAAAGACTGAAAACTTACGTGCATCCTGACTATATTGTCTGTAGACATCTGTATTTGTTTCGTTTCCTTAATTGGGTTTGGAGCTCAGAATATCAGCTCTACTGTCTAACACTGTTATTCAAACTCTGTAGAGTTTTCTGCATACGAGACTTCTGTATGAACACGCAGAAAGTGTGTTCTCCATCCTCCAGCTAGCAGTGTTCTTCTTACCATTATCAGCTCCGCTTGAAGCGGGATCCGATACAAAGGACAGCCCCAGTCAGGAATGCCACCCAGCCACGCAGGCCAGAGTACGCACTGCTATTGTCCACTTTGCGAGTGATGTTGGGAAGGATTTAAGGAATAAACTTGTTAAGGACCTTCCCCAAGGCTGCAGAATAAGACAGCCTTTAAAGACAGGATTCCAAATACCCCACTTCTGGCACTAGATGCTTACCAGGGCGTTTGGAGCCTGTCTGCTGCTCTCTGTTAGCCAGACCTAACTCAGTTCGTAGTCTGTTCCCCTCCCTGGCCGCTGTTTTGTTCTCAAAGGTTCCATGTCTGCTGGGAACCTCCTCCAGAGCCACGCATTCAACGCGCTCGCTGCTTTAGCGAGTGTGCCTGCTTGCATCACACCAGAATGATGCCAGGCATTTCATAATGCAGAGCATTGAGGTATCATGACCCGTGAAGTTGGCCGACTGCTGTGGGGCCGCTTCTCTCGAGCCCTCTCTGTCCTCTGATGAAAGCACGCGTGTTTGCCAGGTGGAAGCTGACGTAACTTTTCGTGCTGCTGTGGGCTGAAAATACTGGCTGATCTTGAACTGTGTTAATAAATGACCGGGGATGGAGGGGGAAGGTTGCTTTACAGTGTGGTTTTGTTGACATAATTCCTGGGAGAGAGGGCATGAAATCTTTACTGGAGAGGGAGTCCTTTTCTCCTAACGAAAGCATTGCTCAGGTATGACTGGAGTATGGTATTGATCTGGATCTAAGAAAATTCCATGCATGAGTGCCATTTTCTGTATGAACACAAACTGGTGAAGCTCACAGAGTTATACCTCAGAGACCAGAAAGGGTTTAAAGAAAAATAAATTAAATCAATGTCTTTTTTTTTTCCTCCCCTTGCAGAGTAGACCATTTTGCACTGAGTAGTGCCACACCATCCGACCTCTTTGGGAGTCGAGGAGACTTTACCCAGGTTCTGTTGTCAAGAACGCCTCTTCTTGTTTCTCCATCTTTTTTCTTTGGGCTGTATTGTGTTTTCCCTTCACCTGGTTGCTAGTGTATTGGGGCAGACATATCAGTTGTGTCACAACAAACGCAACATCCGGCTCTTCAATCCTTGTCCAGCTTGCCACCATCATGCTGTTTTTCTCTTGTCAATACACTCAAACTTTCCCCAAGCATCTTTTTTTTTTTTTTTTTTCATATTTAACAGGTGATGTTTTGAGGGAATAAGTGCTTCTGAGCCCTTGAAAAAGTGATCTAATCCATTTCTCTTACTTGCTCTGGACTTGCTAGTAAAGACTGAAAACCAGCACTTTTAAAAATGAGTGGGTGTGGATGATGAGGTCTCTGATGTGTTGCAGGGAAGCGGTTTGTTTTAGAGCCTCAGTAAATGAACACAAATCATTCATGGCAATCAGTGACACTTCAAGAAATAACTTATTCTTACATCAGTAACCCACTTGTCAAAGCAAAACTAGGTGTGTGACATCTGTTCAACAGAGCTCTCTGCTTAAGAAGTAAAGGACAGCAGGCTTCAAATGCAAGAATGGTTCTTGTAACCTGGGCTGACTCCAGAGCTGACCCTGCTTTGAGCTTGAGGTTGGACTAGGTGATCTCCTGAGGCCCCTTCTAACCTGAACTATTCTGTGATCCTATGATCTGTTGCATTTTAACTGGAAAGTTCGTGATGCATGCTGTGGAAGACATTTTAAAGAGGCAGTAGGTTGTCCTTCACTTGGCAAGTTTGGCCAGGAACCAACTGTGTTTCCATCGTACACCCTTCAAAGGAAAAGGCAAGGCAGCTTGTAACAACTGCATCTGAAGGGTTCTGATAATGCGGGTACAGTATGGAACTTGGAATGACCAGCAAATCATTGCAGGCAGCCAGAGAGGCATTATAGGTTAGAAACTGTTAATTCTATCTGCCTCTATCCTAAATTGTGCAGTGGAGGATGCACATTAGGAGCGGACTTGAGAAGGCAATTTGTGCTGCTGATGTGAATCTACCATTGTGTGTGGTGGTTGCAAGATCTGGGGCCTAAAGTCATAAGAAAATTGCTGTTCAGTCTTACCTATGAATCATGATCGGAGCAGTGTCTGGGAGTGAATCGGTAGAAGAGAACGTTATCCTATAGCTTGTATTTGGTACAGAGAAGGGGATGACTTTTTTTTTTTCTCTGCACCCCCTCTGTTGTTCTTCAGAGGTGCATCTGTTACTCTCATCAGTATTGGTTGGTACTGCAGGTGCTAAGCATGACTGAAAATGAGATTATCCATGACAGGTGGGAGTCCTAACCTGCCTCATTCTTGGGAAACTACAAAGATTCTGCTCCTCTACTTCTGTGGTGACCTGCAGTCCATGCTCCTGCTCAGTGTTTGCAGAACAGAAACAACCAGTTAATGGAGTCTGCTCTGATTGTCTGTCTGGTTGATGAGGGACCTGCATGAGCACTACAGCTAGAAATTGCTGATGCCCTATGGATGGGGTTTTTTTTTCCTGCTGATCTTTTAGCTTAACAATTCAGCAGACTGAAGCAATTGTTTGTGCTGTCTGTCCCATGAGAAAGGCAGGGTTGGAGCAGTGGAAAAACTGAGGGGTGTGATTAAAGACTTGCTAATGATTAGGAAATGTCTCTGTGAACCATGGGCAGATAAGGGCAGAACAGCCTCATTCCTGCTGTTCTGTTGCCATGACGCAGGGATTTTGTCATTTTTCATCTACTGCTATTGTAATAATTGTCTAGGCTTTCTCTCTTCACCCCAGTAGGGTTACTGCAAAAATGAGGTGATGAAACTGGGAGAGAAACTAGAGGAGCAGCAGGATGTAATGGCATAAAGGAGGCCGGTCAAGTTTCTGAGAGATGAACAACCTCACAGTGCCGTGCTTTGTAGGAATGCCCCTCAGGTTTAAGCAATCACATGTATGTCACTGTTGTTCCCACTGACTTTTTTTTTACAGGGCTGTTTTTAATAAGACCTGGGGGATGTCCTGGGTCCAGTTTCCTGCAACTGCAGACAATTACATCTTGGTCATTGGCATAACTAGCATCAGCTTCATTGTTTTAGTTTGTAAATGTGGACTGAAGATCTGCAATATTGTTCAGGGGCTCTGTGTCACCCTGGATAAATGAAAAATACTTAGTTTTTCTTTAGATTAAGAAATAGGTTTGCCATTTTCTTTGAATCATCTGCTGCTACTGCAGTGAAATGTGACACTTTTTCTCTGGGACTGGCCTTCAGCATATTGTAGAGTAGGCAGCTGATGGATTTTTAAGGGCTTTGAAGCAAGGGTATTCCAGCTTCCTACCAGGCAAAATAAATAGCTGCAGATAACTTTGGAGCAGGATTTGCTCTCAAATAGCACTGCTTTAAAGCAAAAATCGTAATGGCAAGTTTCAGCACCACAGTACAGATGACTTACTGTAGCATGTGTGTACGCAGCTGTGAAGACAAGGTAGCAGAGTGGTGTTTGTGGGAATTCAATATGTCTGTGTATGCTTGCAGAATAAGGCTGGGTGGGTTTTTTTTGGTGGGTGGGGTTTTTGGTTTTGTTTGGGTTTTTTTTTTTTTCCTTCTTACAGCTCTGCCAACTAGCCCAACATACAGCCATTTCTGTAGTTTTGGAAAGTCTTCCTCTGTAGCTAGCCTGTCGCTGACCATATAATAAAGCTGTAAGCTTTTGGTCAGAGAAGCTGGCATATTCTTTTTGACAATGCTTATCTGATGCACAGACAGTGCCTCATAATTAAGAAAAAAGCTGTCTCAGAATGATACCATGAAACTGATCCACAATTAACAGAGGATAGATACAGACCAGTTCTGCAAACCCACTTGAGATTCTTAGTCTGATGCAGTAAACTCTAGTTGGTGTCTAGTAGTTAAACCATTCTGTCTCTTGCAGCTTCTTTGCTAATAAAGGTTAAGCAGTCAAAGCAACTCTGCTAATATTTGGCTTTTTAATGCAGATTACAACACAGCTTACACTCCTACAGTTTTGTGGCATTTGCAGGGCAAAGATGGGGAGAGAACTGCAATAGGATTTTGTACAGCAAATACCCAGTTGCTCCATATAAGCACAGGAAGCCATGTCTGCAACCCATTCAACATGGGGGTCATCTGCCAGCTAGCTCCCTTACAATGTGTCTGGCCACTGTTGCTTACCTGTTGCAGATTGCTTCCCCCTGAGACTGTTGCATACTTTGCCCCCTTCACCTCTCTTTCTTTCCAATCAAAATTCCTATCCTTCTAGAAAGCTGTGGTGGTTTTACACCAAGAAGAGATGAACATTTCTCCAACTTCAGTGTTCATGCTTAGCTTACAGCCACAGTTGCAGCCTACCTAGGAAGGTTATGCAGTAAGCCTTCCAACTCCTAAAATGTTTGAGGTTAACCCCAGCATTTCCCCTTCTCTCTCTTCCAGTACTCTTCCAGACTCTATTCTACTTCTAGTACATGCTGCTGTTATTTGTTCCCCGATAGCTGTGTATAGATCCTTGCCTTGAGATAACTACATTGTCTCAATGTCACTCCATCTTTCGTAATTAGGAGCATGCAATGGAAGTTCTAGATTGCTTCTGAAGTTACTGCAGAACGGCTGCCTGTAGCCCCAGGACTTGATCTAATTCAGTGGCTCTCTATGTCTTTCTGAGACAATTCTATTCCCACAGGATCTCTGAATAAATGTTTTTAGGAGTGCTTCTTAGAGAGCAAATTAATCTAACACAGCAGCCTCAGCATAGCATTTGTGTGGGCTGTTATGTTAAAGGGGGCTGCAAGGGAGGACAGAATGCATCTTGCTTTGCAGGGCCAGACAACCAAAATGTGCTTGGTCTCCTTTTGCTTGTTCACAAGAGCTCCCCTCTCCTTAGGCTGTGTTAACTTCAGCACCCGGGTAATAAAAACAAAGCATTATTTTTAGCAGACTAAATGTTAGGTGCAAGTGCTTATGGTGACTAGAATGTGGGTTTTATTCTATGAGGAAAGATAGGGTGCTTCAGAAACATTGTCTGATGCTGTCTGGAAATGGGATTAAATTGGAAGTTGCACTGCAGTCATGTTGGAGTTTTACAGAATAATTCTCTGAAAGCAGGAACACTGTTTAACATCTTTTGCCCTTTCTGTAGCTTCTCCTTTTCTATTTTAACACTGGAATTGCATTTGAAAAAGATGTTAGCAGCAAATTTGACTGCCAGTTCTTAAGCCTGCTTAACAACTTTCAATAACAGGACTTACGTAGTCCAACCTGTTTCATTCTAGAGGCATACAGAGAATGCAACCTGCCTCCTCCTACTTTTTGCTGCAGAATAAATATTTTGTCTATTCAGGGGGGGATGGACACAGACCAAACCTCTTTATTCCTGCTCTAGGGAAAAAGGTCTTTATTTCTAAAGATGGCGAATTATTCCCTGACATATTCTGCGCTTGCTTATAGTATGAATAACCCAGTTGATTACTAAGGGTTATTACCCAGAAGGTAGCACAAAAATAACTGTGGGCTTTTAAACTGTTTCCCTCTGTGGGTCTCAAGTGGGACACTTATTTCATGATGGCATGGGCAGTTAGTCTTACTGAGTCATTCAAATACTTCACTGTCCAGATACTCAAATGGAATCTGAGCTCTTCTTTTCTGTGCTGGTGCCTTTCTGCTTTGCAGCTCTCCCAGAAACCATACTAAGTGTGCTTTTGTGTTTCCTGCCACACTGGCTGTGCTTGGGGAACAGTGACATGACCTCCAGTGACTCAGAATGCAGCATGAGCCACTGCTAGAGCTTCTCTGTCAGCAGCCTGGCCCCTCAAAAATCAGAACTGCTTGTTGACCTCTGGCTGATAACAAGATTCAGTTCTGATGTTTGACACATGCAGATAGGTTCACTGGGATGAAGTATTCTTTTAAATAAATGTTTATTGCAGCTAAAAATAAAAGCATCTTTGATACATCTGACTTTGTTGCTGCATATCAGACAGAAAAGGTACAGCCTTGAGATCAGAAATCATTTACTTATGTCAGTTTAGCATATACTCTTTAAAAGAAAGCCATCTTCAGGAAAGGTGTGAACTTAGGAATTTTTAAAAAATTATTTTTCTAAAAAAAACCCCAAACTGTCTAACCTTACTCTGTCTTGAACATCTTGCTCTGTAGGGTGTGAACCTGTTTCTAAGACACCTAGGTTCTGAAACAAAAAAACCAAAGCAATGATATAAATGTGTTCTCATTTTGATAATACTGGTAACATTTTCTTTTCCCTTTAGAAAAAGGTATGGGGGACTAGAAGGTGTAGGTAGGTGTGTTACACAGATCCCACAACAGCAAACCTGGGGTGCTGTGTAGTTAGAGACAAGTTGCCTTAGCTGAGTGTTCCCCTAGACGTGGGGGGATGCTCAGAGCTGGCAGGTTTGGTACAGGCACAGTGGTGGCTGGAACAAGCTGCAAGGATTACGCCTTTCCCTGCAGGCAAGGCTGGACTAAAATAGTGTTCAGGGCAGTGGAATGGGGTAGAAATTTTAAGCAACACAAATCGTTCTTGCTTATCAGGTGAGTTTTCTAGCCTTATTTATAATGGGGAAACACAGCCCCAGCTTTGTATTCACTTTGGTCTTGCACTGAGCTTGGTGATTGGGAGTCTTCTGTAAGAACTGGACTCTGTTCCTGATTGCTTTTTTTTTTCCTCCCCCCCTCAATTCAGACTAGGTAGCCATGTCAGCCAAAGCCATCTCTGAGCAGACGGGGAAGGAGTTCTTGTATAAGTATATCTGCACATCCTCTGCCATCCAGAACCGTTTCAAGTATGCCCGAGTCACTCCAGTCACTGACTGGGCACGACTCACCCAGGACCACCCTTGGCTTCTGAGCGAGGTAAGGAGAGTGACTTGCTTTTCCATAGTGGCTGAGCCCTTGACAAACCTCTGCCCACCCAGACTGCTCCCTGTCAGGCACGGCATGTCGTGCTGCGGCAGGTTGTGAGCAGGACTGTGCTCTGGATCTTTCCTGAAGGACCGGTCGCTGCTGCTGCTCTGCAACATTCATTTGCAACACTGATGAAGAAACAAGCCTTGCTTCAAGGCTGTTGTATCACCTTCTAGGGGGGCTGATTATAAAACTCCTTTAAGGGCTGTGAAATACATGAGCAGAGATATCTGCAGACAAGAAGCTGCTAATAACCACACAGAAGGTAAACGAGGCTAATTCAGACAAAGCAAGAGTCTCTTGAGATGTCAGTCCCTGTTCTCAAACACTTAGTGTCTGAAATCATGGAGTGCTTTCTCTGTGGCTAGCTTTTATGTTCAGTTAGGACACTGCTCAAGTTTCCTGTGTCCAAGCAAAATATTAGGGAAAACTTCATTTTTTGCCTTTTCTGTGCAAGATCTTTTATATCTCTTCGTGTTTCATAGCCCTGCACTTTCTGTAGAAAAAACATATCCAGAGCTCTTTTTATTAGTTGTTCAAGCTGGCTCCTTTCCAGTGCTTAATTACATTAAGTCATTGGTTGGTAGAACATGAATGTTTCGCAGTCCTTTACTGACTGACTGATAGAAGCCCTACACTAAGTAATTAAATGTTCCATACTCAAGTGCATGAGTGAATTGCAAGAAGATATCAGCAGTGCTTCTAAAAAGACTTGCAGAAAGTCGGAAGGGAGCAAGGATGCTATCTATCATTTAAGACAGAGTTCTGTAATGCCAGAAAGGGCTACAGGGTCCAGCAGAAAGACCACAATCAGCGTTCTATACTGTGACATGTTATGTTCTGACTCTACACTAAGTTGCTGAAGTTCCAGGACATATTAGCTGTACAGGAGAATGGCACCCATTTCTTATAAAATAAAAAAAAAAAAAAATAAAATTTGCAAGCTAGAGTTAAGTGTGTTACCTAGGAACACCTTTCCATAGGTATCTTACAAAGAGCCACTGTCAGTTGACTAAAATCTGCATGACCCCTGGCCCTAGCCAGTCTCATACGCAAAGTATGTGGTGACAGCAGGAGCTTTTTTTGTAAGCAGCTGGTTGCTTGCTGTGTCTAATAGTTTTTCCTTATGAGCCTCTGCTCGCAGAGAAATATTAATTTAATGATGCATCTTACAAAGTTTGCAAAACTGACAGGATGCTGTACACTTTTCAGTGTGATTTTTTTTTTAATTTTTTTTTACAGAAAGTGAGTACATGTACCCCATCTTAACAGCTGCTTTGAAAGGGTTATCAAAGTTCATCAAAAAAAGCCAAAACAAACTATCACCTCAGTCTCTGATGTATACTCAGATCTGAGTAGAAATAAGGCAGCTCTTCTCAAAGTACAGTGTAAAAACAACTGCAGACATGTACCAGGAGATGGATTTGCCAAGAGATTAAAGAAATTCTGCAAGGATATTTGCTGTACAGAATTTACTTAAGTTTTTGTTTCACTATCTGCAGAGAATTACTTGACCAAAATCACTTTCTAATGCTTCTTTCTTTTAATCTCTCTTGCACAATGTTGTAGCGTTTAGTGGTGAAGCCAGATCAGCTAATAAAGAGACGTGGGAAGCTTGGACTGGTTGGAATTAACCTCACTCTGGATCAGGTGAAGGTTTGGCTCAAACAACATCTGGGCCAAGAAACCACGGTGAGTGCCACCTTAGCATGATAGGAGCTGGTGTGCAGGTATTCCTCTTGCTTATGGTGGTTTAAAATGCATGTTACACTGCTGCCAAAGCAAGTGAGAAACTGTGCCACATGTAAAATTCCTGCTGGTAAATGAGCACTGATAAATGACACACCTTGATAGGGAGCACAGCTCGGTGCTCCCTATTACTATCTGCCGTCCACGTCTGTTGTGTAGGCCCTGTATGGTGGGAGCTCAGCAGGAATTAGTACCATTTTGAAAATCCCTTCCACTTGGGAGTCAGCAGTTGATAGCTCAAATGCTGTGTCTAGTTGGCATAGCTGCTTCACTTTAATACCCAAGGCAGATTTAACAAGTATAAAAGCTGTCATGAAATTGTCCTCTTATTGTAGCCAGCCTGTGTGTTTTGGCTGATGATTGAGTGTTACTTCAAGTCCTTATTTTAACTCAGTGCTGGCTTGTAATATTTATTCTCCTGGGAATGACACTGCAATGCTGATGATAAAGAAAAACCTGCCATCCCAGCTGCTCTGTTTCAGGAGCTGACAGAGTTCTGCTGCCTCAAGGAAACTGATGCCTTGGCCCTACTGTGATTGATTTGCTGCTGGCTCCAGCACCAAGCTGTGCAGCTGAGCCAGTGAGGCTTGCCTGAAGGCCATTATGAAACAGCAGGCAACTGCATCTTGTGTGCCTGCCCATCAGGAAAATGATGGATGTTGAAATCACTTCTTTAGCACAATACAACAACCACATCTAAAGGAAGAACTGTGCCAAGTACTTGTGACCAATGATGTTCGCTTCTGAAGCAGTGTCCTCCGGAGCAGGGGGTATCTCCAATGGCCTGTGCAGGAGTGACCCTTGAGCCAGAAAACTTGCTTTTGGGTAGCAGGAAAGTGCCTATGCAGGACAGTTCCTGGGACCTTGCTGTAGCTGTCTGTCCCTGTAGGAAGACAAGAAAGGGTTCTCTTACTCTTCCATTCTCACTGACACAGCTTCCAGGGCAAGTGCTGGGCAGAGACTCTGCTCCTGCCACTCCCTGTCTAGCTCAGGAGTTCCCTCACTTCAGATTTTTTTTCAAAGCTCCAAAAGCACCTGAAGCCATCACGTTTCACAGTGTGCTAAGCAGTGCTCTGTAAATGTGCTCTCTCTGGGACAGGAGATGAAGAGCAGCCATTCTGGTATAATTCTGATAGCCACCTGTCCTGTAGGAAAGGGGAAGGTGACTGACTCCTGTAACCAGTGAAGTTCAAATATGCTGGAGTGGTACAGCACCGTGTCTAGCAGGGACAGTGCTTGATGCTGTGCTGGAGAGGGAAGAGTATGGTTCCCTGGGACAGTAGAGAGGTGCATAGGTGGAAGTGGGTTTAGAGCAGTATTGATTAATTCTTGAAGCTTGCCTTATGCTGTCATAAATGTGGATATTGGACAAGTGTTTATTGGTGTTTGTCTTGTTTTCTGCCTACAGATTGCTAATGCTAAGGGAATCCTAAAGAATTTCCTGATCGAACCCTTCGTCCCTCACAAACAGGTTAGTATACCAAATAAAGCATTAAGAAGTGCTTTTAAATCTCCTTTGACTTCCATGCAGCTTAGATGGATTGATATAATGGAGAAAGCAGAAGTTTGGGAGTGTGCTGTTAAGCTGACAGTGTCAATGCATGGTGGTCACAGCTGTGTGCAGGCACAATATTGGTCCATGTGAAGGGTTGTTAATAATCATGTTGGTTGCTGTTATTCTACTGGGGAGAGGTTACAAATTACCTGAGAGGGACCAAGTTGGTTGGTCAAGGCAGCTCACTGCTGCTTGAGTCTGGTACTCCTGAGTGTGGATAACTCACTGTTGATGTGAGATACCTCAGTTTGTGCTGGTGAAATATTCATACTCCACCATGGTTTGCGGGAAACCAAAGATATAGGTTCTTTCAGTGCACTCAAGGAAGGACCCTGGTTTGTGCTTCAGGTGTGTAAGATGGGAGCAGTTTTGTCCAGAAATCACTGGCACGTTTCACCAGGCTGAAGCATTCTGGGCCCTGTCGCTCTCCCTCCCAGGCCAGCACAGCCTGTACAACCCTGGGGAGTGTCTGGGCTGCTCCAGTGCTGCTTGTCCTTGGAAAGCTTAGTGGTGTGCTCAGTTGCCCCTTCCCTAGCATTGACACAAGAGCCTCTTCTTCAAGGTCTTCTCTGGGTGTGACTTGCTAATGCTTGTGCCTGGGTCTGTGGTGCAGGAGGAAGAGTTCTACGTGTGCATATACGCTGCCCGTGAGGGAGACTATGTACTCTTCCACCACGAAGGGGGTGTGGATGTGGGAGATGTTGATGCCAAAGCTCAGAAGTTGCTTGTGGCAGTGGATGAAAAGCTCAATGAATCAGATGTAAAGAAATACCTCCTGCAGTATGCACCAGCAAATAAAAAGGAGTAAGTACAAATGCCCAGTTCTGGGCATGGCCAGCCACCCAGAAACTCCTCTCCTTTATTTCAGTGCAACATCCCTTCGTTCTGTTTCACCCTAAAGCTTGCTTTCCTACACTTCTTGCTGCTCTCAAGAATATGCCATGCATCATAAATCCAAGTTCTTTGACCTTATCCAAGCCACTTGTAAAACTCAAAGTAAGTGTTCGTAGTGCTTTGAGCCTTTGCTTGACAGGAGGACTTCTCAGTCCACTGAAGTCTTGACCTCTGAGATATTGGAGACACGTACTGAATTTTGATCCTTTGTGCTAGCATAAAGAGTTTCTTTTATTTAGTAGAAATGGTGATAAGATGTGAATCTGATTGCTAATTCAGAAATGTACTCGCCCTTACTCTGGCCTAGTCTGAGAGGGTATTCTCTTGCTATTCCTGTGCTCACTGCAAGCTTATCTGTAGATCTCAAAACTTCTTCTGCATCTCCTTTAATTAGATGCCTATACCTAGTTATCTTAATGAGTCATGATTTTTCCAAACATAACATAATCACTGATGGCATTGTTCAGCACTGAAAGGCTGAAGAAGCCTGTCACTAATGTAGTTTACTGCAGTCTCTTCCCTATCACAGCTAACAAAGCTTAGTTCTGACAAAGATGCATATGTGACAGTGAGAGACAATGATGCATTTCTGTCTCTTGGTGACATTAAACAGACTGAGTGTCTATGTGACAGTTGTGAGTAACTATGTTCTCAGCAGAGTTTGGTGGAGTGTAATTAAGATGAGTCATCAAGGTCTTCCTTTCCTTGAGTCATCACCTAGGCTTCTTCCAGAGAAGATGAATGAGAATGAAAGAAATTGATACAGTGTAGATTTGCAGATTGCCACTAATATAAATCACAGCCTGCTCTGCTTCATTTATATTTGGCTGCTTTAATGAACTTGTGTTAAATTTTTTTTACAGCATCTTGGCTAGCTTCATCTGTGGCCTGTTCAACCTTTATGAAGATCTATATTTCACGTACCTTGAGATCAATCCATTAGGTAACAGATATTCTTGGGAGCAGGACTTTCTGTGCTAGAATATTGAAATGTGTACTTTATCCTTCTCTGTTTTATGTAGTTTGCAACAATACTAGGGGATATATGAAAAAGAAGTACAAAAGTGGCTATGATGTGTCCTGGAGCTATTAGTTGAATGAATCCAAAATGAGGACTGCTTGCAAGTGTTCTCTGTTCTCTAACTCCCTGGTGGAAATGAAAAATTCCATTGAAAGAGATGTTAAGTCAGAACTGAAGAACATAAAAATTGCTCTGGTGGATCAGAACAAAACAGCACCTGAACCAGGGCCTGGTCCATGACCATGGTCACTAGTTAATTCTTAAGGGAACTCTCTGAGTTTGGTAAATACAATTAAATGACTGATGTGGAGGAAGGGGAACAAAGGTGACCTAGCTTTTGTAATGATCTCTTTATGGTGTCAAATTTTGAGTAAATCTCTAATGCATGTCTCTGTATAAAACAGAGCTAATTCTAATATTTTTTTTTTTCAAATGCAGTGGTGACTAATGATGGTGTCTACATCCTTGATTTGGCTGCAAAGATTGATGCAACTGCTGACTACATCTGCAAAGTGAAATGGGGGGATGTGGAGTTCCCCCCTCCCTTTGGGAGGGAAGCTTACCCAGAGGCAAGTAACAACCCACTCTGGCCCAAATCCCTCTCTTATGGAGACTACAAGATTAATTCCTCATTGCCTGTATGTCCATGGCATTGAGGTTTTCCTCTCTTGTGGGTTTTGTTGCTCTGTTTCAAGTACCTTGGCATTACTCTCTATGATAAGAGCTTGTGCAAACCTATGTACAGATTGCTGTAGTACTAGGACTTCTCATAATAGCGCTCTGGACTGCAATTGCTTTCCATCTTTGCTTGGGTGTTGTTTCAGTTCTTTAATTCGGAATTGACTTTAAATGGAGGCTTATATTTAACTTCATTCAGCTATGTGCCAAAGCTCTGTACTTCTACAGTCTTCCTTATATGGTTCTTGCCTGCATTGCTCCCCGTCAGCATCATTTATTTTTTGTTGGAGCACTGGTTATTGACAGCCTCGTGGCAGCTGATGCTCCCTCGGTGTTTCAGTTACAGTTTCTGAGAGTAGAGTAGCAGTCGTGTGCAAAATCTGCTTGCGAGTATGAATCCAGAGAAAATAATTGCCATATTTCAAACTTCAAAGTAAAAATAAGATGTTAATACACCTGTTTTCCTGAAAAGTGATGACCAAGAAGAGGCCTGCAGGCAAACTTACTGTTTTAAAGTTAGAAATGCCTGTTCCCTCTCAGAATTCCCTGGGTTTGTACTACTCGTCGCATAAACCCAGCTTCATACATAGCTTCCCAGCAGCTTCAAAAACTGTTGGAAGTAGAGCTCTCTCCTTAATTGTTCTGTTACTTATTTCAGGTGACTGTTCTGCTGTCTCCAAAAGGATTTCTGTCCTGACTTTTTCATTTTAATAATTATAATTATGTTTCAGTTAGGGAAGGTTTTTGTAACATGGCCAGGAAATCCATTTAGCTACTTCTCTCCATGTAGCTTGCTGGATGCCAACACTTAACTCAATTTGCTCTTAAAAGGATTAGTTCAGTTTTTGTCTCTGAATCATCCCTCTGCAAGTCACTGTGAAGGTTGTTATGGCAGTGCCTTTGCTGAGAATTTTAATGAACTCCCAGTGAAGTGCTTCTCAACAGGCAAGCACACCGTGATACAGGAACACCATGTTGAGCCAAATTACAGCTCGGCGATTACATTCTTGGCTGCAGCACTGCCAGAGTGTGTGTAGCCATGGCTGTGTTGATTTTAAATTTCCTCTGGTCTCAGTCTGCAGACAAGGTCAGAACAAGACTTTTCAGTTCAGAGGCATTTGATTCTGTGACTGTCATATGCGGAACAAGGAAACCTGGGAGCTTCCCAGGGCTGGCTGAGCAGTGGAGGAAAAGACCACTGTTCATGGAAAGGCCAGTGTAGCACAGCTTAGTGTAACACAACCAACAGTCAGCTGCATTTCTGAAGTTTTTCATATGCAAACAAGAGAAATCTGCTTCTGGATCTGCACTCCACAAATAAAGTAATATCAAATTTATTTATAGCAATCATTTGTGACTTCACCTGGGACAAGCAAGAGACAAGCCAGCAGGCTTTATAAAGACAATGTATTCTTTGGAGGGTATGATTTATTTTTTTTTCCAAGTAAGAATCAAAATTTGAGCATATGCTCAGGTTGATCCCCTTTGAATTTGCTACAGAGAGAATAGTGCAAGCTGTCTATATCCAGTCTAATTTCAGTCTTCTGTCTTGGAGAACACGTAACACAAATCAGTCCTGGCCCCTGAGAGATGAAGCTGGGTCTCTGTCCCTTACAAAAATAGTGTTTGTAGTTCTGCTTTCCCCTCAGTTGCAGTTGAGAGGAGATGGGGGAGATCTGCATGTCCAAACAGGTGCAGCACTACAAACCCTCTGGTTTGGAAAAGGAGGGTGCAGAAGAAAGTTTAAACTGTGTGCTGCTCTGTCTGCAGGAAGCCTACATTGCTGACCTGGATGCAAAGAGTGGAGCCAGTTTGAAACTTACTATTCTCAACCCCAAAGGCAGGATCTGGACCATGGTGGCTGGTGGTGGTGCCTCTGTGGTTTACAGGTAACAGGAACAAGGTTTCCAGAGAGGGAGGGTAGATTTACAGTGCTCTGAGAAAATAATTGATGCAGCCTCTGGAAAGGAGACTCTTCTAAGGTGATCTTTCCCATGCCATGACTGCTTGGGACCTCTTCAGAATGAAGATGCTCTGCAGATTTCTTACCAAGACGTGGAACATAGTGTCCCTTGGAGATAATTTAATTCTGGGAGGTTGAGATACTGTTTCTTTTTGACTTGGAAAGGAACAAGCTAGCTGAAAGCTGTTTATGGTAATATCATTGCTATGGTAGTTACTGAGTTCCCATCATATCTAGGAAGTGTAACAAGATTAATCATGATTGGCACCAAGAGGAGAGCAGCTTTGTCTTCAGCAGACAGCACAATCTCTCTGTTACAAGTCCCACTTTCCCAGAAATTTGGAATGCTTTATTAAGACCTTTATAGTGACTCAAATTATAACTAATCTCTTAAATAACTTTTTATTTTTTTACAGTGACACCATTTGTGACCTGGGGGGTGTGAATGAACTGGCTAATTATGGGGAATACTCAGGAGCCCCAAGTGAGCAACAGACCTATGACTATGCTAAGACTATTCTTTCCCTCATGACACGAGAGAAGCACCCTGAAGGTAAGGGGAGTCGCTGCAATTGCAAAGCTGCTCAGCTGTGAAGCTGTGTGTGGGGAAAAAACCTGAACAAATCTGGGCTGTTACTATGCTTAGACCTCCCTGGCAGAGCTTTTAATGTACTGCTGCCATCCAAGTGAAACAGTGATGGATTTCTGTCAGAGAAATCTTGCTTCAGAGACAGGACTTTTGGCTTTCCATGTAGCAAAGAGCAAATGTGGCTCAAGAGATTCTTATCAGAAAAATTCTTGCTTGATACAAAGCTCTTATCTTCTAGGCTCTGCTAAACACAACTTACTGCAAATTAGCTAGTCTGAACTGCAGCATTGTTTCACTTTATATCCTAAACTGCTTCAGGTACACTGTGTTCTTAATACAGTTTTATTTATGCATGTTTCTTCCCTCAGGTAAAATCCTGATCATTGGAGGCAGCATTGCTAACTTCACCAATGTAGCAGCCACTTTTAAAGTAAGTACTATTCAGAATTATCAGCAAATGCCCACAGTCATCAACCCCAAGCCATTCTCCCCAGTTCAATGTTGTGCTGAGGCTGACAGTGCATCTTTTCCAGGAGTTCCTGTGATGATGGGACAGGGTAAACATTGGGCTGCTGAGCTCACCTGTCCTGTATGTCTCTTTTAGGGCATTGTGAGGGCAATTAAGGATTACCAAGGCCCTCTGAAGGAGCATGAAGTGAGGATCTTTGTGCGAAGAGGAGGCCCGAACTACCAGGAAGGATTACGTGTCATGGGAGAAGTTGGTAAGGACCAACCATTTCCTTAAGTTTTCTTCTTGTGTCTTGTTTCTTCCGCCTGCTTTCTGCTGAGCCTCTTCAGGGCTGAATGCTTCACTTTGGCAGAAGCTCATCTTGTTCCTTTTTCTGCCCAAGGCTGACTGTTCTTCTGTGTGTACGCAGGGAAGACGACTGGGATCCCCATCCATGTCTTTGGCACGGAGACTCACATGACTGCGATTGTGGGCATGGCGCTCGGCCATCGGCCTATCCCCAACCAACCACCTGCTGCAGCCCACACCGCCAACTTCCTCCTCAATGCCAGCGGCAGCCCTTCGGTGAGTTCCTTCCCCTCTGTGAAAGGGAACGCTTGTGAAGAGCCTCCTGAAGGCAGCTTCCCCTCTCTGAACAGGTTGGAAACAGATCTTGGCCCCCACTGTATTTGTACAAAGCTCTATGAAAACTAGAGTGACTCTGCCTGCATGGTTTATCAGGAGGGGCCCTTCCAATGTCCACGTTGCTTGTGCAGAAAACGTGACCCCCTCAAAACCAGTGGTACTCTTGCATCTACTGGGAACTTGGTCGTTTAGTTTTCCCTCACTTGACTGAAATGGTCCTACCTCAAAATTAACTTTCTCTGGTTTTCTTTGTAGACTAGCATAGCCAAAGTGGCCACCTCCTCCTATGTGCTCCAGGCCTTATCTGGCACGCTGTCCCTTACTGACTTGGCTTCTGAATCTTTCAGACTCCAGCACCAAGCAGAACGGCTTCCTTCTCAGAGTCCAAACCAGATGATATTGCTCCAGCCAAGAAGGCAAAACCAACAGCACCTCTTGGTAAGTCCAGCACTGGAAATGATTGCTAGCAGTTCTCTTGTGCTCCAAAAGGCAGAATGTGGACTAGACTAATGCTTTTTGTGGATATGAAGGGAAGCAATTTTGTGGTACCTGTCTATCTTTGTTTTGAATTTAGTTAAGTGCTTTTAGAATGTTGTCACTTGTGCTATTAGCTCATACACAAGGTGAGTCAGAGTTGCCTTGGTCTGGGATGTCCCTTTGAAGGGAAACAGCACAGTCTGAGAACTCCAGCATTCCCGTGTCCCCTTATGTGAGACCAGCGGACAACAGGTTAGAGTATCTGTGCTGTGGTTGCTGAACTGAGGCCTGCTTTCCAGTTAAGTACCTGGGGGGTGTTCCCATGGGATGCTGTTGGAATGGTGTAGGTATTCAGAAAGTCCTTCTTGGTATATGCTGCAGTTTCCTGGATGAACACTCTACAGTCAGTCAGTTCAGTAGGAGTTGTGATGCACTTCTCACACATTTAGGGTTGGAGATTACTCTGTGGTGTGTTTTTTGTTTTGTTTTTCAGGTGTTTTTTTTTTTAACTGAAGTTTGTAGAAAGCTTCTTTAGCATGGTGATATGCAAGACCTTTGGCAGCTTTTTTGTTGTATCTGTTAAAGCCTTATTGGGTTAGAGCGTGTTGTATTGGGGGGAAAACAAAAGCAGAGTTGCGCAAGTACAGAATGTTCTAATGTCCTGGTCCTCCTCCCCTGAATGTGAGGAGATACTGGCCTCATTTACAACAGTATGACATGATGACAAGATTCGGATCCGATTCCGGTGAAACGCATCACAAAACCCACTACTGCTCTCTTAATCATTGCACACAGAATTTTGCATGAGCAATGCTTCAAAAAGATGCTGAAAATATGTGAGCCATGGAGCTTGCAGTGCAAGGAACTGCCACCTGAACCTGAAATGTGTTTGTGCTGGGATAAGCAAAAAGCTTCTAGATGGCAAAATGCAAAATTTGATGTCCAGTTATTTGGAGAGGAAGTACAGTGGAGAGTGCTCCTGTCTGCTTGTTTTCTAACAAAAGCAAAACCCAAAAGGCCTGAGTGCTGTGGGGAGGAGGGAAGCTGCAGCACCCCACTGCAGGTGCCCTGCTGTTGGGATGACAGCAGCCAACTCTGTCATACTGTTGCATGAGTTATTCTCTTTTTAACAGATTCAATCCCAGCTTCAAGACCTGGTTCAGGTAGGACACGTGTGACTAGCTGAATGTGCCTGGCCTTGCTGGCAGCTGACTTTTTTAGTTCTTGGTTTTGTTGCTGTTTTTTCTCTCCAAAAGTTTGCAGTGTTGTCTGGTCCTTCCCTTCCCTCCTGCCCAGCATATTTAGCTATCACCATATGAACTTTTCATCTGTTTTTTCAAGTGCAGATCACATATTCCTTTGCACAAAAACTTACTATTTCTGGGGGAGAGAGGGACAGGTCTCAAACAAACTTTAATCTTTCTTCTCTTCCCCCCAACAATCATTACAGAGAAAAACAGACCTAAGCATATTGCGCAAAGCTCTGTTCTCTGCTTTCAAAAAGAAGGAATCACTAACCATGCCTAATGACTGGCATTTTGTTTCAAAGGGAAACAAAATAGTGCAGGTGCTGTGCTTATGAGCCTTGAAGGACACAGAAAAGTCACGGAATTAACTAAATGTTCTTGTTGCCTTATCAGTTCAGCAAACCATTAAAGCTTGATCTCAGTGAAGTTATGGGGACTTTAAGCACCCTATCGAGCTCAGTGCTGGATGAGAATAAACTGCTGAATCAGGGTCAAAGTAGAGTTTCAAGACATCACACCTATCATAAAAGGAGGGATAGTAGAAGGGGAACTCTCAGATTCTTCCTTGTGTGGTCTCGGACAAACAGCATTACCTTTCTGGGCCTGCGTTTTCCTGTTTCTATGAATACTAATATTATGCCCTTGCAGGCACCTGCAAGATAAACAGAATTTTTCAGGGTAGGCAGTTTCCTAATAAAAGTCATGTGGTAGTGCATCTAAACTGTGAACATGTACGGTTGGAGAATAGAGACTGATTTCTTGTTAAAGCCAGAAGAACTGCTGAATCCCTAATGCTGTATACCTTTGATTTGAAGCCATAAAGGAATTAGTGGTAGACTGAGTTGGCATCAGCAGTTGGATCAGCTCTGAGTTCTTAAGAGTTTTTAAATGAATTCTGCCTGGAGTCAAAGGGAGGAACTCAACGTTTTGCTGTGACAAGTGGTGTAAATATACTTCAAGCAAACAGTCCATCCTCACTAGCTGAACTGTTGCCTTTCCTGTGACACTGTCCCCTGAAGCCAAGTTCCGGGCCATATATATATTCTTGGAGCCATCAGGTTTGTGATGATCAGAATCCAACAAAAAAAGAAAACAAAAGCTGAGTATGTAGAGCTCCTTTGCTTTCTTTGTCCCTTCCATTTCCTGCCTTTCTTTTTATTTCCTATCATCCTACTGTAATGCCCTGACAAACTTAGGAGGCAAACCTCCTGTGGTTCTCCCAGACTGTATGCCATATGCAAATAAATAACTAAAATTCAAAGTTCCCTTCCTCTTCAGCTTTGCACAGTAAAACTGAGAGGAACATGAATGGCCCATGTGAGAAGAGGAAGAGGCAGTTTTCACTTCTTATATCTCTTCTCGACACCAGCTTCCCCCTGCCCCCATCCCTGTGATTAAGCACTTGCCCATTTTGTGAAACCCAAAACCTGGCTATTGTGTTCAGAATCCTGGGAAGGGGGATGCTGCTTCATTGACAGTTTCTTCCTTAATTTGGACAGTGTGGCTACTACATCCTGCAGTTCACCTGTTGGGTTCAGTTTGGAGGGGGGGAATATACTCCTCTGGGAGACTTTCAGCAGACATTTGGCAAAGTTGCAGCTTTTCTCTTGCACAGATGTATGTTTTGAATGTGTTTTGGTTTTTTTTCCCCTCTCTCTTGAGCAGGTAAAGCTACAACCCTGTTCAGCCGTCACACCAAAGCTATCATTTGGGGGATGCAGACACGGGCCGTGCAAGGAATGCTGGACTTTGATTATATTTGCTCCCGGGATGAACCTTCAGTAGCTGCCATGGTTTATCCATTCACGTAAGTAGCCTATGTTGACTGTGTTATTTTTCTGACTGCTTCCCTCAAATTCTTCTGTTGGCTTCCTCCTCTTCCACTCTCTGCTGTTCTTTAGTGTAGCTCTGCCCTAGTCTACATCTGTGCTTTAACACCTCCTATGCTCCTTTCCACCATCAGGTTAGCTTTGCAGACTGCTTCCTGTTTCCCTCAACCATTGATTTCAGGCTGCTCTGTTGAAACAGCTTAATGTTAGCTGCAGAATTTAAGTCCCACTTCATGCTCTTTCAAAGGGTGTCCAGATTTTGTTCCTTCGCTCAGCAAGTGAGGAAGGCACGACTAGTTGGGCTTTCTTGAACAGCCTACTGGCTTAGCAGAGGCAGTAAGGCTGTGTTAAGGTTTCTTCCACGCGTCTACTGTTTGCTGCATGCTTGTCTGAGACATCCTGATTTGTGCCTGCAGCAGCTGGAATTTTCCCCTCCAAATACTAGCCAGAATTGGAGCAGCTCTGCTAATAGACTAAAGCAGTTTTTCTGTCATGTTGCCAAACAAAATTAAAAAAAAAAAAATCCTGTTTATTTTGTTCATACTCTTTCCTATAGTGGCAGTAGTTTCTTAGCAGGCAGGAAGTGTGCGGATCCTTCAGTGGGACAGAGTTCTCTTCTGTTATTCACCCTCTTTTACCTTATCCCCACAGCTAACAGGGATGAGAGAGGCTATTGGGGGTTTCAAATTGCTCTCAGGAGGAACCTCCAGAGCACAGCTGTGCATAAGCTCTTTTGTTGTTGTACCTTGTGAGTGTGTGTGGGGGGGTCTCCCTGTCAAACAGGGCAAGTAGCGAGAAGGAAAGGAGGGGCTGTCTGGCCTGCTGCTGAGACAGTGAGATGGGAGCCCATACAAAGGTAGGAGGTTTGTTTCATTTCTGTGGTATTTACAGACATCCAGGATAGCTGATGTCTAATCAACCTCTGTCTTGCAGAGAATTTTGCCTCTTGACAATTAAGTACCTTGTACTGTTAGTCTGTGATGACAATTGCAGCTCTGTAATAACTTCTCAGCAAGCGCAAACCTCAGGGGTACTAAAACTTGAGTGCAGGCATAGCCACATCTATAGATGAGTGGCAACCCCTTGCAGTGGCGCAGTTTTTCAATGAAGAAAAAGCAATAGGGATGAAAAGTTTAAGGCTACCTATAATTAATTTTCTGATTCTGCTTGACCTTTTGGAGGAAGCCAGGCTGGCAAAACCTGGAATGTTCTGTTACAAATGTACCAATATGGGAACGCAGCCAATATCTCTACACTCTTAAATGACTGAACAGTATAGACTTCAATGAAGTTCCAGTCAGAGCATCTACCATGTATAAAAGACAACACATACAATGAAACTTTCCTAGGTGCATCTCCTTCAGCATGTGTAGGGCAGGGCGGGTAGAGTCTCACTGTAGCTGAATTGGAAAGCTGACTGGCCCTCACATTGCTGTCCTTGCTGTTCACCACAGATACTGGTTTCCTGTTCCCCCAGTCCAGTATTTGTTCCAGTCCAGTAATGCAGCTTTGCATGCATCTCATTCATTACTCTTTCTGTGCCTCATTCTGTCTTCCAGCTTGGAGTAGAATTGAGGTTCTGGTAACTTCACTGTGGGAGAGCTTATTCATCTTGCTGGATGCCTCTGTCCCTATTAGCCCGTCTCCTTCCATATGCTGCTCTGTTCTATACTCTGAAGAACCTTCTGCTGTTAGTATGGTCCCTCCCCATGTATGCTCACTTGCTAGTGAGTGTCTCACAGTCAGTCTTGGTGTCTGAGAATTGGGGGTTGCAAACTCCTCTGTCTGCATGCACTGTATCCCTTTGTCTTTCCAGTAGCCTTAAGGGTTGGGACTTTTTCATCTTTTCCTCCATAGTGGTGACCACAGGCAGAAGTTCTATTGGGGCCACAAAGAAATCCTGATCCCAGTCTACAAGAACATGTCAGATGCCATGAGGAAGCACCCAGAGGTGGATGTTCTCATCAACTTTGCATCTCTGCGCTCTGCTTATGACAGCACTGTTGAAACCATGAATTACCCACAGGTGAGTGAGGGATCTACAAGCAGCCCAAGAAAAGAAGGAAGATCTTGTCAGCAGGGTACCAGTGCTTCTTAAACTGTGATGGCATTAGCAAATTGTCTTGGTTTTCCAACTTGGCAGATAAATACCTCAATTCTAACTCCTTATAGACTCTGAGGAGGACACTGGAGTTGCATAGCAAATTTGAATGTTGGACTTGGAATTTGTGTACGAGGAACTGGGTACCTCTTGGTTAGGAGTAATTACTATGGGTTGGCTAAAACATAGTGCTGCTCTAATGTGCAAGGGGGAGGAAAAAAATTCTCTGAACACTGCATTGAGACTGCTGTGAAGATCACAGTAGGCTGTGGATCCATGCACTGGGCCTTCCAGTATGAGAGTGCACAGCGTGACCTCCCAGAGGCCTGACAAGGCAGAAGCTGATCATTCCCCCTGAGCAGCTGTTTGCCTTCTCTGTCCGGCAGTTCGTTAGGGTGGTGACACTGAGGGTTACTAATGGTTTTCTTTTTATCTTGATGCAGATCCGCACCATTGCCATTATTGCTGAGGGCATTCCAGAGGCCCTGACCCGCAAACTGATCAAGACAGCTGATAAAAAAGGAGTCACTATCATTGGGCCTGCAACTGTAAGTACTGATGACCTTTTTCTTTTCTTGTCCATCTGTCTTAATCTTCAGATCAGCTTTCTCTGAAGGATAAAGTATATCCTACAATCCATTTTGTCTTTAGTCATATAAAGTGCATGTTAGTTTCTCATTTTAAGGTCACATTACTGTCTTCTGTTGTTTGTATAAATACTGACAAGACTGTCTTATGGAAATGTTCTTAAGTTTCATGTATATTTTAAAGGGCTTTACATCGTTCTCTGATTTTGTTGTAGGTTGGTGGGATCAAACCAGGTTGCTTTAAAATAGGCAACACAGGAGGCATGCTGGATAATATTTTAGCATCAAAACTGTACCGTCCTGGCAGCGTGGCTTATGTTTCACGGTCTGGAGGAATGTCCAATGAGCTCAACAACATCATTTCCCGAACCACTGATGGGGTCTATGAAGGGGTGGCCATTGGAGGAGACAGGTAGGAGTCTGCATCTTCAACAAAGACACCATTTTTTCAAGTTGGTTAACAGAAGAATTGTTAGTAATTTGGAGGAGGAAGGGCAGGTTGGCTGTTAATTTTTCGTCTTTCAGAGAAGTTTATGACACAAACTTATACCACTTTCCCTGTATGCTACCCAGATATCCTGGTTCAACTTTTATGGATCATGTCTTGCGTTATGAGGATACTCCAGGAGTGAAAATGATTGTAGTACTTGGAGAGGTGAGTGAGACCAGTTCACTTCTATCTAAGAAATACCCAAGTGTTTTGTCTTGGGAACATCTGACCTGGCTGCAAGGATGCTAAATAACAGCTGCAGATAAGTGGGAGCTATTTATACTGTTGTTGAATGTCTGAATTTTTTTTCATGCTTCTTTAATCTAAAGAAATTGAGTGTATTCCACAGACAAGCATAGTCTCCCCTACATTTAAAAAAAAAAAAAAGTCAAATAAAGAGGCTTTGTTCTGAGACTTCAGCTGTTACTCATTGTGTTGTGGTTTAACCCCAGCCAGCAACTAATCACCACGCAGCTGCTCACTCACTCCCCCCCACCCAGTGGGATGGGGGAGAGAATAGGAAAAAAAAAAGTAAAACTGGAGTTGAGATAAGAACAGTTTAATACAACAGAAAAGAAACTAATAACAACACTAATAAAATGGCAATAGTAATAATAAAAGGATTGGAACGTACAAGTGTTGCACAATGCAATTGCTCACCACCTGCTGACTGATGCCCAGTTAGTCCCTGAGTGGTGATTCCCCCCACCCCCACTCGCCCCAGTTTATGTACTAGACATGATGTTACATGGTATGGAATACCCTGTTGGCCAGTTTGGGTCAGCTACCCTGGCTGTGTCCCCTCCCAACTTCTTGTGCCCCTCCACCCTTCTTGCTGGCTGGGCATGAGAAGCTGAAAAATCCTTGACTTTAGTGTAAACATTACTTGATAACACTGATGTTTTCAGTTGTTGCTAACATTCTTCTCATACCAAACTCAAAACATAGCACTATACCAGCTACTAAGAAGACAATTAACTCTATCCCAGCTGAAACCAGGACATGTTAAAAAAGGAGGAAAAAAAATCCAATACTTCTATGTGAATCTCGGAGCTGGATTCTACAAAAGTACAAAGTTTTGAACCAGCTCAGCTCTCTTTCTTTCTGCAGATTGGAGGTACAGAAGAGTATAAGATCTGCAGGGGGATTAAAGAAGGTCGTATCACCAAGCCAGTGGTGTGCTGGTGTATCGGTACTTGTGCCACCATGTTCTCTTCAGAGGTATGTGCAAAACTGGGGGCAAATGCATGAAGTAAGTATATCTATGACAGGAAGAAAAAACCCAAACTTCTCTCACTGTGCCTAAACCTTTCAGAACTGCCCGTAGCAACTTAACATGCAGAAGTTAATAAACATAAATGGTAAAAGCTTTTTGAGCTTCTGTAGTCTGCCACTGGAGATTTCCAAGGGATTCTGCATACTTGGAAAGAGAGCCCAAAGATCCCAGGGAATGCAACAGATTCTAATAGCCACCTGCTTCTGGAGTGGGAATGGGAAAGGTGCATGTTAAGCAGCTCCAGAGAGTGGGGAAATTCAGGGAGGCAGAATGTCAATGGAAGAACCTGGAGTGATTCCAGATCAGAAGATGCCCTGTATATTGCAGTGCTGACTGTAGTTGCAACCAAGAGTTCTGTTAGCCCAAATAAGAAGGCAGATGTGCAGTCACTGGTATTCCTCTGTCACCAGTTTCCTAGTCAGTTCTTTATTCTGTTTCACTCTCTGCAGGTAAACAACTTGTATCCCTTACTGCTGTCTCTTCTCTTGTTTGTAGGTGCAGTTTGGCCATGCAGGAGCTTGTGCCAACCAGGCTTCTGAAACTGCTGTTGCAAAGAACCAAGCCTTGAAGGAAGCTGGTGTGTTTGTTCCCCGGAGTTTTGATGAGCTGGGAGAGGTCATTCAGTAAGTCATGTTAACAGGGCACCTTCAGCAGGGGACAAAAACTGTTAGGGCACTGATTCTAGCCTGATAAAGGAATATATTCCTGCTTAAGGAAAGCAACTTCTATTCATTCTGGGTTTTTAAGGTCTAGATTAAGACCACCTCACTTTTATCTCTTAAAAGGACTTAAGTTAATAAATGGATTCTCTCCCTAGGTCTGTCTACCAGGATCTTGTGGCCAAAAGAGTGATTGAACCAGCTGAGGAAGTGCCTCCTCCAACTGTGCCAATGGATTACTCTTGGGCAAGGGTGAGCTGTGCTGTTTCACCTGCTTTTTGGTTCCTTAGAAACCAGACAGGGTGTTTGCTGTGATTCTGGACACTTATGGTGATAACGGTGTTGCCTTGGGGTTTTATCTTGCACTTTTATAGCGTTGTCTGTGAGCTCACTGGCTATGCTGGTTCTAGGCTGTGGAAGCTGCTGTGATGGCAAGCTTAAGGCACTGTTGTGTGACCACTCTGCCTCCTACTGCCCCTTGCTTCTAACATGTTTAAAATCCCATCTTTATGCTGTGATTTCAGGAGCTGGGTCTGATCCGCAAACCGGCTTCCTTTATGACAAGCATCTGTGATGAGAGAGGTCAGGAACTGATATATGCTGGGATGCCAATCACTGAGGTCTTCAAAGAAGAGATGGGAATTGGAGGAGTCCTGGGCCTGCTCTGGTTTCAAAGGAGGTGAGGCAGCTTTTTGTGAAAGCTCCCAAATCTTTGGCTTGAAGTTTTGCTTGTTCATCAACAGACTTTTTAGCACAAAAGTAACTCCAGGATTCCTTTGTGAACGTAGATCCATTGGAAATGCTATCTCTATATCCCCTCCTCCGAGACCACATCAGCATTTCAAGGCTTCATACAGTATGTTTTAGTCCTCGGATTAAGTTTTCCACAAGTTTTGTGGCGCACTAAGGAAATTTCTCCATTTCTCTATTCTAGGCCTATTTCATGCTCTCTGACTACTTGCTTATTATAATTGTCACCTTGACCCTGGAAAGATTGGGGAGTTTGCAAACGTTTGCTAACGAGCCTACAGGGAATCTTCTGAATGGCAGAAGTTTCCTGCCTTCATCTGATCATGCCTTCATTAGAGGCACTCTTGGCACTAGCTGGAATCTCTGGCTCAGCAGAACAGGAAGAACAGAACTGTAGCACAGCCACGTGGCTCCCCTCAAGGGGACCCACAGAGCTCACTGATCTGTCTGCTGAGTGTGTGCAAACTCAGCGTACAAAATTGACCCTCAGCTCTGAGCTAAACAGCTCCTGTGGAAACTGAATAAAAAAATCTGATCTCTGAGAAAGATATTAGGAGGCACTGATGGGTATTGTGACCCTACAGCTCCCTTTCTGTTTCACTTTCAAGCATACACCGAAAAACAAAAGTCACTGTCTAGTGTAACACCAAGTGTCTTGTTATTCAGTTTTCTTTACAATAAATGACTTCAGTCTCTTTCTTGCTCAGGTTACCAAAGTATGCCTGCCAGTTCATTGAAATGTGTTTGATGGTAACAGCAGATCATGGGCCTGCTGTATCTGGAGCCCACAACACCATTGTCTGTGCAAGAGCTGGAAAAGATCTTGTCTCGAGTCTCACTTCAGGCCTTCTTACTATTGTAAGTACCTAATATCCAGAAGATTTGGCTTTGTTATTCATTACTCTGTCTATGTTTTATTACTATTAATTTAAGATTTACGTTGGCTGCAGAGTCATGGACAGGTTTTGTCTGTTTCCTCACGCTTTGAATTTCTGTTGAATTCAACTCTAATAGCTTGATACTCTGTTTAAAACCTAGTCCACTTTTCTAGTAAGCAAGACTGTTCTGATGTCTCTTTTGAGTCTAGAAATATTTTGTAGAGGCCAAATTGCTGTCAGCGTTGTCCCTATATGGTTGCCTAGTCTCTTCCAAGACTGACAAGTAGAAGTGTGAATAAAACAGACTTTAGATTGCATTTTCCCCCCCCTCCCACTGTCTCTAGTGGAGATGCATTGGCTACACAGTGGCACTTGTGTTGAGCTCTAAACAGATGCTTTATCTCGGGTGCCTGCCTAACCTTTAATTTCATGAATGCTGCAGTGATAGGCAGGGTGGATGGGGAAGATAATCTTGTGCTTGTTTTGTATCTTAATTGTGGAGTCCTTTGCTGTAATTTCCTTTGTGTATTGCACCCAGGGTGACCGGTTTGGTGGAGCGCTGGATGCTGCAGCTAAAATGTTCAGCAAAGCCTTTGACAGTGGGATTATCCCTATGGAGTTTGTGAATAAGATGAAGAAAGAAGGGAAACTGATCATGGGCATTGGACACAGAGTCAAATCAGTAAGAAAACTGCATTAGTGCATGTGGGGGGGGGGGCATATGAAGGTTGTGAGAGAGAAAAAAATGAAGGAAAGAAAATTAGTAAGTTTCAGAGGCAGCTACTGACCAAATTCTCCTAAACCTACAAATAGCAAAGCTTATGGCAAGTATCTGTGTAAGAGGCAACATCAGTGACTGTAATGTGTTCTTAACTTGCAGATAAATAACCCAGACATGAGAGTTCAGATTCTCAAAGACTACGTGAAGCAGCATTTCCCTGCCACCCCACTGTTGGACTATGCACTTGAAGTAGAAAAAATTACAACTTCGAAGGTGAAATGAGCTAGTATTTAGCTCCTCTTGAGCAGTCTTTCTTAATGGAGGAAAAGTGTCCAGGGGTTAATACTGTATTTTAATTGCAGTGCTTCATAAATTGTTGCTGGGGTTTTGTTTTTCTATGATAGACTTGAGGCCAAGTACTACAGTTTGGTAAGGCTGAAGACATTTATTGGACACCAGGAAAATGCTTAACAAACCAACACCCATTATCTGTGTTGTCCGCTGTCCACACTAGAACTGCTGTATTCTGAGGCAGAGCTAGCACATGTGATGGGCTGTGGTCAATAATCTCTGTGGTTTGAACCAAACGCAGGCCCATTGTTTGGGGCAGTTTTTCCGTCATTCACATTAAAGCATGGCTCTTGCTCAAGTTGCTGAACACCCTTCTCCATCGCTAGGCTTGTGTGTCCACAATTATGGGCAGCCCTCAAATTACCCTTGAGGATGGAAGCTGCCAGGTGAATATCATTTGCCAATGTTAACATCTTTATTGGGGTGTGTTTTCATTTCTTGCAGAAACCAAATCTTATCCTGAATGTAGATGGCTTTATTGGAGTTGCCTTTGTCGATGTACTCAGGAATTGTGGCTCTTTCACACGGTAAGTATGTAGTGGGCTGTTTCTCTTAAGTCATGGTCCTATAAAAATGATGGGAGCTATACTGCCAGCTCATGTGGGGCCAGGATTTCAAAAGGACATTGTGAAGGAAATGTAGCCTGGACTTGGGGGAAGGAAGCTTTCACATGAATTCGGTGTTGCTACTGGCACTACAGCAGACTCACAGTCTTTCTAAGATTGATTCTTTAAATAGATAACTATGAGATACTATTTAATTTCTTTTCCTTTGCAGGGAAGAAGCAGATGAATATATTGATATAGGAGCTCTTAATGGTATCTTTGTACTAGGCAGGAGTATGGGATTCATTGGTAAGTTTGCCACATTTCTCCCCTTCCATCCTATTGGGGAATGCCCTGCCACCATGAACATGAGACAAACGGGAAACTCTGGGGGACTCAGGCTAAAATGCTAGTTGTAGGTGTTGTGGACACATGTTTAGCTAACGGTCGCAAGAGCATTCCAGATGCCTTTAGAAGGCCTTGAACAGAATAAACAAGACGATAAAAAAAAAGATACCAATTAGAAAAACACAGGTGCGCATTCCACGATAAAGAGAACTTGGCACAAACAACCTCAATTCTGCAGTTTATCTTGACCAATTAGACTGAGACAAGTCTCGCATGTTTTAGTTAGTATAACCAATTATGTTTTATGTTTATGCGCGTGTACAGTGTTGATATAACCAATCATTAAGTGTAACTAAGCGCATGGACGGCACATGCTAACCAATCAACAGATGACTTACGCATGAGCAGGAACTAGAAATAATATATAAACCGAGCTATTTGTACAATATGTAGGAATCCAGAAATCAAAGTTGTTTCAAGGCAAAGTAAGACTAGAAGGAGGAACAGAAATTTTGTAACACAAACCACTTTTGTTTTAGGACACTACCTGGATCAGAAGAGATTGAAACAAGGTCTGTACCGGCACCCATGGGATGACATATCCTATGTTTTACCAGAGCACATGACCATGTGAGAACCTGTAGTATTGCCTCAAAATGTCACTTCAAGAAGACAGAAGCCTGCACAGAGGACAGCCACAAATGGGACTTTGATGTATAAAGGCCGTTGGTATATAGACATTGGGCTGCCTGGTCAAACTGTGCAAAGCAACTGTTTTATAAGAATAGAAACTTACTCTAATAAAAACCAAAACTTGTGATATTCCATGTGTTACCTGCGGTATTTAATACTGTCTCTCACCCTTTTATTTTTTTCCTACTCATTTCATTTTGTTTCCAGAAAAAAGATTTTAAGGGGGGGCGGGGGGGGTGTAGTTTTGCTCGTAGGCACAGTCTTACTGAACTTGCGGAAGATTCGTTAGTCTGGTAACAAGCTGTAACTTTTCCCCATAGAGGGGAGAGTACCTATCATTCCCATAAGCCATGATTTGGGATTTTTTTTTGTTGTCGGTTGTTTTTCAATTTGTTTACTGTGTTCTCATCTCCAGTCTGATTGTACCCCGAATAGTGGGACCACTGCTGATATATAACCAATGTTACTCAAACTCTGGTGTAGTAATTTAAAGTGTGAAGTTGTAACATACTGCTGTTAAAACTGTGAAACTACATGTATTCTGGTGTCTGTATTTATGCAAACAACTTCTCATTTGCTATTAGATTGCTGGTATATGGAATGTCACTTGTTATCTGCAGATGCAAAAATAATCTCGGTAATAACTTCAGCGTCCTACTTGTCTGTGTATTGTAACCTAACTCAAATAAATGGTACACTGCTGATTTATTCTCTTTCTATTTCTGGCTTCTAAAAGTTGGTCCTAAACAGTGTCTAACACAATGTGTGACAAGCTGGGAACCAGTCATTCAACGAAATACCAAACCTCAAAGCAATTATTCCTCTCCTGGTGTCTGTTCTAGTTGATTTTAAAGAACACCATACAGACTGATCCTATCATGTTTCAGTGTAGGTCAAAAAGATGACATTTAGCAAAGTAGGAAAGAAATTATCTGTAATTGATATAACATTACACAAGAGTTAGGGAAGTGTATTGTGTTGTAAACATGAAATAATCACCTACAGCTCACTTCATTCTAATTAACAAAAAAAAGGTGTTCCTTAGTTAGAGTGAGGGAATTCCTCATGTCAAGTTTCTTCCCTGCAGGCTTGCCTGAGAGCGCAACGTTAAGGAGAAAAAAATAATCAAAAGGATAGCTCAAGGCTCTGAAAAAAACTATGCGTGTATTTCCTGTCTATGGTACCTATGCAGTTTGGCAGAGAGATCCAATTCCTTGCAACTGCAACGCGCGTAGCAAGCTGCCTTTGTGCGAAATCACAAGGCTCGCTGGCAGATGCTCTGGCTGTCGCGCCAGTGTCCTCGCCCACCAACCCTGCTGTCACCTACAGCACCAGGGCCGCCCCAAAGCGGGGAAGCATCAGGGAGCAGGCCCAGCAGTTTCCCTCCTGACGGGTTTTTCAGGTCCCGCCTGCCCCCGTCCCGCCTTTCGCCTGAGGCGGGGGCGGGGGGGGGCCGGTGCCCCTGCCGCGGTGCCGGCCCAAACGCCCCCTCTGCTCGCTGGGGAGAGAGGGGGACGCTCACCTCGGTCACATCCCTGCTCCCCTCAGGGCACCCCTTGCCCCCAGGTGACGGTGGCCCGGGGCTGAGGGGACGGGCCGCCCCGGGCGCTGCGCCTATGCCGCCTCCCGCCCCCATCCATCCCAGGGCCCCGGCCGCCATTTTACCTGCGGCGGCGGCGCCACCTCCTCGCCAGGGGGCAGCGCTGCGCACGTCACGCGGGGGCCGCCGGCACCCCGCGCGCAGGCGCCGTGGCCGCAAACCCGCCATGTCGGACAAGATGGCGGCGGCCGCGGCCTCCTCTCAGCCGCAGCCGAGCCCCGGCCCGCCGGAGGCGGAGGGCGGGGAGGCCGAAGCGGAGGAGTTCGGGTGCCCGGCGCACTGCTCTGACCTGGTCTGGCGGCAGAACGAGCAGCGTCGCCACGGCCTCTACTGCGACATCACTCTGGCCTTCGGCGGCGGGCGGCCCGGGACGGTCCGCGAGTACCGGGCGCACCGCTCCGTCCTGGCCGCCGCCACCGAGTACTTCACTCCGCTGCTCTCGGGGGGCTTCGCTGAGTCGCGCTCGGGCCGCGTGGAGCTGCAGAAGTGGAGCTCGGAGGGCGGCCCCGACCCCGACACGGTGGAGGCCATCGTCGGCTTCATGTACACCGGCACCATCCGCGTCAGCCCCGGCAACGTCCACGAGGTGCTGGAGATGGCCGACAGGTGAGCGGGGCCCGGGGGGGGGGCTGGCCGCGGCCGGACCGGCGGCAGCCGGGCCGCAGCATCACCCCTGTTCGTTTGTTCTGCAGGTTTCTGCTGACCCGGTTAAAAGAGTTCTGTGGAGAGTTTCTGAAGAAGAAGCTGAACCTCTCCAACTGTGTCGCGATTCACAGCTTGGCCCACATGTATTCCTTGAATCAGCTGGCCCTCAAAGCTCAGGATATGATCAGGAGAAACTTCCACAAGGTAATCCAAGATGAGGAGTTCTACATTTTGCCGTTTCATCTCGTCAGAGACTGGCTTTCAGACTCGGAGATCACAGTGGACTCTGAAGAAGTCCTCTTTGAGACTGTTTTGAAGTGGGTTCAGAAAAATCCTGAGGAAAGAGAGAGGTACTTTGAAGATCTTTTTAAACTGCTTAGGTTGTCTCAGATGAAACCCACTTACCTTACTCGCCACGTCAAATCTGAAAGGCTGGTATCAAGCAACGAAGCCTGTGTTAAATTAGTGTCCGAAGCTGTGGAGAGTCATGCCTTGCGGTCTGAGATTTTGCAGTCTGGTAATCTACAACATTCCGCTTGTCCTGTAGCGTTGTTACCGCGTTTTGGACAGAACATGGATGTCATTATGGTGATTGGTGGTGTGTCGGAGGGAGGAGATTACTTGAGTGAGTGCGTAGGGTATTTCATCGATGAAGATAGGTGGGTAAACTTACCACACATACATAATCATCTTGATGGGCATGCTGTTGCTGTGACAGAATCTTACGTTTATGTGGCTGGCTCCATGGAACCAGGGTTTGCCAAAACTGTAGAAAGGTACAATCCAAACAGAAATATTTGGGAGCAAGTCTCAAATCTAATAACCAGAAAGCATTCTTTTGGCCTTACTGAAATTAAAGGAAACTTGTACAGTTTTGGTGGACATGGCAATTTCAGTCCTGGCTTTAAAGATGTGGCCATTTATAATCCTGAGCAAGACAAATGGCTTAACCTGGAGTCAGCACCAAAGATTCTTCGTGATGTCAAAGCCATTTCTGTAGAAGACCGGTTTGTTTATGTTGCTGCTCGTACCCCAGTTGACAGTGATAGTGAAGATGGATTGAGGGCAGTTATTATCAGATACGATGCTGAAACTAGGCTGTGGCAGGATGTAGAGTCTCTGCCACTCATTGATAATTATTGCTCCTTTCAGATGTCTGTTGCTAACACAAACTTTTACCATACAGCATCGTGCTGCCCCAAGAATTACTCTATAGGTAATGAGGAAGCCAAGATAAAGATCTCTGGCAGGACCTCGGATGAAATACTTGAAAGCTTACCCCCAGAGGTTCTTAGCATTGAAGGAGCAGCTATTTGTTATTATAAAGATGATGTTTTTATCATTGGGGGGTGGAAAAACAGCGATGATATTGACAAGCAATACAGGAAAGAGGCCTATCGTTACTGTGCTGAGAGAAAGCGCTGGATGCTTTTGCCTCCTATGCCTCAGCCTCGCTGCAGAGCAACAGCCTGCCATGTGAGAATTCCCTTCAGATGCTTGCAGGGAACACAAAGATACCCTATGCCACAGAATTTGATGTGGCAAAAAGATAGAATAAGGCAAATGCAGGAAAGGCAGATGCAGGAAATACACCGACACTCCCTAAGCTTACGGAGAATGCCACGCTCGCAGATTGAGTGCTAGTTTCTGGGATATCACTCCTCCTGATGAGTCTATGAAATACTGTGCTAAACCATTTTGTTAGGCTTGACATGTCTTTATAAGACATGAGGGTGTTGATTGGATTTGATGCATAAAACCAGCATCTTTCATGTATTGAAAATTAAGAAGTTCAGAAATTGAGGATGGATGGGAATTGAGAAACTATGTGAATCCAACAGCATTACTTAATGATGCCCAGGGAAAAACTAGCCTGCAACGGGCTGTGAAATATCTCCAGGAACATTAAGTCTGTTATTTTTCTCTTCAGATCTTTGTTTTCAAGGTCTTCTGTGGAGTTAGTCTCTAACAGTTCTATTTTGAAAATCAAAGATCTCTGTCGTAATAATTTAGTGGTTACATTTGTGTGTGCTTGAAAGCACCTGTTTTATTTGCACTTATATATTGACATTCCTTTGATTCTCTCCTTCTCAGTGACTAAACTTCACATATAATTAGTGTTAGTGTACTTAGCTTTCCCAAGTTGGAGGCAAGTGCAATAGTTATACCTATATATGAAAACAAAAGCACAATCTTTCTTTATAAAATTACTTCAGGATGTTTCTATGTGTATTAAATATTTTGTATCTGTATGTTGTAGAGAGGCGGCAGAGTTTGTTTATAAATGGATGATTGGTAGAACACAAGACACTTGCTAAAACAGAGAACTTGAGGCAGTAGTTTTTTTTCAGGTGTATCTGAAGATGCTTCGAGTTTGTCTTTGACAGCTTCATTAGAAACTTGGGTCAACAATCAGCCTGATAAAAGGAGTGAAAACCAGTGAAGTAGCCACCCACCAACATTGACTATTCACTTCTATTTTACTGTGGATTAGTAAGAATGAGATTATTTCACAGTAATAGATTGAAACCTGAGCTACTTGTAGATCCTTTCTCAAATGTTGCACGCATTTTAGTTCTAGTGAAAAAGTGATTAGAAGAACGCCCACGAGCCTGTTCCCAGCTTGTCTTTGACAATCAGTACCCTTTGCCTTCGGTGTACTTTCCCAAGAAACTTAGAGTAGCTGTGCTGCAGTGCTCTTTAACAAATCGGCACTTGGCGTTCCTCTTGAAGCAAGATAGTTGAGATTTCACAGTCTAAATATTTGAAAATTCCCACTTAACTATGGCAGTAAGATTTAAGCTGATTTAAATACCTTTTGGCATTTTGAGGTGGTTTTACATAAACTAGTGCCCTGGTTGGCTCTGGTTTGCTTACTGCTATACTCCCAAGGAACAGAACATGGAATATTTCCTTTAGAGTATCACTGCCTCGTCAGTTAACTGTCCTGTTGAACACTCCTTCTCTCTGATCCCAAGAGCTCCAGGACAGTTTAGGTTACTAGTGGGTTCAGTGCATCCTTCCTACCTCCTTTTCTTCCCCATCCTTCCCTTCATTTGAATGTTCCAGGTTTTCACGTGCAACCTAACTCAGGATCTTAGGGAAGGGAAAGGGAGGAGTAACCAGGGTGTTACAAAATCTGTGTAGACAAACATTGTTGGAGAGTCTGTTTACTGTCTTTGGTTCATATGATGATTTACTGGTGGTTTTGATGTGGGCAACTTCTTTGCAAAAGAGCTTCTAAACAGTTTGGTTTTTTGTTTTGTTTTTTAATTGTTTAGCTTTCTGAGCTGATACTTCTCATTTTCCAATTCAGCAGGCAGCCTAGATCATATCTGAAACACTGGGTAAGTCTTTCAACCACATAGTGTGTAAAGGTTTCTCTGATGTGTACATCCCTTAATACTCCACTTTGCAGTTCACTTGCCACTTTTGATATCAATAACTTGTCTTTTTGTAACAGAATAATCTAGCCTTGTTTAAAAAAAAAACGAAACAAAACCAACCTTGAAAATCTTAACAGTTTAGTCTCAATTTACTCATCTGTGGCAACCAGGTAGTATTTTATTTGCCTGTTGGATTGTTATGCAAGGGCAGATTAAATTGTACAATGCTGGCCTAATGCAAGAGAGGAAATAGGTAAGCTTGTTCAGGTTTAAGGCTGATGTTCAGAAGTGACAGTTACCAAATCAGCTCATGCAGGCCTGTAAGCAGGGGGTTAATCAGTGGAGTTCGGCCCATGAACTTTTGCAGTTTTGGCTGGAGTAGTTTAAGAATTACTGCTCCTACAGCAGGGTTTGTGAATAGAAGTGTGAAAATGCCTCACAGCTTTAGTACTAAATCCATTGATTTAACTTAAATTTGTGGGAGCCGATTTTAAGATACTTTACCAGACTGCAGCGAAGCAACTGAGAAGATTTTACATACTCCATCCCACTGATTTTGGTGTAGGGATTTAACAAGCAGTTGAAGGATGGTAGTATGTCAGACCACCACAGCTCTGTCAAAGCCCTCTTGTAGTCTGTCAACAAATACGGACAATTTGTAGGGAGAAATACCAAGATTACTATTTCAGTTGGAATATGAACTAAATAGTTTAATGTGTGGCAGCATGCAACAAAGTTAGATGCAAGAACAAACTTCTTGCAGTCTGTCTTTTTTAAGCAAAATTGATATTGCACTTACCATGAGAACTTTTGGCTGACATACAAGCTGTATAGTTTACTAAAAACATTCCAGTCAAAGACAATGTCAAAACAGCTTAGTGTCTGGACAGCTTAACTTGTGAATGCCAGCCATGATTCTGTATGTGATGCACTGTATCTCCGTATGCTCTGTTTGCATGGTGAGTGATGGGCACTGTGAACAGCACCGGTTTGCTCTAACGGTTGCTATGCCAATCCTATGGAATTTTTAAGTAGTTGAGGTTTTTATTAGCCTTGACTTTAAGTGGACCAATTGCATTGCACATGGTTTTTAACTGACCAGTCTAACTATCCATTGTATCATATGTAGGTGTTTGGAAGAATTGCGTTATTGACTTTGGCTGTAATTTAGCCCACTAACCTGTGAATCGCATAACAAATTCCTTGTGGCCCTTGACTGCCGTAGCTTGCTGGGTGTTTATAAAATGATCCTGTAAACAAAAGCCTGGGAATTCTTTCAGTGTGTTTATAGTGGCTAGTTAAATGTCAGTAAGATCCTAGCGTGTATTCAGTAAGTATTAGAAGGCTGACTTCTGGCCTTCCTAATGTGAAAGAACATCAGGTGGAGTTTTTCCTCCTCATTATGACAATCATACCTCTCTATACCTGTACTGAATACATGCCACAAAATGCATGTTTCATGTCCTGTCTTTCTGCTCAAAGTATTAGTGGAGTAGGACACATCCTGCCTAGCACTCGGCGGTCATTGTAGTAATTTCTAGGTGCCATATGTGTACATAATATTTTATGACTACCCGAATACTCTCTTAGTATGCTGGGTTTGTATGTATTTTTAATAAGACTCTCTTGCACATAGTAGGATACCACTCCAGAAACAAAGAAAACACGCCAATTTTTTAGCATGCATTATGAATAACTATGCCAAGCATTCTGCTATACTATTTCAATACAATTTTTCTCCATTACAGTAAATGTTAAAATCAGAACTATTGGCTCAACTTGTGTGTCACAGAATAGACTGATCGCTACTGACAAACTGAGTCACAAAGATTTGCAACTTTTTAGGTTATTTTTAACACAACCTTGTAATAGTATGTTGTAACATTTAATGGGCTTAAAAAAGCAAGCTTAAAATAAGTGGTTTGTGGCTTAGATTTGTTTTCAGGTATGTCCACATTATGTTAGGATGTAAATCATATCTCTAATTTGACAGTCCTGAGTGGAAGTCTGATAAAACAGGTGCTCCTGAGGGTCTAATCCTATTACTAATATGAATGTAAAGTGTGGAACTAATGAGATGTTTGAAGACCATTAATAGTCAGATACTCCTCATAGGTCCATGTCACTGTGGATCACGGCAGCTGTACTCGCCTGTCGATATTAATGTAGACTTCAACAGATTGCTTGGGGAAGCAGCACTCCTGTACTTACTTCCAGTAAGGTAAAGTAGTATGTGTGTATAGGCTGTTTGGAACAAATCCTACTGTAATGTTCTTTACCTTAAATACACTGTACTAAAGTTTATTGTAATAAGTGAATTAATGAAAATAAACCTTTTATTTCTCTAGCATTCTGTTGTACCTTTTATTTTTTAAGTTGCTTTGTGGGCTGTGGCTAATACACATATTTGTGGTGCTGTAGAATGAAAGTCTTAAATACTAATTATTTTTTTGGCCAGTATCAATAGATTTTATTTCAGAATAAGTGAATACATTCACTTGCTGCTCAGAAGACTTTATTAGCTAAGTGGAGCTGTTTATACAGGCAGGCTGCTTGTTGAAGAAGTGAACCTGACTTCCTTTGAAGAGTTGTCCACGTAGCAGTCTCGTCTGGCAACGTACTCCCCAACGTTAGACAGACCTGGCACCACACAGCAGCTCAGAGCACTACGGTATATGCCCATGTCGTGAACATCATACCACTCATTAGTGTTTTCATCGTAACACTCAACGTTGAAAGTAGTAGTAAAACCATTAAAGCCACCAACCACAAACAAAAGATCATCCACCACTTCGATGCCAAAGTTGCTGCGAGGATTGAACATGGTGGGGACTGTGTGCCATGTGTTGGCAACAGGGTTGTAAGCTTCCACGCTCCGAAGCCGGTTGACTCCATCAAATCCTCCTACCTGTGAATGCCAAAGGTACAGAGTTGAAGTAGGCCTTTCCTCACCTGCTAAGTCAGCTGAATCATCATGCACAAGTAAGATGGTAACTGGTCCTGCCTCACTGACTTCAGTTTGAGCGTTGCTGAGAGTGTGTGATCTCGAAGCACAGTGCTTGCTTGCTGCAGACTGCTGCCTTGTTCTTTCTGGAGCTCCCAAAAGTATGTTGTGCAACTGTCAGATTTGACCCCTCTACAAGAGTTTAAATGCAGTACATGGGTAGGATAAACAGGACCAAGCAAATGTTTGTGCTGCTAATGCTGTTAGCAGCAGCAGAAAATAATTTATTTGCTGCATGTATTGGCTTTGTGCGGCAAGGTTTTGGTAGCGGGTGGCAGGGGGGGTTACAGGGGTGGCTTCTGTGAGAAGCTGCTGGAAGCTTCCCCTGTGTCCGACAGAGCCAATACCAGCTGGCTCCAAGACGGACCCGCTGCCGGCCAAGGCCAAGCCAATCAGTGAGAGTGGTAGCGCCTCTGTGATAACATATTTAAGAAGGGAAAAAAAAGGTTGCTGGGACAGACAGAAACAGCAGCTGGAGAGAGGAGTGAGAGCACATAAGAGAAACAACCCTGCAGACACCAAGGTCAGTGAAGAAGGAGGGGGAGGAGGTGCTCCAGGCGCTGGAGCAGAGATTCCCCTGCAGCCTGTGGGGAAGACCATGGTGAGGCAGGCTGTCCCCCTGCAGCCCATGGAGGTCCACGGTGGAGCAGATAACCACCTGCAGCCCGTGGAGGACCCCACAATGGAGCAGGTGGGGGCCCGAAGAAGGCTGTGACCCTGTGGGAAGCCCGCGCTGGAGCAGGTTCCTGGTAGGACCTGTGGATCTGTGGAGAGAGGAGCCCATGGAGCAGATTTTCTGGCAGGACTTGTGACTCCATGGGGGACCCACGCTGGAGCAGTGTGCTCCTGAAGGACTGCACACTGTGGAAGGGACCCATGCTGGAGCAGTGTGCTCCTGAAGGACTGCATGCTGTGGAAGGGACCCATGCTGGAGCGGTTCATGAAGAACTGCAGCCCGTGGGAAGGACCCACACTGGAGAAGTTTGTGGAGGATTGTCTCCCGTGGGAGGGACCTCACGCTGGAGCAGGGGAAGAGTGTGATGAGTCCTGCTTCTGAGCAGGATGAAGTGGCAGAAATAATGTGTGATGAACTGACTGTAAACCCCATTCCCCATCCCCCTGCGCTGCTGGGGGGGTAGGTAGAGAATCTGGGAGTGAAGTTGTGCCCAGGAAGAGGGGAAGGGTGGAGGGAAGGTGTTCTGAGATTTGGGTTTATTCCTCATTACCCTACTCTGGTTGATTGGTAATAAATTGAGTTAATTTTCCCCAAGTTGAGTCTGTTTTGCTTGTGATCGTAATTGGTGAGTGATCTCTCCTGCCCTTATTTCGACCCACGAGCCCTTTGTTGTATTTTCTCTCCCCTGTCCAGCTGAGGAGGGGGGAGTGATAGAATGGCTTTGGTGGGCACCTGGCGTTCAGCCACGCTCAACCTGCCACACTGCAGCTGCTTAAAAATTGTCCATGTTATTTTTCATAACAAAAGGTGTGCAGGTGATAATATTCTCAGGAGGTGTATCAACCATTCTAGCTCTGACTTTCTTCCCTAAATCCCACATAACAAGCAAGTGGCCAGCCTGAAAATCTAGGAAATGCAGATTAGCAGAAGCACTAGAAGTGCTGGGTGATGGTATGGTAGAGATACCACTTCTCCCTTACCGCATACACTTCGTTCCCATATGCAATCACACCTACTCCACTTCTTCTGCTTCTCATTGGGGCTATAAAGGTCCATTGATTTGTTGTGGCATCATACACTTCAGCTGTGATCAAGCATTCATTTCCATTGAAGCCACCACATATATACACCTGTTTACAGGAGGAAAAAAAAAAAAAAGCGTGAGCAGGGCAGTTACACTCTTGGTAGAAGAACACGTTGAAGAGAAAATGAATGCTGTGGCTGGATTGTTTGAGGGTTTGGTTTTGTTTTGTTTCGTTTTGTTTTTAATGGGAATGGTCCTGTCATCCTGGGTTTGAAGTAGTAAAAGCGCAGTGAGTTATTCAGGACAGCAGGATTTAGACCCTTTGTTTCCTGAACTGCATGAAGCAGATAGACATGGTACATCACTTGTGGCCAGGAAAAGTAGTATCTGGCAGCAAGTGGGCTACTGGTGGTAAGCAGCTCTGGAAGAGTTAGCACTCCTGTCTGCATCTCCGCTGTGCCAGTCAGTTGCTGCCTCGTGGAGAGCTTTAGATCTGTAGCTCCCGGATTTAATGAATAAGATTTATGTGAAATTTCTTCCTCTTTATTTTAAATGATTCATCATGTTAAAGGGACTATTTGTGACCTTTCCTGCTCCCGCAGCTCTTCTTTTCTATCTAGGTGATGAACTCAGAGTGGTAGCTGTGTTTATCAGGTACGTAGCCCAGTAAGAGGCTGAGCTCCATGAAATTCCCTACTTTGATGCATGCTATATGAAAGGACAGGCACTTGCTTGTGGTGTAATGCTGCGCACTGATGTTTGTTTGGTTCCTTGTCCTGCTCACTGTACTTCAACCTTAACTGCTTTCAATAATCTCACAGTCCATTTACCTTTTCATGCAGCGTGGTCGCGCTAGCATCGCTTCTCTGCTCGTGCATGGGGGCGATCAGCGTCCACTGGTTCGTCTCTGGCTCGTACCGTTCTGCTGTGTTGAGGCGCATGTATCCATCAAACCCTCCCATGGCATAGATGAAGTTGTTGAGAACAGCAACGCTGACGTAGCAGCGCCGTGCGTGCATGGGTGCAACCTGCTGCCATGTTTTCTTAAGTGGGTCAAACCGCTTGACGCTGTTGAAATAATCCACGCTGTCAAATCCTCCAATAACGTAGACAAAGCCTTTTAAGTAAGCAGTGCCGTGATAGGCAAGGGGGCTTTCTTGCTCACATGTGACGTTCACCCACTTGTCTGCACGGGCATCGTACGTCTCAATGGCGTTGGTTGGGCTCCCCCCACTCCAGCCTCCGACAGCAAACAAGATGGCATAGGGCAAGCGAGGCCGACTGAGCGGGTTGGTGAAATCGGAATAAGATGGGCCATGCATATTGAGGTTGTACATTTCTGTCAGTGCGTTTATGATGAGAACTTTGCACTCCTCATTGTCCCTCACATAATCATGCGTTTTGACGTTGTTCATGAAGTATTCTGCTTGCATCAGTGCCAGTCGAACCTGAAAAATGCAAAAAGGAGGTTAGAATATTCATGCAGATGGTTTACACCTTGGTATCCTCTGTGGATAGCTCCAGTGCTGCATGGCTTTGCTTTCAGCCTACAGTGTTGTCTAAAGCTTATTAGAGAACCAGAGAATTAAACATGTAGTTTTTAGCAAGTCCAGAAAGGGGTGTGCAAGGGTAAATCATTCGATTTCATGGCAGGGAGTCTGCTACTGCCTTGGCACAGTGCTTGCTTTCTTGCATGCAGACTGAAACTGCCCTAACACCTGCTGCTATTTGCATAGCGTAACTAGTCTAGGCAAATGCTCATAAACTTTGTGTATATAGAGATAACATCGTCCCATGTGAACTTTGGCCCTTCCTGGATGTGAGGAGCAGTTAAACTTAAGCTCTAAGCGTGAGGAAATGTGCACTTAAAAGGTCTGCCCCAACCCCGGCACAGGATCTTCGACCCGTGCCCCGGTGTAGCAATAGCCTAACGGTCTGAAAGCACACTTCTTGGTGAGCAGTGTTGGAAGGCTGCAATTTCCTCCAGTCTTACAAGAAAATCAAAGTGGCTCTGGCTCAGCTGCCCCGTGCCCAGCTCTGCAGAGCTGCCCGCGCCCATGCCGTGACGGCACCGACCTGGCCCAGCAAGACTGCAATGTGCTGCCTCCTGTTCTGCGGGTCATGAGCAATCCATTTCAGAATAGCCTCGAACACAGCATCTTCTTGTTTCACATTGAGCTCATCCTTTCCAATGATGTGCTTTAGCTCATTGACGGAGAGGTCTAGAAACTCTGTAGACACCTTGGTCATCTCCTCAAAGTGATGGAGGATGAACACATAGGCTGCTTCTCGCAGGTCGGGACAGTGGTAATGATCTGTGAGTCTGCAGATGCCGATGCAATTTTCCAGGCATAGCTGGGATTTTAAGAACTCGCAGCACAGCCTGATGATGCCCAGGATGTTGAACTGGTCTGCTGCGATTAGCAAGCTTTCAACGTTGTCAGCCGTGACTGGTACTGTCCTGGTGTAAGCATACTCAATAATGAGCCTCATCATTTCAGGTGAAGTGCCAGGGATTTTATATACTATCTTCTCTGCGTTGTTCCAGCTGCTGGTAAACAAAGCCCTGAAAAAACAAAGCAGTGCTGGGGGAAAAAAACCAGCTTTGCTGCATTAAACCCTGACCCCATTATCCCCTGTGCCACCTTCCCCAGGCACCAATTTGGGCACTAGCAGTAGCCATGCTCGGAGGCCATGTAGTTTATTAATTAATGTTTTACTAGCTGGTTGTTTTAAAAAGGAGTCACAGCCTCTGGCTGTGGACAGAGAGCAACAGGGCAAGTGGTCACCTTGCTTCAACAAGAATACCAGAGAATAATGGTGTGTGGGAAAGCAAAACCTCCCGCCCGATGGCAGATAAGCCAGGCTGGCCACGCTCCCAGCCCTGCACCGCATCTGGGGGTTTGTCAGACACCACTTCCAGAGCTGCTGTTAGATACCAGGTTGTGGATTAATTCTGGTGTCCAGGGAGGTGCCAGGACTATGGGGAACTGCTGGATAAGAGTTTTAGTGCTAATAAAAGCACTGGAGATACACTAAGGCAGAGTGACCCAGACTAGGAAATACTGTTTGTCCCCATCCCCTCTTGTTTCAAGCACTGACCTGAAATAGTGACTGCAGCTACACAGGATGTTCTTGTGAGCATTGAATTCAATACCATCCACGCTGATGATCACATCACAGAGTTTCCCTTCCAGGCGAAGCTCATTGAAGACGGTGCAAGCCATAGCACTCATCTTCCTCTCCATGGGTGAGGATGAATATCTGGTGGGCGCCAAGCTATCGCCTAGGTTGAAGCCTGAGGCAGTGGAAGGTGCTTCTCCCTGTGATGCTACAGGGCTTTGTCCTTGCCCTCCAACATAGTCTCTGAAAGCTTGTGTGTCTGGTGGTTCTGGAATATGCCCCATAATGAGATCACAGATGTGGGGGGGGACCTGGCACCAGCTGTGGCAGCAGTGCCTGGGCTGGCGGGGCTGCGAACCCCTCCACAGGCAGCGGCGTCCTGGTCCTCCCGGGCCCCTCGCTCCATGGCTGCCCCCAGCCTTCACTTAACCACAGGCCGGGTTACGCTGGACCCTGTGCCTACACCTTGTTGATGGCTGCTCTGAGCAAAAACAGCCCTGTGATTCCTCTGCAGCTTTTTAATATTATTTAGCCTGGGTATAAAGCTCCCCAAATATAGGCAGCAACTGCTTCTGAAGTACCCTTGTACCAGCTCACACCGGGAGGAAGCTGAGACACAGGGTAGCTAATGTCAGCGGTGAAGCCACAAATACTCTGTCACTGCTGTATCTGCTGCTGATTTGGAGGGGTGGAAGGTGCCACCCGGGGCCAAGGAGAGGAGAGCAGGGGGACAGAGAGGCCTGTCCTGACTCCTCAGTGGCTTAACTCATGGCCAACTGCTTTTCCTCTGTGCTTTGTTGTGTCTGTAGGAGCACCTCTGCGAGGGTCTCAGTACTGGAAAACAGTTTGGACTTTTTCATGTTACTGTCGGTGCGGAGTTTTTTTAAGTTAAATGAGTCTTGTGGTAACACGGGGGGGGGGGGGGGCATGACAGCAAAAAGACAGCCCCTGCCATGTACTTTTTGGTTAGTTTTTTTTTCATCTTTATCTCTCCTTTCTCTTTCGCCTTCCTGGCTCGGAGCGTGTTGCAGAGGAAACGCAACCGCAAGCGCCGGTACCGGCCGGCCCCGCCGGATCCGCTTCGGGCGCGGGGCGGAGGCGCAGCCCCAGCCGGAGCGCAGCGGGCGGCCCCGGGCACCCCCCGGGCACCCTCCGGCAGCCCCCCTCCGGCCCCGGGCACCCCCGGGCACCCTCCGGCAGCCCCCCTCCGGCCCCGGGCACCCCCGGGCACCCTCCGGCAGCCCCCCTCCGGCCCCGGGCACCCCCGGGCACCCTCCGGCAGCCCCCCTCCGGCCCCGGGCACCCCCGGGCACCCCCCGGCAGCCCCCCTCCGGCCCCGGGCACCCCCGGGCACCCTCCGGCAGCCCGGCTCCGGCCCCGGCACCCCCGGGCACCCTCCTTCAGCCCCCCTCCGGCCCCGGGCACCCCCGGGCACCCTCCGCATCCCCCCCCCGGCCCCGGGCACCCCCCCCCCCCCCCCCGGCTCCGCTCCCCCCCCCCGCTCCTCCCCGCGGCTGCGCGGCCCCGGCACGGCTCGGCCCGGCACGGCTCGGCCCTGCCCGGCGCGGAACGGGACGCGATGGTGAGCGCGGGAGCTGCGGAGCCGGGGCCGGCGTGGAGGGGGGGCCGGGAGCCGGGCCCGGGGGTTCTAAGGAGCGTGGGCCGGGCTGGGGAGCGGGGTCGCGGGAGCCCGGGTTGGGGAGCAGCGGGCTGGGGTGGTGGGGGGGTGAAGGCTGGGGTGAGGGGGGTCCCCGGGGAGCAGGGTCTTTGGGGAGCAGGGCTGGGGAGAGTGGCCCCGGAGGCGGCGGGGGGGGGACGACGGGGAACACGGCCGGGATGGAGGGCACGGCGGGGGCTGGAGGGCATCGGTCCCCGGGGAGCTGCGTGGGATCCCGGGGGCGTCACTGAACGGGGTGGGGGTCTCTGCCCGCAGGTGCCCGAGCTGGAGAAAGCCACGGTCCGCATACAGCGGCCGGAGCGCGTGATGGCGATAATCCGGGCCATCAAGGAGCAGGGGATGAACAAGCTGCAGGTACTGGCCCTGTTTGGCTCCGGCGGTGGTGGGGCTGGCCCAGCTGAGAGCGGGCGATGGATGCATCGCCCTCACGTTCCATCCTTGTCTTCAGCTGCCCCCCCCCCCTCTTCCTCAGCCCCCCCCGGCCCTGGCCCCGCTGCTCCCAGCCCACGTGCAAGGACCTTCCACGAGAGAAGCCCCAGACAAGAGGGGAGGACTGGGCTGCTTTTCCTGTCGAAGCCCATGCTGGTGGCTCTCCCTGGATGGGCCTTTCCCTTCCCTGTTATGCAAGCTATAAATATGAGCCAAGCCCCAAACACCCCCCCTCCACCCACGGCAATAAGTCAGCAGGATTAAGCCATTTGGTGCTGATAAGAGTGCTGGAGTGGGAGGGGTGCTGGCTGTCTCAGATGAGGACATCTGCTTCACGGCTGGCAGGAGCATCAACGTTCGTCGCTGCTGTGCCCCGCTGCGAGTCTGCACCCTCACGTGAGACGTGCCAGCGCTGGATTTGCATCTTGCAGGCAGCAGCACCCTTGGCTAGCTGTGGCAAAGGCAGAGTGTGCTGGGTCATGCACAGATTTGGTCTTCTCTCCCTTCCAGGTCATTTCTGACTTTGACATGACGCTGAGCAGGTTTGGGTGCAACGGCAGACGCTGCCCCACTTCGCACAGTGAGTTGAAGCTCTTGTTTTTACTGTTGCTAATTCTGTTTGTTTTCCATGTTTGTGTTCTCGGTCTCTGTGGCTCCTGTCATCCTCTGCCTCCCTCCTTTGCCAAGCCTGACCGCTCCGTCTTGTTCTTTCTTGGTGTGGCTCCAGGCCTCGGCTGCTTACAACAGCAGCTGCTGGCCCCCGGGCAGCCCACAGCCCGCTGCAGAAGCTGTCTCCTCGTCTTTGCTGCTTCTCCTTCTAACACTTGCAGCCTGCAGCTTGCTAGCGTTGATGCTGCTCTCTCCCAGCTGAGCAATGCCCTATGATCAGTGCATGCTGTGGGTTTGCAGTGGCACCCACTGTGTTGAGACCTTGCGGTAAGCCTGTGCTCGGGTTGATGTGCCACGTGTGGCTCATTTTTGGGAAGAGCTGGCGCTGGAGATGCAGGATAGCTCCCTTTTAGCAAGCCTTTTTGTGCTTCTGGGCTACAACTTTGGCATTTTATTGTCTTTACAGATATCCTCGATAACAGTCGTGTTATCAGCGAGGACAGCAAGAAGAAGGTAGGTGCTGGTTTGTAAGGCACTGCTTCTTGGGGTCTGTGTTTTTTGTCCCTGTCACCCATCATCAGGAGGTTGTACTGGCTCATGTGACAGCTCTCCAGGCTGCGCCCTGCTCCCAGGACAGAGAGTGGGGCAAGTGTCCAGGCTGCATTTCAGCCAATGGTGGTGGAAGGAGAAGCTAAAAAGGGAAATTTAATCTGCATGCTCAGCGGTGGGCATTTTCAGTCTGATAAGAGGAGGAAGGGTGTATCTGTGTGCATCTGTACCTGCAGTATTTGAAGCAAGGTGAGAGTCAGCCAGGCTGCTGGAGGGTTAACGCTTCCTCCTGAGATCTCCAGATTTGCTCAGAGTGAAGTTGCTTCGTGAAATGCTTTTGTTTTTCATTAGGAAGTGTGATGCTTTGGAGGAATTTAGAAATACTTTTTTTGTTGTTTACAGTCTCTTTAGACATGATGTTCACTCTGTTCTTTTTCCATCTCTGCAACGCTCCAGCTGAAAGATCTGCTGCACTATTACTATCCCATTGAAATTGATCCCAACCGGACCCTGGAAGAGAAACGTCCCCTCATGGTGGAGTGGTGAGTGCTTGTATGTGATGAGCTTGACCTTGTCCCGGCAACTTCTTGCCCCCGAGGACTACAAGACACAAGGCTTGAACTGTCTCTAGGCTTGGAGGCAATACTGGGAAGATTTAGTTGTTATTCTTCTGACTGCTTTAAGGTTGCTGCCCAGGAAGCTCACTCTGCTGCCTTTCCCTAGGTGGACCAGGGCCCATGAGCTGCTGTCACAGCAGAAGATCCAGAAGGGTGACATAGCCCAGATCGTCAGAGAATCGGACGTGATGCTGAGGTACGGGCTCGAGATTGAGCTGCCTGTGGCCCTTTCTCTCCTGCCACTGTGCAAGCACGTCTCCTTGCTTTCACCCTGCTCTGCACGCAGTCTCCACAGCGTGGCAGATGCAAATCTCCCTTCCTTCCTGGGGCTGAGCTCTAACCATGAGAAAGCCGAAAGTCAGCGCCACAAGCCGCAGTGTGAGCTCGCTCCCGGGCTGCAGGCTGCTCCGTTCATGGCTGACTGCCTCCTGCTCAGAAACCGCTTCCACCTCCCCTGAGTCTTGGCAAGGAGCGGCCGAGGGGACGGGTGATGGGCAGAGCTCCCCGTTTGCGGGGAAGGGTAGGGGGGCAGCACGCAGCTCCCCTCTTCCAGGAGAGATTTTCTCTCCGCACACTGTAGCTTCTGGGCCTTATCCAGGCCCTTGACTCAGCATCAAATTTCACCCACAGCACAAAAATGTTGCGCTAAAACTTGCTGTTAAAGCTGGCTTTGACAGCGATGGTCCTAAAACTGGCTCAGGAAGCCTTGGTTTGAATGAACTGCCAGCCTCAGAGAGGAAATGGTATCGTATGTCTGGGTTTTCATGAGCCCAAGTTCCCCTTCTGCACAGAAATCGTGCCCTGCCAGACTGAGACTGTTACACGTTTGTCTGATCGTCCTCACAACGAGTCTGACCTGTTGCGTATCTCTAACATACAGTTTCTGAGTGGGCTGGCAGCACCCACTCTCATGGGCACGTGTCCAGGCACGCTGTGCCGTGTGCCCCTGGTGAGAAGCTGGATACGTTCAGGAGATGCTGGGCAAATCGCTCATGTGCTGCGTGTTCCTGTGCAGCTCCCTGCTAGGTCACTGCTCCCAGGAGGGGTCTGGGGTCCTGCTTCACACCCTTTGCACGCACAGTGAGTGCCACAGAAATGGTGGTGTCACAAAAAGCTCACGCTTTTTGCAGAACTCATGTGTGCATTTCTGTTTGGGAAGTCCTGGGCAGAAATATGAGCCTCGTAGCTGGGCTGAGAGCGCTCCCAGCCCCCAGTACACCAGGCACTCGCTGTGAGCTGGGAGGTGGTAATACAATACTGTGTAATGGACACTTCTGCTCTAGGGATGGATTCAATGAATTATTTGATCAGCTGCATAAGTACAACGTCCCCCTGTTCATCTTCTCTGCTGGCGTCGGTGACATCCTTGAAGAGATTATCCGTCAGGCCAACGTCTTCTACTCAAACGTCAACGTGGTGTCCAACTACATGGACTTCGATGATAATGTGAGTTTCTGCATCATGTACGTGCGGTGAGCTTGCAGAGAGGAGAGTTGTTTGACTGGAACTGAGGGCTGCAGTACATTTAACAGAGACACTGCTAGGTTAAAAGCTGCTTATTAACATTTCTAAGTATTTGATCCCTGTAGATGGAGCTGACCCTTTGCTGGGTCATGGGAAGACTCTAGAGTCTGGCCGTGGCCTCCCGCCCCATTGGCTCTGCCTTCAGGGATTGTGACCTGCTGCCACCGTAGCAGCCCTCGGCACATCAGCACTGGGGGGTGTTAGAGGTTCCCCTGTCCTCACCGGGAGCTGGGTCAGCAGTGAGAGCAGAGGACGGATGAGGTGGGCAGACAGAGTGCAGGAACAGCTGAGCATCTGCTCATAATCTCAGGGACTCCTTGCCTTTCAAACTTGCTTTTTGGTGGCAGAAAGGGCACTGTCCAGCGCTGTGTGCTCTGTTCTGGTGCAGGGTGAGGATGGAGTTAACTGACCACAGAGGTCTCTCCTGATCTGAAGGCCAGATGTCCTTTAAAGCAGCTTGGAAGGCTTTTGTTGATGTACTAAAGCCTGAAAAGTCCCAATGCACATTAGAAAATTGCACGTCTCTTACAATGAAGCCCTCTGTTCCCACGGGTGGTGCGTTGGGACAGGCAGTCCTCAGGGGGAAACATGGGACACCGTGACAGTCCTGCCTTCTGCACGGGCTCTGCTCTGCCCTGGGGCTCCCCTGACTGCAGCTTTCTGTGGCCCCTGACCAGCTCCAGGGCAGCGCAGAGCCCCAGCCAAGGTCTCCAGGATCTCCATCCTTTGGGTTTGTTCTCACCATCTGGGAAGGGCTTGCCCTGCAAAAGGGGACTCCTGGGGACTGTCTCTGCGTGTGTCGTGGCTGCTGGGTTCCCAGACTCCTTGGGGGTCTCTCTGATACAAGAGCTGGTGCCCTGTGAGCATCCCCCACCCCCGTTTGCCCATTCCAGAAAAGTGTACTGAGGCTGCGGCACAGTGGAGGGATTGCTGTGGGATCAATTTGTCTGTCCTGTTTGCACAGGGAATCCTCAAGCGTTTCAAGGGACCTCTCATCCACACCTACAACAAGAACAACAGCGTCCTGCAGGGTACAGAGTATTTCCAGGAGCTGAGCACTAGGACAAGCATCATCTTGCTGGGGGACTCCATGGGTGATCTGACGATGGCAGACGGCGTTCCCAGTGTGGAGAACATCCTCAAGATTGGCTTTCTCAATGACAAGGTGGGTGTGAGGGGCAGTCGTCTTGCTTCCCTGCCAGCCTTCCCCAGGTGCAAAGCCTGAGGGGCAGCAGAGAGGGGCAGGCCCAAGCGATTCGGGAGCTGCAAGAGATTCATACGAGTTCTCGTGGGGTGTGCAGAGGGAGCTGGGGGGTGTCTGCTGAGCTCCTGGTGCACCTGGGGCATTGTCAGGGTGGTTATTGACCCCTCTTGTCGGTAGCATCAAGAAATGCAAGGGCTGTGGGTGCAGCATCTTCATTCTCAGCTGCTGGTGTTTACAGTCCTCTCCTCTCTCTGCGGCCCTCTCCTCCCCAACCTGTCCCGGTGGCCTTGCTGCAGGTGGAAGAGCGGAGGGGGAAGTACCTGGATGCCTACGACATTGTGCTGGAGAGCGATGAGACGCTGGATGTGGTCAACGGGATTCTCCGGTACATCCTTACTGAGACATGAGCTGGGGAGGCAGTGTCCCAGCTCTGGCTCCTCAGCACACACCTGGGCAGCGAGTGTGACAAAGCCGGAGTAGATCTGGTACCTGCTGGACTCCATTCTGACGCTGGGCAGGGTCTCTGCCCTGGCTCGTGTGTGTTGTACACATCCCAACCTCAGTAACCCACTTCGGTCAGCCCTGGAGCAGGAGGGGTGAGATGGAGGAAGGTTCTCCACTCCCTTTACCCCACCTGTGCCCAGCTTTGCTGCTTCCCACTCAGAATTCGTCCCCGCCACTGTCTGAGGCCACAACAAACCATTTAATATTTCAGGCAGAGATGTTCTGCACTTGCTTCAGCAGCCAAGTGCGGAAATGGAGATCGTTTGCTGTGGCTTGAGGACAGACCCATTTTAGATGGAAGCTGGTTAGTTTTACTGTGTTCCTGTCTAAGAAAACAAGTCTCTCTCTTGTCCTGTTTTCTGTGGGCTTCAAAGTGCCCGGGCTGAGCTCCGCTGGTGCTGCCTGCCGGTGGGCTGGCGTGGCCCTGCCAGGCATTAGCATCGCCCAGCTCCGCATCCCCCACGGAAACCCTGCAGCTCCCTGGCCCCCCTGCCCCAGCCCTGCTGCCCCGCTTGCTCCGTTACAGCTCCTGCTGTAAAAAAAAAAAAAAAGGCTTTTCCAGTCATCCCTGCAGGCCCATGGAGCTCATCTGATGCTGCTGTGCAAAGCAAGACGTACGTTTGTCTGCCGCAGGTTGGGCTGGGAGCGTTTGGGTGGCAGTGGCAGCAGCAGGCTGGGTGCTTGGAGCGGCGCGTCTGCAGCGCGTGGGCGTGGATGGGGAAGGAGAGGCCAACAGCAGTATTTTGCTTTTTAAGGAATATTTTAGCTAACCGTGTTTCTGTCCTAAACTTCTAGGCTGATCTTGGGCTCTCAGATCAGCAATAGAAAAACCCCCTCTTATTTCTGTGTAATGTCTGGTAACATAAAAAGTAAAGCTATGAGAGCTCTGATTCAGCAAGGGGCAAATTCAGGCACTTACGTGAGAAGCTGCTTTCACATCCCATCCTGCTGCCTGCTCTGATGGCGGCAGGAGCCTGTGCTGGTGCAGGGTGAGCTCTGATACGGCTCTTTGGGGGCTGTTTTTGTTGCGGTGTGGCCCAGTACAGGTTGGCAGCCCCTGCCCTGCCGCCTTTGGATGGGGCAGCTCTGGCTCGCGAGCTCTGGGCCACTCCGGGTTCAGCCCTTGCTGCCCTCCACGTTGCGGGACGAGTAAATGTGACTTCTGAAAGTGCAGGCTCCATTCTCCTTGTTGAAATAAAAACGTTGGCTAAAGCCGGGCCACGGGTGGTTTGTACCCAGCGCCGAGGAGCTGTGGCTGGAGCAGCTCTCCTCCCCAGGGCTGGTGCTGGCAGCTGCATCTCCGCAGCCCAGCTCCAGGTCATCCCATCCCTGCCGGAGCCCGCCAGCCATCACCGGGCACTCCGAGCTGGAGCTGAAGCACAACCCATCTTTGCTGGAGGATCCCAGGAGCTGAGTTTTGGTTTCTCTCTCTCCTGCTCGACCCAGCAGGTGCTGGAGCCCGAAATCCCCCCGGGCACCGCGCTCCCAGGGATGGGTGAGGTGAGGCTCTGCACCGCTGCCCGGACACGCAGGGATGTTTCATGGCAAAGTAAGCTGACGCAGAGGCAAACTCCTTGGAAACCAGTAGAAATTATTTATTTGGTGCAAGGTAGAAGTCATCGTTTGAGGGGTTTGCTCTGACCCTTTGCACTGTTCTGTTCTCGCATTTCTTTTATCTCTGTCTGCAAGACACGCTGTGCGAAAGCTTTTAGAGCTGGTGGGAGGTGATGGAGCCGTGCTGGTCACAACTGGCAAACCTGAGAGTGCCAAGTTAATTAGCTGCCTTTAGGCATCAAAATAAAATTGGGCTGATTTTTCTCAATCACTGAGGGCTGTCGCTGCAGGGCAGGGAGGATGCGGATGGGGACGATGCTGCTCCCTGAGGGCTTGAGTGGGAGATGTTTTCTGTTTTCCTTCTTTCAGCTGACAAGGGGTTTGCCAGGTCCCATCTCTGCTGGCTGGGGGGGGGGGGGGGGGGGGGGGGGGGGGGGCAGGTTTTCTGGAACGGTGGATGCCTGTGGGGTATTGGGGTTTCTCCCTGGGAACCTGAGCCCCCTCCAGCCTCTCCTCCTGAGGAAGATGGCAGCTGGGAGCAAGAGGCTGGGCCAGCAGCAGGGACCGGTGCGAAAGCCTTCTCTTTATTTCTCCTCTCTAAAGAATTTTATATGTGTATATAAAAAAAAAAAACAACCCCCAACCCTAAACTACAAAATGCTGCGGTGGAAGTGGGGGGGAAGCCCCCTCTCCTGCCTGCCTGCCTGCCCCAGGAGGCAGCACGGGCAGGCGAAGAGGCTGGAGCGGGACGTGCAGTCGCTGGCTGAGGATGCGGGGGCTTGGGGATGGGATGCTGCTGCCCTGGCCCTTCCGTGGGGAGCTGAGAGCAGGGGGTCGAAGCGGGGTTCGGCAGCAGAGCGGGGCAGGGCAGGGCTCCAGGGTCTGGCCCTGGCATCCTCGGTCCTGCTCCACGGCAGAGGGATCGTCTGCAGAGCCGGGGGGGACGGGCAGCGCGTGGCAACACGGGCGCTGCCGTCCCTGTGGGCTATCGAGACTCCCAAGAACGTGGGTGTTTCCCACCTTCTTGCCTGGGTTTATTAGCTGGGGGTTGGCAAGTTTTCCTGCCCAGAAGGAACACGTCAAAAAACCCTCAGTTAAATAACAGGGCGGAAAAAAAATCAAAATATGCCCCCCTGCAGGGCTGGGGAGGGGCAGGGGCAGATTCCCGGGGCAGCCGGTGGGGGAGACCGGCCATGGCATGGCCAGGACGAGTCCTGTCTCCAGAGGACAGTGGGGTCCGCTCCTCAGAGCTCCTCGTGGATCTTCTCCTGGTCCTCATCCGACTTCAGCTTCAGCTCCTCGGAGGTGATCTTCCCGTCCTGGTTGCGGTCCTGGTTCCTGAACATGTCGGCGATGACTTTCTCCGGGTCGGAGCTGGGCATGAGGCGGCCTTTCCCTTCTGCCACCTGGGTCTTGATGAAGGTAGAGAACTGCAGCGGGGAGAGGGGAGAGAGAGATGCTGCTTTGCTCCACGCAGCCAGCACGGGGCACGGCTGGGAGCACCGCAGCCCACGCTGAGGGCAGCAGCCAGGCAGCAAGGATGGGGCAGGGACACGGGCACGGGCTGCCCTCGGTGTCCCTGCCCGCACCCAGCAGCGATGCTCGGGGCTGGGGTGGTTTTCCTGCACAGCTCTTCAGGCTCCCGAACGCCCGGGGACAGCAGTGCCCTTCGGGTGCTGCTCCCCAGGGTGGGGTTCCCTGCACCCCCATTTCATCCTGGACCCCATAAACCCGCAGCCTGGCGGTGCTCGGGGCCCTCGCTCACCTCGTCAGCGGGGATCTCCCCGTCCTTGTTCAGGTCCATTTGCTCGTAGAGGCTCGCCGGCGGGTCCCCGTGCCAGATGAAGAGGTATCCCTCGGGAACCCCCTCCTCCATGGAGATCAGCTCCACCTCGAAGCGGAGCACGGCGCTGCCTGGCACCCCCCGGGCTGGAAAAACAAGCGAAGGCTGTTGCACCACTGGGAAGCCCAGCAAAACATTGGGCTCTGATGGGCAAAAGCCTCCCAGCCCCCAGCCAGGGTGAGGCGGAGGGTGAAGGAGCCCAGCAGCGGTTCAGCACCCCCTGTTTGCACTGCACGGGCAGCCGCACGCCGCTCCCCTACCTCCGCTCTCGCCGTGGCCCAGGTGAGGGGGGATGATGAGCACCCGCTTCTCCCCCGCGCACATGTTGAGGAGGCCGGTGTTCAGGCCCTCGATCACCTTGTTGGCCCCCAGAGTCACCTCCTGGGGCTTCTCGTAGTCGTGGCTGCAGGAGGCACAGAGATGACCACACTGATGGCTGAGAAACCTCCTCGGACTCAGTGGGCAGCCCCGCCGTGCCCTGAAATCCCGTGCCTTCCATCCCGCCGTGCCCCAAAACCCCACACCCTCCGTCCTGCCATGCCCTGAAGTTCCACACCCTCCACGCCACCAAACCCCAAAGCCCTGCACCGTCCATCCCGCCGTGCCCCCAAATCCTGCCCCCTCCACCCTGCTGCACAACCCCTGCTGCCACGCGGCCGATGCTCTGGTGCTGCCCGCTGCAAAGAGCTGATGGTCCCAGCGCTGCTGCGGTGCCCGTCTGCTCCCCAGCTTGGCGCCTGCCAGGATTTGGCCCTGTGAAGGAAAGGTGTGCTCAGGGCAGCCCGCAAGCGAGCAAGCACGCACGAGGAGAAGAGCTTGGTGCCATCCAGCAAGGAGCAGTTGTAGTGGTAGCGGATGAAGTCTCTGTCACGGGTGGTGACGTTGCAGCCCTCAGGACGGTACACGGTCTCGATCTCCACCGGGTCCGCGGGGTTGTGGAAGTCGATGATGTGGACGTCAAAGACGAGCACAGCTGAGCCAGGAATTTTGTTCCCTGGAAGAGGAGGATGAGGAGAGCTGCTGGGAGAGCTGCTGGAGTGCTGTGGGGCCGGTAAAGCCTTTTCCTGGTTCTTCCCATGCCCCATGACATGTCCGTCCCTCGGAGCCCTGCCTCTGCATGTGTTGGCGTCAGCCGTTCCCCTGCCCACAGTGCCCCCCCGCAACACCCTGGGGATGGTGGTGGCCCCCAGGGTGAGGAGCTGGCCCCGCTTGGCCAGCACTTTCCCTATGTCAGACCTGCAGTGTGCCGGTGCACAGGGCTGGAGGAGGGGATGCCACAGCCCAGGGCTGCGCTGTGCAGGCGTGCCGGACCCCCGTGGGGCTGCCCTTTACCTGTTCCGTTCTCCCCGTAGGCCAGGTGTGGGGGGATGATGACCCGGCGCCTCTCTCCCATGCAGACCCCTTGCAGGCCCTGGTCCATGCCGGGGATGATGTAGCCCTTCCCGATGTAGGTGTTGTAGGTGTGATTGCGGGAGTAGCTGCATCAAGAGAAGCCCCCGGCATTGTCGTGCAGGAGAGCCTGGCCCGTCAATTCCCCCCACCCACCCCTGCACCCCAACCCGCACCCCTTCTCCCAGCCTCTGCCCTGCTCCCCCTGGAGCCAAACCTTGCTCCTAGGGATGCAGCAAACGGGTATTGTGTTTTTTAGCCTATTTCATGTCCGTTATCGCCCTCTCCTCCACCTCCCCTCCCGGCTGCTGAGCATGGGGCAGGAGAGGACACTGGGGGAATCTCCCCACTCGGCCGCTTCCCCCCCCCCCCACCTGGAGTCGAAGAGCGTCCCGTCCATGAGCGTGCCATTGTAGTGGTAGCGGACAAAGTCCCCGATCACAGCCCTGCGCTTGCAGGACTCCGGCACCTCCAGGTGCTCCAGGAAGATGCCGTCCTTAGGGTTGTGGAAGTCTACCAGCAGCACGCTGAACACCAGCGATGCCTGCGGTGGGATCACGGTCCCTGGGGAGGGGACACGGGTCAGCCCGGACAAGGGCTGATGCACCATGGGGAGCTCTGCATAAAGCCGGGAGGGAAGGGGTCGGGCATGATGGGGTGATGCCTGACTCACCATAGCCCTTCTCCCCGTATGCAAGGAACGGGGGGATGATGATGCTCCTCTTCTCCCCGGCGCACATGCCGAGCAGCCCCTGGTCCATGCCCTTGATCAGCCAGCCGGTGCCCACGTAGGTGTCATAGGTGCTGTCCTTGCTGTAGCTGGTGGGGAGGAATGAGCAGGGGACGGCTCCGGGGCCACGCCAGCTCCCCCGGCCTGAGCGGTGCCGTGTGGGAGGCTGGTTTGGGGGTCACGGAGCTGCACCGGCTCTGCCGGGGTGCGGGGAGGGAGAGCACAGGGGAGGCTGCTCTGACTGGGGTGCAGCATGGGCCCCCATGTCCTGCCCCAGGCCAGTGTCCCCTGGTCCCTGCCACCCCCGGTGCCCCCAGCCCCAAGGTGGAGGGTGCATCCAAGCTCCAGTGCCCCATGTCCCGAGGTGAGGGTGCATCCCAGTGCTGGTGCCCCATACCTGGAGTCGAAGGGAGTGCCGTCCAGCAGCGTACCATTGTAGTGGTACCGCACGAAGTCCGAGTTCTCCACCGTGCGGTTGCAGTGCTCCGGTTTGGACAGGGTGGTGATCTGCAGCTTGTCGTTCTTGTTCCAGATATCCAGCATCACGACGTCGAAGTACAAGGTGGCGTCTGGGGGGATCAGCCCCGCTAAAGGGGCGGCAGCGAGGACAGGGCACCTTAGCTGGGACGGGAACGGGGACCAGGCAAGCCAAGGGCTCTGTCCCCTAAATCCCTCCCGAACCTGTGGCTGCCTGGGGCTGCTGGCCACACGTGCCAGCCCCTGGGAAAGCAGCAGAGACCCCGGGGGTGGCAGGACCCCTCACTCCTGGGGAAGCCCTGCTTAGGCACCACTTGCCCTGGCAATGGAGCCGCCCTTCGCCAGCACCTGCCAGCCGGGCACTGGACCTCCGTCCCCGCTAATGCCGGCCCCGGGGGGTTTGCTCCCTCCGTCCCCCCGCCGTGCCACGGCCCCTTACCCACGCCAATGCTGCCGTAGCCCAGGTGGGGGGGCACGATGAGGTGACGCCGCTCATTCACGCACATGCCCTGCAGCCCCCGGTCCATGCCGGTGATCAGCCGCCCGACGCCCACCACGCCGGCCACCGTGGCCCTTCGGTCATAGCTGGGGTGAAGGGACAGACCCATCAGCGGGGCGGCAAAGGGCAAAGCCCCCAAAGCTGCTGGTGCTGGGGGTGCTCAATGCCAGCGCCGAGGGCTCAGAGAGGATCCAGAGACAAACCACGAACCCTGCGAACTCCAAGGGATGGTGCGGGGCTCCTGGGTGTCTGCCTGCCACGGTGGCAGAGCCAAGGGATGGGCCTGCCCCCTCCCCAGGGGTGCAGGTAACCCACCACAGCCAGCGGGTCTCTGTGCTGCAGGCAGAGCCCACAGCTCAAAAACATTGATCCTCACAGGATCAATCCTGCGCTGCCTGGGGTGGAGCTGCCTCCCACAGCACCAGTCAGGGCTCTGGCCTGACCCTGCATGCCCAGCACCCTGGAGGCAGGGGAATGTGGATCGGGCCCTCTGGGTGCAAAGGGGGTGGGTGATGCTTTCAGTTGGGACCGAACCCATCAACACCAGCCCCAGATTTCACCGGGCAAGCTGGGCTGGAGACCGGCAGCTCCCGGGCTTTCTGCTGCTTCCAAATCATTTTGCATATGGCACATTTGGAGCTTTATGCAGTGAGGAGGAAAGAAGACGTCCCAGGCCTCATTTTTAAACTGCAAATTTGTTTTTATTTTTAAATCTTAAAGTACTCCAAGAAGCAACTGGGGCCATTTCAGATAAATTGAAATCCTTTGTCCCCTCTAACGTGCAGCTGATGCTTTCTCCTGGCAGCACACTGCAGTCCTCAGGACAAGGAATTATTTTAGCAGCAAATGTCCCCAGGCTCCCACTGCATTTGGGGTGTGCAGCAGCAGCAGCAGGGGCAGCGGATGGCTCAGTTATTTTCTCCCCCATTCATGCTCACAAGAAAGATCAGACCCATTTAAGTGGAGCAGAATCCCTTTGCTTTCCAGGGCTCTGAAAAACGCCCATCTGGAAAGTTTTTGTTCCTCCATGGGGCTGAGCCCCAGCACAGCCCAGTTTGTTTCTGTCCCTTCGCTGTGTCCCTGATTCTCCCCCCTGCTCACGGCGGTGCAAATCAAGGACTGCACCAACAGAAACACTCATTTATAGCCAGTGTGAGTGGAGCAGGATGGATGCAGGGGCCGAGCAAAACTATGCCCAGCCAGCGCGAAGCCTGTTAGGTAATGGACGGGTTTCGCCGCTGCCACGTTTCAAAGTGCTTTAAGTGTTTTCCCTGCCTGTGCAGCACATGCACATACATGTTCTTGAGTGCAAAACGTCTCACTTCGGGCCAAATCCTGTCCGTGCCCGAGTCGGGCTTCCCCGTGCCCTGGAGCTGAGGGCTCTGCAGGCTTCCCGGGGTGGGGGTCTGCTGCAACCCCCAGGGCGGCAGCGCGGCTGCCCGGACAGGGGCTGCAGCCCCGGGCGGGGGGGGGGCTGCGCTCGGCGGCTCGCTCGGGGCCACGCCGGGGCCCCCGGGGCTGACACGTGTACGGGGCTCCCGGGGCCCCCCCGTCCTCGCCCCCGGCGCCCGCCGAAAGCCCTCCTGGGGGTCCGAGCCGCGGGGCCCGGGGCTGGCTCCTCGCCTCGCTGCCCCCCGGCCCTTGGGGGTGCGACGGGGGGACACGCACGGGGGCTGGGGAGGAAGGCATGCAGGGACCCCCCCGCAGCACACGGCTGGCCGGGGCCGCATGCATTCGGTAAAGAGCCGAGGGCTATACCTGGAGTCAAACTTTTTGCCATCTTTAAAGGTCCCATTGTAGTGGTAGCGAATGAAATCCCCCATCTGGACTTCCCGCAGGCAGATTTTGGGGATATAGTATCTGTCTATCACCACGTCTTCCAGGGGGCCGGGGTCGCCCAGCCCCAGGGCCCCCAGGATGCTCAGGAGGAGGACGAGGCAGCCCGGGGACATGGCGCTGGGAGGCTGCGGCCGGCGGAAAGGCTCGGCGGGGGGAAGGCGGAGCGGCGGGGCCGGCCCGGCCGCCCCTTCCCGTGGGATGCGGGCCCAGCCCCGGCCGAGCTGGAATTTCTGTACACGTGTACCCCGGGCCTGGCGCGCCCGCCCCGCTCCCACCGCCAGTCGCCCCGCGGCATCGCCGGGGCAAGTTCTCTCCCGGCGGCGGCAGCGGGGCCCGGCGGGAGAAGCCGCAGCATCAAAGCTCCACGTCGGGAGGGTTGCTTTTTTTTTTTTTTTCCTTCCCCCAATCTCTCTCTTTTTTTTTTTTTTTTCTGGGCAGTTCCTTCTGCGAAGGAAAAAGCCGAAGGGAGCTATTTGGAAGCAAGTTTGTGCAGCTGGAGGTCCCATCCCGGCCCCGCTCGCCCCGGGTCCTAGCGCTGGCTGCGCTCCTGCCGCGGCCCGGTTATCGCTCCCGCGGCCCAGGATGCTGCTACCCAGTCCCCAGCAGCTCGGCAGAGTAAATACAAGGAATTAGGCGTTTTAATAACACCTACTGCTCTTCAGTCTGCTGCTGACAGATCTTCTACTGAAAGGCAATGATTAAAAATGTGAAACTACCCCTCTAACGGTCTTACACAAATGGGGATGGCACTAAATGTACACGTACGTGTTGCCTACGCATCCCTGCTCCCCCAAACCCGTCGGCAAGAGACAGGCACCGCAGTGAGAGCCCTTGGCAAGTCCCAGGTGGGAGATACGACAGGCCATAACCCCAAACTGAAACCTGGCTTCTCCGAGGCACAGCGCTACTGGCAAGAGCAAAAGCCCAAGCAAAGCGCTATCTGCTCCCTCAAGCCCGGACCCGGGGTGCTCTGCAGCTCCCCAACACACCGTGCCAGGGCTGAGCAACCTCAGCACCTCTCAGAGTAGCTCGGGGGGACTCGGGGCTCTTCCCATGGCACTGTGGGGTCAGGGCCTGACTCTGGGGCAAGTGAGCACTTACTTTGGGGCGATGGCATCCCAGCCTGAGAGCTACCGAGCTGCTCGTCTGCAGGGAGGTGCTGGGCACTGCTAACGGCCTCTGCTCGGCCAGAAGAAACCTCAGCAGTGCCCTGGCTCCTGCCCTGCGCTGTGACATCCCTCAGCACCACTGTCCAGCCAGCAACAAAGCGCTGGGCTTGGGCTGGGGCCAGCGTGGCCGTGCCGAGGCCTGGCGCGGTGCAGCCCTGAGGCCTGGGATCTGGCACGGCGCAGGGTGTGCGGCCTCCAGCTTGGCACCGGCCTGCAGCAAGAGCAGCTCCGGGCACAGCCGGGATGGGGGGTCTGGCCAGCGGCCCCAGGGCAGCGCAGTGTGGCACAGGGCGCGCTCCCCGGGGCTGCGGCACAGGGTGCACCCCCACGGCCCCCCATCCCCACACTCCCCGCTCTGCAGCCTGCAGCGCCGAGCACACCCCCGGGGCCGCGCAGCCCCCGAGCGCATCCTCCGGAGCCCGCAGCGTGGGGCGCACCCCGAGAGCGCGGGGTGACTCCCCGCAAGTTGGGACACCGAGCCCGCGGCGAGGAGGGCGCAGCCCCGCGCACGCACCCGCGCACACACCCACCCGGGAGCGCACCGCGGAGTGCGCAGGAGCGCGCAGGAGTGCGCAGCATCGCGCCCCCCCCCCCTCCCCGAGCGCACCCCGCGGGCGCTGCGCCAGCCGCGCAGAGCCGCACTAAGACCCTGCGCGCCCGCCGCGCACCGCCCCTTCCCCGCCGCCCGCCCCCCTGCGCGGAGCGGTGCGCGGGGCTGCGCGGGCAGTGCGCGGCGGAGGCGGCGGGGATGGGCGGCGCGGCGCTGGCGCTGCCGCCGCCGCTGCCGCTGCTGCTGCTGCTGGCGGCGGCGGCGGGGCTGTGCGGGGCGCAGTACGAGGAGTACAGCGTGCGCGGGTTCCCCGCGGCCGCGCTGGAGCCGCTGCAGCGCGCCTACGCGCGGGCGCTGGCGCAGTACGCGGGGGCGCAGTGGGCGGAGAGCGCCCGGGCGTTGGAGGCCAGCCTGCGCCTCCACCGCCTGCTGCGCGACAGCGAAGCCCACTGCCACCGCCGCTGCGCCGCGCCCGCGGAGGGGGACCCCGCGCGGGGGGACCCCGCGGAGGGGGAGCCCGCGGAGTGGGAGTGGGAGAGGGAGATGCAGCTCTTCGGGGGGCTGCTGCGCCGGGCCGGCTGCTTGCGCGCCTGCAAGCGCGACCTGCCCGTCTTCCAGCTGCGCTACCCCCCCGCGCAGACGCTGCGGGACTTCCAGCGCCGCCTGCCCTACCAGTACCTGCACTACGCGCTCTTCAAGGTGAGGCGGCCCCGCGGGCGCGCAAATGCCGCGCAACGTGGCTCGTGGTGGGAGGGGGTGGGGAGCGGGGGGCGTCCCGTGCCTCCGTCCTGCGCCGCTCCGGGCTGCGCCTCCTCTTCCACCCGCCGTCCTGCGCCCCTCCGCTCTGCGCACACCCCCCCGGGCACACCCCCGTCCCCTGTCTCATCCTGCACCCCTGTCCTGTGGCCCTTGTCCTGTTCCTCCTCTGCGACACCCCCGTCCTGCATCCCCATCCTACGCCACCAGCCTGCACCCCCTCATCCGCACCCCCTGAACCCTGCTCCCCTCTATCCTGCACCCTGCTGTCATGTGCTTTCCCATCCTGCACCCCCCCTTCCCGCACTCCCCATCTGGCATCCCCCCCACCCCCGGCTCCTCCATCCTGCCCCTGCACTGTGGCACGTCAGCATCATCTGGGATGCATCAGGCAGGACGTGAGGGGTGCACCCGGGACTGGGGGCCGCTGTGGTTGTGTCCCCGCACCCCACCTTGTCTTGCCCTGGTCACCCAAGGTCCCCCTGGCCAGGCAGAGCGTTGCCTGGGGAGGGGGACGCAGGGGCTGGCCCAGCCGAGAGGCTGGAGTTGGCGGGTCCGCTGCCACCGTGATTGCTGCGGGACACGTGCCTGGATGCTCAATCAGGGAGAAGCGCTCTCTCAGGCTCACGGTGCAGACGTGGAGGAGATTTCATAAGGGATCGCCCTGGGGTGACCCTCACTTGGCCAAAGCTGCTCTGGCAGGGATGCTCCCCTCCCCAGGCATCGGTGCTGGTTGGGGTCCCAAGCTGCGCTGCTGGCCAGCTGCCAGCACGGATGCTGCTTTAGTGCTTAGCGCTCCTGCCCCGCTCACCTGGCAGTGGTGAGGGACAGCCTGGCCTAGATCCTTAATGCCTTTTCCTCTTGCTCGCTCTGGCCAAAACCGATTTCATGGACAGTTCGTTCAACCCCCCCAATCTCACTCCCCTGAAGTTGCAACCTGAGAGCTCATAAAGCAGCGGGGGAGCGGGGGCAGCTCGCCCGAGCTGGTGGCAGTGCCCAAGATGAGTGGATGCGTGGCTCAAACCCACACCACGTGGATCACTCCTGGCTGGATGTGGGGGTCCAGGAAGGGCTGAGCTGTCCCCACGCCCACAACAGGCACAGAGGGGGAGGTCGGTGTGGCTGGATTTATCTGCATTGTCTGTGGTCCCGGATCCTGTCTGTCCATCGCTGCCAGCGGATGATTGGGCTCGGGGCTGGCACTGTGGGTGCCAGGCTGTTCCCTCCCGAGGACCAGCCTTCTGCTCTGCAGCCCCGGGGTCTGGCTGGGTGCTGAGCCCCCCGCAGCCGCAGTGTCGTCCCTGGCTGCCCCCGCGGCAGGCTGCGACACCAACTCTTCCTCCCTCCCCAGTCAAATAAGATTGAGAAAGCGGTGTCTGCTGCCCACACCTTCCTGCAGAAGAACCCCAAGCACGAGATGACCTTGAAGTACCTGAACTATTACAGGACGATGCTGGACGTGGATGAATACCTGGTCGACCTGGAGGCTCAGCCCTACGAGGTGAGGAGGGGACGGGGCTGGGGCGGGAGAGGGGCTCCCCGGGGCTCAGTGCACGCCTGGCTGCCAAAGCCTGGTCCTGCTGAACCCCAAGGGAAGCGGCTCTCTCTCGCTGAGCCCTGGTCGCTCACCTCCTGCCCCCAAAAGAGCATCTCTGGGGGGCCCGTGCTGAGGACGGAGCCGCCTCGGGGAGATTGGGGCAGGTCAGTGCTGCTGGAGGGCAGAGCCGGGCTGTGGTGCCTGGCGAGGAGGTGAGCGGTGCCTGCTTGGTCCCCGGCAGCCGATATTCGTGCGGTCGGTGAAGCTGTACAACAACGGGGATTTCCGGAGCAGCGCGGCCGACATGGAGCAGGCGCTGACTGAGTACTACAAGGCGTACGAGGACTGCCTGGCTGGCTGCGAGGGCGCCTACGAGCTGCAAGAATTCAAGGACTTCTACCCCGCCATCGCAGGTGACCGGGCAGGGGACTGGGGGCCGGCAGGCTGGGGGGGGGGGGCCGGGGGCACAGCACCTGACGCCTCTCCCCAGACCACTTCGTGAGCGTGCTGCAGTGCAAGGTGGACTGCGAGACTGAGCTCACCCCCAATGTGGGCGGCTACTTCGTGGACAAGTTTGTCGCCACCATGTACCACTACCTGCAGTTTGCCTACTACAAGCGTGAGTGCCGGCGGGAGCAGGGGACTGTGCCCCTGGGGCACCCCAGGGTGCTGTGGGCCCCTGGGCAGGGAGTCGCCCCCCCCCCCCCCCCCCCCCCCATCACCCGGCGCTGCTCCCCACAGTGAACGACGTGCGGGACGCGGTGCGCAGCGTCTCCAGCTACATGCTCTTTGACCCGGACGATGCCGTGATGCAGCAGAACCTGGTCTACTACCGCTTCCACCGTGAGCGCTGGCGCCTGCAGGAGGAGGACTTCGAGCCCCGGCCGGTGAGGACCCCCCAGACCCCCGTCCCGTGGCTCTGCTGGCAGCAGAGGGGCTGACGCGGCCCCCGCTCCCTCCCCGTGCCCAGGAAGCCGTGCGCTACCACAACCGGACGGCCGCCCAGAAGAAGATGCTGGACTTCGCCAGGCAGTACCTGCAGGCTGACGACGAGGTAAATGACGGCCCCGGCGCGGGTGCAGCCGGGTGCTTCTGGGGGTGCCGGGTGGTCCGGGTGAGTGCTGTGGGTACCCCAGCGCAGGGCCCTTCCTTGGGCGGGGGGCCCGACCCCCAGACCAGCCCTGGAGAAGAGGCTGCGGACGGGGCCGCTGAGCCCCGCTGCCCCCTCCTGCCCGTCCCGTGCTGCAGATGGAGGTGGACGGCGGCGAGGAGACAGAGGCACGGAACCTGCCCTCTGACGGCGAATTCGAGGGCGAAGGCGACTACGAGGAGGGCTTCTTCGCAGAGTGGTGGCAGGAGCCCAGGACCAAGGGGGACAAAGCCGACCAAGGTTCCTGATGCGAGGGGCCGTGCCGCGGGGTGGGGGGTGGCTGCTGCCCGCACCCCGGTGCCACCGAGCTCTCCTTGTTTGCAGAGACCCTGCGATGAGCCAGGCGAAGGGGTGCCCGGCCCCGACAGAGCTGGACGGCGGTGGCCCTGCGACGCCATCCCGGGGACGCCGGGCTTTGGGCTCCTGCCAGCCGTCACGCAGAAACTTGGGCTCGCGGGGAAGGGCTGATCCTGCCCGGTGCCCTGCGGCAGGGCTGCATTTGCCGTCTGGACATCTGCTGCTCTGAGTGCAGCCCAATTCCCGTTGGTGGAGCATCAGCACTGCCAAACCTCCCTGCCTGCCCGGGAGCTCCTCCCGGGGCCACCCCTGTCCCCGATGTCCCCAGGAGCCCTGGCCAGCAGCAGTGCCCTGCAGCACTGGGGGGTACTGTGTCCCTCAGCTCCTCCCCAGGACCTGCGGATGGTGTGCCAGGACCGACCCCTGTCTTGTCTCGAGGGGTTTGAAGGGCTGCCCCTGCTCTGGGAGCAACACACGGTGCTGCCGGAGCCGGGCGTGCGTGCCGATCCTGCCCCTCCGCAGGGCTCCCCGGGGCTTCTACCCTGGTGCCTCCAGCTTCCCAGCCCACCAGCCAGCCCCCTGCAGAGCCCACGGCCTGGTGCTACAACGGGGCTCCCGGTGTGCCGGCGTCCCCATGCTGCCGCGTGGCTGCAGCCTGGCGAGGCTGCGTTGCCCGTGCCCTGCGTGTGCCTTGAATTTCTGCCACACCAGCCCTCTGTAGCCTTAAGCTCCGTTAATTTAATACTTCCCGACTTGCAGAGTCGCTTTTTTTTTTATATTTACTGGTGCTGAACTTTTAATAAAATCCGGACCGGTCTTTTCATGGCTGCCTCTGCCTCGGGGCTCCCTGGGGCTAAGGTGTGCTGCCGCTGCGGGAGCCGGGTGCTCGGGCTGGGAGAGGCCCTGCTGTGGGAGGGGGAGGGACGAGTTGGGGGGCTGGATGCCCCCATAAAGTGGGGGAGACCCCACAGGGGGCTGAGGGGGGGGTTGTGGGCCTGGGGAACCTTGAGGGCCATGAGAGCAGCCAGGCTCTTGTGGGGCTGGGGGGGTCCCTGAGGGGGCCACAGCCACGCTGGGATCCTTACGGGGATGTGGGACCCCCTGTTGTGCTGGAAAAGCTGCCAGGTGGTATGGGGGGGCTGCAGGGGGGGTTGGGGGGCAGCATGCCTCACCCCTATATGGGTGTTTGGGGTGTGATGTGCATCACCTGCTGGTTGTTTTGAGGGGGGTGTATCACCCTGACACTGGTCCTTGGGGGGTGCATCATCCTGCTGCTTGTCCGGACGGTGCAGCCTGCGTTCCCCAATGTGGGTCCAGGGCGGCAAGGTGGGACGACCCCCTCCCGCCGGCGTCGGGGCATTTTGGAGCCCGTTTCGGAGGCTGCCGTCGCTGCGGACAGGCCTGCGCCTGCCCTGGGCACCGGGCGTCGGGCAGCGTGCGGCCGCCTCGCTCCTCCCTGCCGCGCCGGGTGCGTTCCTGCTCCCCATGGAAGTTGGCTGCGAGGACTGAAACCGAGAGAGGCTGAATCACGGCGTTCGCCCCGGGGGAGGGAAGGGAAGGGAAGGGAAGGGAAGGAAGGGGGCGGCGGGGAGGCTGCCAGCACCCCACCCTGCCCTGCCTTGGAGCTCCCATTTACCAGGGCTTTCCCAGCTCTGCCCTCCCTGCGCGGAGCCGGGCACCGGGACAGGGGATGGGGCTGAGCCCCCAGACCCGTGGGCAGGGCTCGGGGCTCGGGGCAGAGCTAAGGGGAGGCAGTCCTGGCGGCGGGAGCAGCCCGTTGCATCTCTGTCTGGGGTAGGGCTCTCCTGTCCCCCAAGAAGGAATGGGGTTTGTCACCGATGGGTCATGGCCACCCTCGGGAGGGGAGCACCGGCCCGGTGGGGTGCGGCCGGCGGCACTCGCACCTGGATCACCGGGAAGCGCTCAGCCCAGTGCACTGGCGTCGCGGGCCGGGAAGCAAAGGGTTGTTTATCTTCCCAACAAGACGGGCGAGGGTGGCACAGGGCCCACGGGGCCTCCGCCCTGCTCTGACGCGCGCCTGGGCACGGCGTCCCCTCGCCAGCCCCAAACTCACGTTGGGGCACACGGTACCTTGCTCCTGCTCCTCTGCCGGCACCGGGCGAAGCCCCTTGCAGGCGCGGGGTCCCGTCCCTGCTCCCACCTGCAGCTGTTGGGTGCAGAGGTGCCGGCAGGGTCCGGCACTCCTGGTAGCGCCGGGCAGGAGTAGCAGCTCTGCGACCGGCGGTGTGACCCCGGCAGCGGCCTGGGCTGTGAGCGTGGCCACCGTCCCCCGAGGTGTGCAGGGCCGGCAGAGCCGGGCTGCGGGGAGGTGCCAGGGGTGCAGAGGTGGGGTGCGGGGGGGTAAGCCTGCAGGAGTCCGTGGGTTAACACCATGACGGCAGCGCTGCGCTTCCCTGACTCCCCTGACCTTGACTGCGAAGGAACATGAATGAGTTTTTCGGCTGTCATCTCAGCTGTGCCATGCCATGCCATGGGCCCCTTTCCTCCTTGTGCTGGGAGGGCTCTCGCTGTACTTTGGATCCCCCGCTCTGTGCACAGTGATGAAATCCCATTTTCTTGCAGGGGAGGTTGGAGCTCCGTCTGCCACCTCCCTCCAGAGCTGTGATTTCCCGACAGAGTTGGTGCCTGCAGCCAGGTGTGGCAGAGGACTGTGCAGGGGCTGATGGGGGGGGGTGTGTGTGTGCAGGATGTGTCCCCTCACCCCTATCCCCAAATCCGGGTAGCAGGAGGCCCGGGGATCCCCGCCGTGGGCCGGGACGTGCCCTGGCACTGGGTGCTCATCGGCGACTCGGGTGCCGGAGGCTTCGCCCGGGGCTGGCGGGGAGCAGGTGAGCTGGGACGCGGCGGCAGCACCCAGCTGGACCAGTCTGGCCAGGGACTGGGGTGACGCGGGCTGCCGTCACCCAGTGTCTCTTGCTGCCGCTGCTGGGCTCCTGCCTCCGTTTCCCCACCGGGGCGGTGTGGAGCCCCCTTCCCGGGGTCGGGCGGTTCTCCAGGGCTGGACCCTGCCCCGCCACCGCGCTACCGGCTCCGCACCCGGGCACCCACCGATGCCAACACCGTAAAGGCCGCAGGAGCCACGGGTGGCCCACGCGGCTGCGCGACGTGGGCCCTCGGGCGCAGGGAGGACAGCCGGGAGACCGGGGGGGGGGGGGCAGCCCCCAGCCCCCCGCCCCCGGCCCCCCCCCCCCCCCGCGCTCCGCTCCCCTCCGGCCCCTCCCGGCCGGGTGCTGCTGCCGCAGGGACCGGGCTGCCTGCGGCCCCCGCGCGAGGTCGGGAGCGTGGGGAGGGGGACACGCAGGGCCGAGGCCGGGGCGGGGGGGGGAGCCCCGAGATCCCTCGCGGGGGTCCCGGCACCCCACGTACGCGCCCGGGGGTCCCCGCCCTGCCCAGGTACGTCCCGGCCACGCCCCCTGCCCGGGGGAGGGTCCCTGGCCCCGCCCCGACCCCCCCGCCTTGCCCCGCCCAGTGACGTCACCCAGGTGGTGTTTCCCCCCTCCCCCCCCCGGCGGTCGTGCCCTTCCCCGCCCGCCGCCGCGCCCCGCCCCGCCGCCCAATCGCCTGCCGGCGAAGGGCGGGGCGGCCGCGCCCCCGCCAATGGAGAGCGGATAAACACGTCCAGCGGGGGCGGTGCCCGGCGCGCCTCGGAGTTGACGGGCGTGCAGGCGGTCCAATAGCGATCCGGCGGTGCGGGGAGGGCGGGGCGTGTACCGGGGCGGGGCAGGGCGGGGCGGCGCGAGGGGCGCTGCTCGCCTTTTGTTCGGGCAGGAGCGGGGCGGCCGGCAGTGTCCGCGCAGGGGGAGCCGCCGCGCAGGTGAGCGGGGCCGGGCCGCGGGTCTGCGGCCCCCGGGGAGCCCGGGAGGGCCGGGGCAACCGGGGCGGGGCCGGGGCCACGCCGGGCGTCCCGGGCTGGGGAGCGCCGGGGCCGGGCGGGCTCCGCCGTGCGGGGCTGGGAGGAACCAGGTGTCCGGGCCGGGCAGCGCCAGGCGCCCCGGGTCGGTCCCGCCGCCGCCCGTCGTCTGGGGCAGGGCTCCCCGCAGGCGGCGGAGCCGGGTGCTGCCCGTGAGCCCGGCTCGTCCCGCGTGGGCCTGGGGCGAGCGGGGCGGTTGTCGGCGGCCGAGCCCCAGCCTGCGCGGATCCGGTCGGGCGGGTCCCCGGGGCGAGCCCTAGCGGGCGGCCGGGTTATCCCGGTTCCCCGCCCGGCGCCGCAGGAGCGAGTTCGCAAGTTGCAGTCCCGACCCCGCGCCCCGGTACGAGGCGGCGGCTTCGGCTTCGGACTCGGACTCGGACCCGGACCCGGCCCCGCCCGGGGCCGCGGCTCAGCGGGCGAGGCCCTGGCACGCTGCTCGCCCAGGTGGCCCCGGGGCTCTTGCGCAAAGCGTGGCTGCTCGGTGCCGCGGCCGCCGTGCCGTGAGTCATGCCGGCCAGGCCGCACCGGAGGCCGCCGGGTGCCGGTGGGCTGCCCCGTGCCTTCAGCCGGGTTTGGGGAGTCCTCTCCCCGGCTGCTGGGGAAGGGGGGCTTAGCGCTGGGCCCCCGCTTTGTGCGGCGAGGGGGGGGGTGTCCTGGCTGAGCCCCCCGCTGCCAGTGGATATCTGCACAGGGTAACGCGGGGGGAGCGAAACTCGGCTGTCTTTTTGTCTGGGGTTTGGAGAGGAGAGAGCACTCTAATTGCCTTAGCTGAGTGATTAGCTTAATTAATCAGGTTTATAGCAGAGATGAAAGGATAATGCTGGGAGTTGCCCGGAGAGAGAAAACGTAGGCTGCCGTACCAGCAACTTGGAGAGATGTTTGTGCTGTGAGAGGAGCGTGAACGCTTGCCGAGAGGGCACGGCCACCAGCTGGGGACGGTCCTGGGTCACCCACGCCACTGTCATGCCCGCATGGGTGTGAAGGCAGCAGCCTGCACCCACTCTTGATGGGCAGCAGGGTCCACGCACCCCCCTGCCTTTCCCATGATGCTGTCGGGGTGCCTGGGCAAGCCCCACGTCTGGGGTGATATCCCCTGTCAGCTTCCCGGTGCCGGCAGGGTGGTAGGGGCGAGGGACGCCCCATGACCCCGCTGGGTCCAGCCCCTGTGGTCGCCGCACCTCCTGCTCCAGCCCACGTTGTGCTGGTTTTGGCACTGGTGCCGCTTGCCAGCCCCAACACCCGGCGGTCTCGGGCCCATCTGCCATCAGGCTGGTGGAGAGCCGGGGGCGAAGCGTCTCCCTGCCAGCTGCCGCGGGGACGGAGCTGGAGCGGTGCCGGGGCGTTTGCTCAGGGCTGTCGTCTGCATCCAGGGCGGGTGCGGCGCCCGTGGGGTCTGCTCCTGGCCCTGCTCTCGGGGGGAGCGGGTATCCGGCCCAGCCGGTAAATGGGGCTGGGAGATTTTAAGATCCTTTTCTGTGGCCCTGCCAGCATTTTATCGAAGTCGGCTGGAAGGGTATGGGGTACCCGATGAAACAGTCTTTGTGCATCTGAAGCCTGTAATCGTTCATTGCTTTGGAGGATTTCCATAAAGTGTCATGAAAAACCCATTTGACTGCTAATTTGGCTTAAACAAGTTGGCCGTCAGGATGGGAATGCACAGCTCCTGGCATCAGTGGCTGAGGGGTGTTTTCCCCTCCAGGGCTGGCTGCTGCATGGGTGCTGGGGGAGATGTGGGTCCCCAATGCTCAGGGGGCTTGCGGGGCACTGGGGGAAGGTGGGGCGGCTGCGGCAGGGCCCTGGCTTCCAGACAATGGCGTTTACGGTCTATTGTCTGGGCAATGTGGCGTGTCCTCACCGGCTCCAGGAAGCGCGTGCATCCCGGTGGGACTGAGCCGGGCTGCTGGGGGGGTCTGCCGGGGCTGGGCGTGCGAGTGATTTGTGCGCTGGCCCCAGAGCATCGACCACCTCAGCAGTGTGGGTGGCTTGTGGCTTTGCTGCAGCTGGGGACCCTGGAGAAATTTCCCCTCTGGTCCCAGTGCTGTGTTTCAGTGTAATATTCAGTGCTGTCCTAATCCCATTAACTCTCCCCTTTGTTTTCCCCACCTGAAATCCTTAATCAGCTCTAGCAGCTGGGGCAGGCAACTGTGGTGCAGCTGCATGGCTTTTTCAGCTGAGGCTGTTCCTGTGAGGATGGTTTCCCTTCAAGGCTGTGGTTTGGTGTGGGAGCTCTTGATGGGATTTGGCTTTTTATCACACTTCCAGATCTCCGGGGTTTAAGACGGCGCTTCTGCTGGGCGCACTGCCGCTCGCAGATGGCAGAGCCTTCGGGAGCGGAGCTGCCCTTGGCCCCCGCTTTGCAAGCAGGGGAAGTGGAAGCTCTTTGCAGAGAACTTTCAAGACTTTAATTGCAGCATCTGTACCGAGGCTTGTGCTAGTCTTGAAGGTTTAAATTAGACTGGCTTCTAATTAACAGAAGTTAAAAAGAAATTTAATTTCTATTAAAACTGTACAAGCCTACCTTGGACTTAAGCTCTTGTCTTGATTTCAGCTGGTGCTTTCCCACCTAGACAGGGTGTGTGGGGCACCCAGCATCACCCAGAGCTGGGGCTTGGGTGGTGGCTCCCAGTCCTGTGAGACTGTGGGGTGTCCCAGGTTGGTCTGTGCAGATGGAAGCAGCTGGGATGGCAGCTCAGGAGGACACCGGGGGGCAGCACCGGGGGCTGCATTGGTGCCTTGAATTGCTGCAGTGCTCCCTGCTTCAGAAGGGCTGGTTTTATCCTCCTTCCCCATGGACACTATTTGGCAAAGCGGCGGAGGACGGTGGGGGTGTGAAGGCGCAGGTACTCTGTCTCCAAAGAAATCTCAAAACTTGACCTAAGAGGCTAAACACCGTGTCTGTGCTTAAACTGGGCTGGCTTTGGAGCCGCACAGGTGCCTCCAGGGGCAGAGCTCACCCTCTCTGCTTCCCACCTCTGGTGTGGGAATGCTGCATGGCTTGTCGACGGCTGTGGGGGGAGATGAAGATGTTTCTAATTAGGCAGAGGTTTGAAATACCCTTCTAAATATGCCAGTCCTGATGGGTTTTGCTGCAGCTGCTGACAGGCCCGGAGGCATTTCAACACGCCTTGGTCGCTTGGCTCCAAAATCGCTTTGCAAACAGGGCAGGAGCCTTGTGCTGCTCCTGTGGATGCTGGGGCTCGTTTGAACCGAGCGAGTCCTCGGGCTCCTTCCGAGACCCCAAGCAGGAACCGGAGCTGGCAGCTGGGTGAGGTGGAATGCTCGGTGTTTTCCGAATATCCCATGCCTGGGTGATCCAACCCGCAGGAGGTGGTGAAGGCAAGTGAGCAGCGGTGCCCACCCGGGGGGGAGCCTGCTCCGGCGCTGGAGGGAGGCATGGACCCTGTGGAGTGGGATGCACCATGGTCCCCCATGGCTTTTGAGGGTGGATGGGCTGGATAAAGTGTGTGGGCTTTGCTGGTGCGGGAGAGACCTTTGGCTGCTGTAAGGAGCCCTGCCGTAATCGCTGTGACGCGCGGGCAGAGCCCTGGTGACAAATCATTAACTTGCTCCGACAGGCCGGGTGCTGACGGGTGTTGGTGATAATTTCTTGTGAAGCGTCTGAACTTTACAGATGTAATGCAACTGGATGGAGAAATTAAGCCGGGGCTTAGCAGCCCTGTGTCCCTCCCCACTGCCTCGGCTCCTCCGGCAGCATCAGGGCCAGGTGGCAAAATCCTGTGTTTCGGGACACCATGACTGGAGTTGGGAACAGCCTGTGAGCCTCAAAGCCTAAATTTAAAGCCTGCAACTATCATGTTGTTAAAAGACAACTTGTTCTTTGTGCTCTTTAAAACAAAATAATGATTATTTTTTTTTATCCAGATGGAGTTATTGTGATTAATTGCACCATGCCAGTTCTCCTTTCCATGGACAAGTGGCAAGTTCCCATCTTTCCCAGCAGTGTTTCTAATGAGATCAGCAAACTTTAATTGAGGAGGGAATGTGCCCATGTGGGTCCTCCTGATCCTGGTGCTTCTGCAGATGGCAGCGTCTGTGCCAGCAACTGAGGATGCGAGGAGGGGAGATGTGCTGCCAGAGACCCTGCAATGGGTCTTCAGCACGTGAATGTCCCTGGGAAAACACTCCTTGGGCTGAGGTCCTGCTGTGGGTCTTGCCCCATGTGGGCAGAGCCAGCCAGGCACGGCACAAGAGCTGCGAGAGGGGGACCTGATCCCAAATCAAGGCTGCTGGATCCGTGCCGGTGCCCAGCAGTGCTGTGCGTATGGGGCAGGGAGGTAACGCTGGGCAAGCCGGGGCTGCGGCAGGGCACGGCACAGGCAGCGGGGCTCCGTGGGGAAGCCCAAGCCGTGGTGCAGCAGACAGTGCTTTGGCACAGCTCTTGCACGAGTCCTGGGTGTCGGGCAGTTCTCGGAGCCATGGTGCCCCGTGCAAGGGCTCGGCTGCCCCATAGTGTGCTGCAGGAGGGTGGGTGTCATGCCCAGTGTTGTGCGTGCTCTCGCAAAGGGAGAGCGCTTGACGGATAATACCTTGTCATTTTGTGATGTGAAGTGCCAAAATATTACAGCCTGAACTTGGCGTGTGCTGGAGCTGTCAGTAGCTGTTAATTCGGGTGCAGGCGAGGCACTTCCAGAGGCTTAGGGAACGTGCTCTGCTTTGATGGAGAGCATCCGCCACGATGCGCTCTGCTCAGCTGAAATGCTGTGCTGCTGGGGCTGGCTCTGCTGCTGGGAGACTGGTCTCACCATGCTCGGGGGGGGGGGGGGGGGGGGGGAATGCGGCACCCACTGAACAGCAGGAGCAGTGGGGGCTTTGCATGGGGCTCTTGGCAGCTCAAACTTAACCTCGTCGGGAGCAGCTGAAAAATAAATAGGGTTTTAGAGCCTCGTCCAGTGAGGAAGCCCAGCTCTGAGGAGTAGCCCTTGCACCCCTCGCTGCCCTCCCCGAGTGACCTGAAGTTGTCGGAGCTGGAGCTGGCGGGGCGGCCGGGAGCGGCTCCGGATGTGCGAGCGCTGGCGAACAAAGGCCATCGGCTCCTTTGTGTGCAGGGCCAGGGCGGCCTCGCACCGTTACAGCCTGCTTTCTAACAAGAGACTGATCCCCCGTCGCCAGTCTCTTCCTCATTAAACTTCAAGCTGCTCTCGTTCCCCTTTGAATTCTTCCACTTATCTTCACTGTAGAGCCCCATTGAAAGGGCTTGTGGTAGCCGGGATCTGAGACTAATGCTTCCCATTGATGCTGGTGAGGTCTTGAAAAGCTCCTTTCTCTGCCTTCTCCTGCTGTGTGTTCCTGCGAGGGATCCTCTTCAAAACCACTGAAGCTTCTGTACAGCGCTGGGTCTGTTGCGGTGTCTGCGGGAGCTTCGTTAGCTGCAGCCCCAGCCTCGTTAGCTGTCGGTGCAATGGTGTCGCTTCTGGGTGCCTCTGGGCAGGGGGTTGCAGGTGGAGGGGGTCCTCAGGGTGCAACTCTCCCGGGTGTGCCGAGCATCAGCTGCCCTTGCCCCGAGGAGGGCCATGGTGCTGAGGGCCGTGGTGCTGTGGCTGTCGAGGCTGCTGTCCCCGAGCCTCGCTGTCTGTGCAAACAGTCACTAATCCCCTGGCTGCTCCAGGAGGGTGGGGAGGACCGGAGATCGCTTGCGTGTAGCCTAAGTGCTTCTAAAATAGTCTTCTCTTGCATTGCATTTGTTGAATTGCCTTAACTGCCTCTTTCCTTTTCTTAACTTTCCTTTTCTTAAAAGCCTAAGTGACTGTAATTGCAGTTGCTCACATGCTTCCCACAGCTGAGCTCACCCCCTCGCATGGTGAGGGGGCACCTCCAGCACTGCTGCTCTGTTCCCGGCAGGGCCAGGAAGGATGCGTGCAAGGACAGGGCTCCGCAAGAGAGCTACAGCAGCCCCCCAGCCGGCATCCCACGCTGCTCCGGGCTGGCTAGCACAGCGAGCTCTGTGCGGGGGCAAGGGCAGGCTGGAACTGTGTGTGATGTACTTGGGCTGCCTCCCCCCCCGCCAGGTGCCTGCTCCTGTGCAGCCCCTGCCTGGGACTTGGGATGTGGGGGTGCTCTGTGCCCCCTGCCTGCTCACTTAGGGGTGGTCCCCCCATTGGAGGTGACGGCTGCTCACCCCAGGGACTGCCGCTCCTCAAGAAGTCCCTGGGCAAATAGCTATTTTTGCATGAAGCAGGATTTATGGCTTCCCTGCTGCTGTTTTGGGCAGCTCAGTCATACGTCTGCTGGCTGTGTCCTGCCCGTGTGAGGCCGAAGGCTTCTCCCAGCAGCCGGAGGGAAGGGCTGGTCAGGCCTGGGGGCTGCGTGTTTGCTGGAGACTTCCTCCGCAGACGGTGTCCCGGGGGGGGGGGCGATGCTGCCTGGACAGTGATCAAATGGCTCTGGGGGCGGATGAGCCGCTGGCCGGTGCCTTACAGCTGCTGGAGCTTCCTCCGCCTTCCCCGGCATTCCTGGCTGCGGGAAGTGGTGGGAGAGGGATTAACCTTCTCCTGGCTCTCCCCTGCATGGGGGTGGCTGAAGCCCCCTGTGCGGCTCAGCCCGTTCCCCATCGTGGTGCTGGGGGCGTGCTGGAGGTGCTCCCCCAAAACCGCTGTTCCCTCTGTGGGGTCCCCCACATCTGCCTCATTGTTTCCCAGGGGGTTTCCTCGCTGTTCCTGGGAGTGAGTCCTGTTTGCCCAGGGTCCTGGCTCTGTGCAGGCAGAGGGGCTCAGCCAGGGCTGGGTGGTACTGCTCGGCCCTTGCTGTGCTCCGCTTCCCACTCTGGTTAATAACAGCCCAGTGGGAGGGAGGTAAGGGCCAGGCTCAGCAGCAATCGTCCTACCGACAGGCCTGGCTGTGGAGAGGGCTAGAGCCCACCCAAGCATCCCCTGTGCTCATGGGGTATTTTCACATGTGCCCTAAATACCCCCTGGTTCTCCCTCCTGCATGAGCTGCTGCCCTCCCCTTTGCCGCTGGCGGGGGTCCTGCCCCACTGCAGCCGTTCACCACCAAAAGCGTTGCCGGTGAACGGCCCCTGCTGAAGGTGAACACAGGCGTAACCAGCATCCCCTGCCTGGGGGACTGCCCGTCTCGCTCCGATCCTGCTGAGGAGGAGGGAGGACATCTGAGGACAGAGCCCAGCCGCGGAGGACGGGGGAGAAGCTCGTGTCAGGCGTCTGGCCCTCGCTGAGTGACGAGCAGAGGACGTTTGACACAGGGTTCAGAAAATGTCACTGCTTGCCGCTGGAGTGTCTGACATTTGTTCCACTGGCCCCGTCACCTCGGGTGCCGCTGGCCTCGCTGGCTGCCCACGGCGGTGAGCAAACACCCCAGGGGCCGCTGGCAGGGCGATGCTCCAGGGGAAGGACGGGTGCTGCGTTTAACAAGGTGCCCGTGGTCCTTTTCTGGGGGGTTCCTGGGGAGGGAGAGTCCCCTGAGCTGTGTAACACCCATCCCCAGTGGCCCCTCTCCCCCATTCCTGCAGGGCACCATGCTCAGACGGGTCTAACACGGTGCTCATTAGCTTGGACCCACTCTCCCGCTTGGAGCTTGTCTGGGGCCGATCACCTGAGCTTGTGTCTGGGCTCTGAGGAGCTTTGCTGGCTTTTGATGTCCCTGGGGTGCCGGCGGTGCAGACGGAGGGGGTGGCGGGGGGGGGGTGGCTCATGCATAATGCAGCGCTCTGTAAGAAGCCGGTGTCTGAGCTGAACTCACAGAGGTTTGAAAAATTAAGTGCCTGTCAAACGCCTGTAAATTGTAGAGCAGCCGTTACCGGTTGACCGATGGCGCGGGCAGCACCAGCCCCTCCTGCCAGCTCCAGCTCGCTGCTGCCTGGACGTCCCCGTCCTGGCTGGGGTGGGTGCTTGGGGTCCTTACACCCCCCTCTGTTGTGCAGGGAGCTTTTGCGCTCCGTGCTCCCCTTGCCTGCCCTGTCCAGGGCAGCTTTCCAGTGTCAGCCTGGGGGTGCCGGGGTCCCTCTGGCCGCAGCCCTGCTGCCGGGGCTCTGCGTGCCAGCTCCTGGCAGGGATGTGCGACGGCTCGCGCTAGTTCCTGCACCGTGGCCACTTGCCCTGCCGGTGCCGGCAGAGTGCCCTCCTGCCCGCCACGCTTCCTCGGGCGTGATTTGGCATTGCTTTTCTTGGGCTTCCCGACACAATTTGGAGGCTCTGCCGCTATGGCCAGGGTGACCCAGCTGGGAGGACTTGCTCTCCCAAACTCCAACGCGACAGCTCATGAATACACACAGGGGGTGTGCGGCACTGTTGGCGCTCCCGGCTCGGCACAAGGGCTCTCCTGGCCGAACCCTGCTCTGGCGCGGGGTGGGGAGCGGAGCCAGGCTCGCCCCCGGTGCCGTGTGTCACGCACCGCCCTGCTGCACCATACGGAAACCCCAGCTCCTGCCCGCGCCCTGCCGTGGGAATGATCTGCCCCCGCTGGCCTCCATTAGTGGGTCCCTCTCTTGCTGCCTTATAAACATGCATTATGCACAACCCATTAAAGCCGGAGCTGTACTTAGTCTGCGGATTGCTGCTTGACAGCTCAAAAAATATCGAATTGACAGGAGTGGCGCCCTGCAGTGGCTCTGGGAAGGTAGCTGGGTGGGGGACGGACATGGTGGGATGCAGGATGCATCCAGCTGGGGGGGACGGGAGCGTGGTGGGGCTCCTGCCTCCCACCAGCCGCTGCTCCCTGGGAATGAGCGTTTGTGCCCGGGCTGGGATTCTTCCCTGTGAGCGCTGGCCTGTGCCGCTCGCGAGGGCTCGGCCGCTCCTTGGGAATAGCCGGCAGCGCTGGGGCGAGCCACGCCAAGCCCGTGCGCGCCGTGCCCTGCCGGGCCGCCCCACGCAAGCCGCGTCCTTGGCCACCACCCGACGCCCTGAGTCAGCCACCGGTGTGGTGGGGTCCGGGGCTGGTGAGGGGCTCGTCCCCCCTTCCCCTTGCTCCCCTGAGGAGGATACTGTGGTCCGAGGCCGCCGCACCAGCCCGCCTGGTCCCTGCGAGCCTGAGCTGTGCCGGCGGCTGGAGCAGAGCCAGGGGTGCGCGGCCGCCCTGGTCCAGCTCGCTGCATGAATCAGTGCCGGTGGAGGTGGTAATTACACCTCTCTTTGGAAGTGCGGTTGCTGCTGCGCCCAGCTATGCCGGGCGGCAGCTGCTCCCTTCGCCTCTTATCACCTCTGAAACTCTGACTCATCCCCAGCCCTGTGCGGCCAGAGGAAGGGGCAGAAATCCCCGGCGGAGTGCCTGGGTGGTGGGTCAGCAGTTGTAGGGCTGGCTGGGTGTTGTCTCCATCCCTCTCTGCCTCCCTCCATCCCTGCTCTCCTGGCCGTGCCGGGGGGGCTGGATGCGGGGCTGGTGACTCACAGCCCTGCGGCATCCGCCTGCCCCGATGAGCTCGGGTTAATCCATGAGCCGTCCTCCCTCCCTCTGCATCCCCAAATTAGAGACAAGGGAAACCCAGCCCTGCTCGCAGGCAACCTTGGCTGGTTCGTCCTGAGTTTTGGGATGTGCTGGGTTGCCCTGTCCTGGCACCGTGCAGCCACAGCGTGGTGCTCGGCACAGCACGGTGAGCGCCCAGCGCTGGACCGTGCCATGGGTGCTTGTGGTGCTGAGCACCCACAGGAGAGCCAAGCCGGTGGCTTCGCCTGGTTATTTTTAGGTGCTTTAGGAGTGTCCCAGCAGACTTCTAAAAAGGTTTGTTTTATTCTTGGAGCTGCAGCCCTGTGGCTCTCCCCAGCTCTCTGCCAGGCTCTGTCTCTGGTCTTTAAAAAGCCTGTGGGCAGCCGGGGGAGCCCGGAGTGGGGGGGGCTGGCTGCGAGGCCCCTCCGCGCCGGGCAGAGCCTGCTCACACCTTTGCCACCGAGGCGGTGAGACACGGCGTTGGGCGGCAGGCGCTGGCTGATGGCTCAGCCAGCCGTGCGCGGTCTGCGCCGGTTGCAGCCACGGTTCATGTCTGAACACGAGCAGCAAAGTGCTGAGCTGTGGGTTCGTCATCCCGGTGCCGCCTTTCATCTCGTGTGGGGGAGGAGGGCAGATAGCGATCTGCTCGATCTGCTCGTGGGCTGCGCAGGGGCCGGCTGCCGCGCCGGGGTCTGCCGCGCCGGGGTCTGCCACGCGCTTCGGTGCAGGAGAGGAGCTGGAGGGTGCTGCGGTGAGCTGGGCTCTGCCAGAGGCGTAACTTCTCCCCTTCCTGCCCCGCAGAGCAGCCATGGAGGTGATGAACATGATGGAGCAGCCGATCAAGGTGACAGAGTGGCAGCAAACCTACACCTACGACTCGGGCATCCACTCCGGCGTCAACACCCAGGTGCCCTCCGTCAGCAGCAAGTGCCTCGGGGACGATGATGAGGTCTACGGGAAGCAGTACACCATCAAGAAGACGACCACCACGAGCTACTGCCAGGGAGGGAGCCAGGGCCAGAGCCAAGCGCAAGGTAGGGGCTGCGGGGCCGGGCACATCCACGAGCTTGGCTGCTCGGTCGCTGCCTTCCTCCACCTCCCTCATGAGCCGTGCTCCTTCTGGGCACTCCTCTACGCCGCCTTCCACACCCCGGGAGTTGTTGCTGCCTAAAATATGCTCCCTCCTGTCCTTCCCTGCGCCGAGAGGCTCTTGCGTAGGGGCGGCGTGCAGCCAGCCCGCACTAGTGCTGAGCTGTGCACGCACATCCGAGCACGCCGGTGGGTTGGCTCGAGATAGGAACAGCTGATCCCAGCCCACGGATCGGCCGTCTGCTCTGCTGCCTGTCTGCCTGCTCGGGAAACCTGTCTCAGTGCGGCTGGCAGAGCTGCCAGCGTGTGCCGTAAAGCCCCGCCAGCCGGCCTGTCTTCTCCGGCTGCTGCGAGGGCGAAGGAGACAGAGATGCAGCCCCCAAAGCCAAGGGAGATGCTTCCTCCAGCTTTATCCCTTAAAAGAGGACTGGTTTGCTCCACTCGCCTGTGTGGTTCCCCCCGTCAGCGATGGGCCCTGGAAGGTTTAATTGCCAGCTCCCCCAGGGAGGCAGAGCCCCGTGGAGAGGGATGAGCCCTCCCGATCCCCGCGCGGTCCCTGTGCCATAGAGGTGGGCACTGCGGGTGGCTGCTGCAGCATCTCTGCCGCGGGGGTCGCGCTCGTCCTGGCATCCTTGACGGGGAAGGCCTCCGTGTCCTTCTCCTAATCCCCAATGCCAGCTGGTCCCAAGTTGCAAATATCCTTATTTTTTTAATTAATGGGCCTTGTGTGACAACTGCCTAATCATGCTGCCTAATTGAGCGTTGTCTTATCTCTGCGCTGCCGTATCTGTTTACACTTTGAAGCACCGGCTCCTTGCAGAGCGTGCTGGGACTGCTGACGTTGTTGCCAGTGTCGTTGCGCGAAGCTCTTGCTCAGCTAATTGAAATTGGAAAGCAGGGCTGGGAGCGTTCCTCGGAGAGAGCCGGACTCTAACGCTGCCTCCCCATCTACCCCTGCAGCGGACATGGAGGCTCAGCTGGCCATGACCCGGGCCCAGCGTGTCCGGGCCGCCATGTACCCCGAGACGGTGGAGGACCGCTCCCTGCTCATCACCACCCAGCTGGAGGGACAGCAGACCAACGTGCAGCGCCTGGCGGAGCCCTCCCAGATGCTGAAATCGGCCATCGTGCACCTCATCAACTACCAGGACGACGCCGAGCTGGCCACCCGCGCTATCCCGGAGCTCACCAAGCTGCTCAATGATGAGGACCCGGTAAGGAAGCGTGGTTTGCCTCTGGGCTTTCAGCTGCCAGGCTTGCGGGGCGCGCTTCCCCAGCCGTGGCAGCACAGCCGGGCTCCCATCCTTGCGGGGCTGCGTGGCTGCCGTCTGGCTCCTTCCTCTTGACAAAGCTCTGCGGTTGCCTCTGCCCCGCAACAGGACTGAGCCCACCTCTGTCTGCCCACCCGCATCTCCTCACAGCCTGTCCTCGCTGCTCAGGCACGGTTCTTCTCCTGCCCTGGCCTTGCACAGACGCTGAGTGCTTCTTGCTGGCTCTCGGTGCTCCAGCCCCCCCTGCCCTCCCGCTGCCCGTCCCTGCAGCACGCTTGTGCTCCATGGACACGACCGTGTGCTGCCCGCTGCTGCAAACTGCAGCGTGGCTCCTGGAGCATCGTGAATGATGATTGTTAAAAATAACAATCCTTGCCTGCGCTGCTGTGCCAGCTCTGCTGCTCCAGAGCCGCCCTGCCCGGCGCGATGCGCGGCAGCCCTGGGCCGGCTCTCGCCCGGCAGAGTGGGATCCCTCCTGTGATGGGCAGCAGTGTGACCCCTTCCCACCCGCCGGCTTCTCTCCCCACCCCAGGTGGTTGTCAGCAAAGCAGCCATGATCGTCAACCAGCTCTCCAAGAAGGAGGCGTCGCGCCGTGCCCTGATGCAGTCGCCCCAGATCGTGGCAGCCGTGGTCCGCACCATGCAGAGCACCAGCGACCTGGACACGGCCCGCTGCACCACCAGCATCCTGCACAACCTCTCGCACCACCGCGAGGGCCTGCTCTCCATCTTCAAGTCCGGCGGCATCCCGGCCCTCGTCAGGATGCTGAGGTATGAGGATGCTGGCGGGGGGTCCTGAGAGGACGGCAGAGCCGAGGGGTCCCTCCCGGGCTGTCAGCCGGGCGAGTGCCTGGGCTGGGGAGGGGAGGGCTCCTGCTGCCCCTGGACGTGGGTCCTCCTGCTCACACCGAAACACGGGAGTGGGAGACCTTGAGCCTTTTAGCCTGCGAAAGCCCATGGGGCTGTGCAGGGGGGCAGGAGGAGGGGAGCAGTCCCGCACGCTGCCTTGTCCGTGGAGATGGGGCTCAGTCTCTGCTCTGCCCCGAGGAGTAGGTGTCCCTTCTCTGAGGGCCACCCCGGGGCCACACGGCACGGTGGCCTCGCACCGGGTCTGCTGAAGGGCGCTGGGTGGGAGTCGGGGCTCGGGGCAGCTCTGTGGGCTCCGCTGGCAGTCTGCTGAGCCTGGAGGCAGCTGCCTGCGCTGACGTGGCTCTGTGCTGCCTGCCTGCAGCTCGCCGGTCGAGTCGGTCCTCTTCTACGCCATCACCACCCTGCACAACCTGCTGCTCTACCAGGAAGGGGCCAAGATGGCTGTGCGCCTGGCCGACGGCCTGCAGAAGATGGTTCCCCTGCTGAACAAGAACAACCCCAAGTTCCTGGCTATCACCACTGACTGCCTTCAGCTCCTTGCCTACGGGAACCAGGAGAGCAAGGTGGGCTCGGAGAGCCTGGCCTGCCCGGCGGCGCGGGGTCCTGCCGGAGGGAGGGCAGGAGGGGGGTAGTTGCCCAACCTCGCTCCTCGCAGACAGAAGCCGAGGAGGCAGGGGTGGGAGCTCCCACCGTCTCAGCCCGTCTGCCCCCCGGCCACAGCCGGCAGCGGAGCAGCTGTGCTGTCTGCAACGCTGCTGCATCCGACTTCTTGCAGGCGGAGCGTCCCTGAAAGCGCAGACTGTCCCAGTCTGGCCGGTAGATCGGCTTGGCTGGGTTTCTCCCCCCGCTCCTCCGGGCAATGCCTCTATCCTTGTTCTTTGGCTGCTTCTCTCTCCTCCTACGCACGAGTCGTCCCAGCCTCGTGTGGAGGTTCAGTCCCTGGACCTGCTCTGATACTGGCTGGGCGGGGGGCTGCTGCCCGTCCCGCCTGCGGCGGGGGGCGAGGGACCCCGGTGCGCAGGGCTGGGGTGGCCGGTGCGGGCGGTGGCAGTGCACGGCCCCGGCGGGGGTGACCAGAGCACTCCTGCACGCCGAGGCGTTGGATCTCCTGCCTGACTTGTGTCCTGGCACGAGCTGGGGAAACCAGAGTGGTGGTCCCGGCAGCCCGGAGCTGCCGCACGCCCCGACCCTGGCCCTTCTGTCTTGCAGCTGATTATTTTGGCCAACGGAGGACCCCAGGCCCTGGTGCAGATCATGCGCAGCTACAACTACGAGAAGCTGCTCTGGACCACGAGCCGGGTGCTCAAGGTGCTGTCGGTGTGCCCCAGCAACAAGCCTGCTATCGTTGAGGCTGGTAAGAGGGGCTGGGGGGCTGCGGCAGAGCCGGTGTCAAACAGGAGGAGGATGGTGGCGTCGGGGTGACGCAGCTGAGGGTGCCATCTCGCAGCTGATGTGCGAGACAGGTAGATGCCTTGCACAGCCAGGTGAAACCACCTGCGTGTGTCCTGGTTTCTTGCTCTGAAAGGCTGCTGAGGTGCTTTCCTGGCACCGTGCATGGGCAAGATCTGGCCTGGCTGGCCGGCCGGGAGCTGTCTTCCCGCACCGCGTTGAGCGTCCGCTAAGAAGTGAGGCTGCGTGGTGCGTCGGAGGCATCAGTCAGGTGGTGCCCAGCCCATGCTCACCACGCAGACCCACCGTCTCTCCCTTCTCTCTGCCGGGGCAGCTTTGGGTATTTACAGATGGGCTGGTGTCTCCTTTCCTGGCAGGCGGCATGCAGGCATTGGGCAAGCACCTGACCAGTTCCAGCCCCAGGCTGGTCCAGAACTGTCTCTGGACCCTGCGAAACCTCTCTGACGTGGCTACCAAACAGGTGAGTCTGCGGGACCCTGAGTCATGCTTCAACACAGCATTTCGGAGGCTTCTCCGAACCAGCTGCCGGGCTGCCCCTCGCCCTCTGCTTGTGCCAGACTGAATCCGAAGCGACATCCTTGTGCCATTTCCAGTCCCAGTGAGCTGCGGGGCGGTGGCAGCACGTGTGCCTGGCGGAGCGAGGGGATGCCCAGCTGTGCCTGAGCCCCGCTGCAGCAGGGGTTTGCCTGGCGTTGCGGGAAGCTGCTTACTGCCCGCGGCCCTTCCCGTGCCAGCCGGCTGCCAGCGCTTGTGCCATGTCCCCGGCCGTGTGCCGCAGCCGCCGGCAGTTGCTGACGCGCTCAGCAGGGCGTCACCGGGGCTGCTACTTGCTCCGACTCAGGGAGTCCCCGGCAGCCTGCCCTGGCACTGGCCGCCTGCTCGGCTCCTTCCCCAGCGAGGGAGCTGCTGTCGAGGGCTTGTGCCCGTGGGGCTGAGAGGCAGTCGGTGCGGGGGTGACCCCAAGTTCTGCTCTGGCGCTGCTCTCCCCAGCCCTGTGCTGCCTCCTGATGCGTTCCCCATCTGCTGGGGCCGCCTCTCTGTGCAGATTAGCGCCTGATGCAGCGTGGAAACTATTTGGGTTGGCCCGTAACCATCCCCTGGCTCTGTGGATTGAGGGGGGGGGACGCGGCCATGGCGCCTTTAACTCCTTCCTGCCCCGCTGCTGGCTGCCTGCCGGCACGGCTGGCACCCGGGTCACCCCGGGACCACGTGAGGAGCACTGGCGGGTGCATTGTTTGCACTTCCCAGCGGAGACAAGCTGCCGGAGACGTTAAACTCTAAGTAAAACCACACATGTCGTGAGCGCCTGTTGCTCACGCAGTGCCGGCATCGCGGAGAAGCAGCTCTGGCTGCAGGGGGACAGGGAAAGGTGCAGTGTGGGAGGCACAAACGCTGCCTCCCTGCCATTGCTGCCTGCTCTGGCCCGTGCGGAGCTGGGAAGCGCGTGGGGCAAGGACGTGGCGTGCTGGGGGGCCGGGGTCTGCAACAACGGGTGTGCGAGCTCCAGCGAGAGCAGCCACACGAGCCTGGGTCTCGAGGGGAGAGGGTGCCAGGTCTGGGAGGAAGAGCACGGCCGGGGGCTGGATCCTCTCTGCAATGGCAGGAGCCGTCCTTGCAGGAGGGGGGGTCCTCCTCTCCGAGGCTGGGTGTCCGGCCTGTCCGGGGGGAGCAGCTCTGGCTCCCCTCGCCCAGGCGACAGGCACAGGGGACGGGCACGGGGCTGCAGCCCAGCCGCTGGCTGAGCCCAGATCTGGCTGCGGGGGTGCCTGGTACGACCTCCCGTCCCCGTTCCTGCAGGAGGGCCTGGATGGCGTCCTCAAGATCCTGGTGAACCAGCTGAGCTCCGATGACGTGAACGTGCTGACCTGCGCCACCGGCACCCTCTCCAACCTGACCTGCAACAACAGCAAGAACAAGACCCTGGTGACGCAGTCGAACGGGGTGGAGGCCCTGATCCACACCATCCTGCGGGCAGGCGACAAGGAGGACATCACCGAGCCGGCCGTCTGCGCTCTCCGGCACCTCACCAGCCGGCATCCCGAGGCCGAGATGGCGCAGAACTCGGTGCGGCTCAACTACGGCATCCCCGCTATCGTCAAGCTCCTCAACCAGCCCAACCAGTGGCCACTGGTGAAGGTAAAGGGTCTGGGGGGATGTTGGGGGCCGGAGGAAGCCAGTGGCTGGGCTTGAGCGAGCCCTCGGCTGCTGGCCCGTGGTGGGACACGCTGCTGAGGGGGGTCTGCAGCCGGTGCCGTGCACGGAGCGATGGCGGGCTGCTGCCGCTGCGGCTCTGGTCCCGTTGGGCTGCGACCTTGACGGCAGCTAACGGAGGAAATGGCTTCTGCCGGCTGCTCAGCTGGAATCAATACTTGCCCCGGCCTCCCCCCGCGGGGAGGGGGCCGGATCCGGTGTGGGAGGAAGATTGAAGTCAGCCTGCGCCGCGGAGGGGGAAGGGGTGGGAGAGGCGGGGGAGGGCGGCCCGGCTGGCGGGTCCCGCGGGGAGCGCACGCTGCTCCGATCCACGGTCGAGACGAACGTGTCCTTCCCCGCTTCTCTCCTCCAGGCTACCATAGGCCTGATCCGCAACCTGGCCCTGTGCCCGGCCAACCATGCCCCGCTCCAGGAGGCCGCCGTCATCCCTCGCCTGGTCCAGCTGCTGGTCAAGGCTCACCAGGATGCCCAGCGGCACGTAGCAGCCGGCACGCAGCAGCCCTACACGGTGAGTCCCCGCGGCAGGGTCTGCCGGGGGTGGCCCTTTGCCTCTGTGCTCCTGGCACAGCCTGGCACCCCAAAAGCCGAGCTGTCCCTGGGGGGTAGCTTGCGCCCACGCTCAGGTGGGGCACGCCGGCTGCTCCAGGGTCCCGGCTGAGCGTTTGTCCCCTGGCAGGACGGAGTGAAGATGGAAGAGATCGTGGAGGGGTGCACGGGGGCACTGCACATCCTGGCCCGGGACCCCATGAACCGCATGGAGATCTTCCGCCTCAACACCATCCCTCTCTTCGTGCAGGTCAGGGGCTGGGGGGACATGGGGGCTGCACTTTGCCACCGCCCGCCTGGCCGGCACAGCCCCGCGGTGCCGGGGCCAGGGAGCCACGGCGCTCGGCTGGCGGCATCCGCGTGTCAGACCACATCAAGGAGCTCGACAGCTCCTCGCTGGCTGCTTCACGTTGCCGCTAATCTCTCCTGACAGCTCCTCTACTCGCCGGTGGAGAACATCCAGCGTGTCGCGGCTGGTGTGCTGTGTGAGCTGGCCCAGGACAAGGAGGCGGCAGATGCCATCGATGCGGAGGGGGCCTCGGCTCCGCTGATGGAGCTGCTGCACTCCAGGAACGAGGGGACGGGTGAGCGCTGCCGTGCCGGGTCCTGTGCCGGGGGCTGTCAGCCACGTGGCATCGCCCCAGCTGCAACTGGTCTGGGGCTTCTGGTGCCTCAGTGCCACGCGGCACCGGGGGCTGAGGCTGCTGCCCTTCCCCTGCAGCCACCTACGCAGCCGCCGTGCTCTTCCGAATCTCGGAGGACAAGAACCCCGACTACAGAAAGCGCGTCTCCGTGGAGCTCACCAACTCCCTCTTCAAGCACGACCCGGCAGCCTGGGAGGCGGTGAGCATCCCACTGGGCACGGAGACAAGCCCTTTTCCCTGGGGAAACCGGAGCCTCTTAAGATGGCCCCATCCTGCCTCCAAAACCTGCCACCACCGCCTCCGACCAGAGCTTGGATGGGAGCGACCGGCAAACGTGGGGAGGCAGGGGGTGGACGGGCTGTGGCCTCTGCTCTCCAGCAGCCCTGGGTCGCGGTACCCGCTACCCGGGACGGGGCTGGGCACCAGGTAGCCGCTGAGCATCGTGCACACGTGAGCACGAATGCCCTCTTCAGTTGTGTCACCTTCTTTTGTAGGCTCAGAGCATGATCCCCATCAACGAGCCCTATTCAGATGGTGAGTACGGTGTCAGCTCCTCCTGCAGGGTCCCCCTGTGGGCTGTGCTCTGGTGGGGCATTTGCCTCATCTCACCAAACCAGGCTGGTTTTAAAGCCTTTCTTGGGTGGCTGCCAGCAAAGTGCCAGCCCGGGCTGCCTGGGGATGCTCAGCGGGATTGCTCAGCTCCCCCGGGAGAACGTGCGGCCGCTCCCCTGTGTGCCTGGGCTGGCCCAGGGGCTTGGGGCAGGTGGGCGGCTGGTGGCCCTTGTGTCCTTTGCAGCACCACGTGCCACACGCTGCCCCGGGTTGGGGGGCATGAGGAGGAGGGTGGCTGAGGTCTGGAGAAGTCTCTCTCGCCGGCGGGAGCTGAGGTTGCCGTGTCCCTTCCCTGCAGAGCTGGACCCCGGCTACCGCCCCATGTACTCGGGTGACATCCCCCTGGACCCCATCGACATGCACATGGACATGGACGGGGACTACCCCATGGACGCCTACAGCGACGGCGTCCGAGCGCCCTTTGCTGACCACATGCTCGCCTAACCTGCCCCGCAGCCCCCGCACCAGGTAGGTGCTGGCGTGTCCTCGGGGTGCAGGCGCTTATCGAGGGCACGCTCATCCCTGGAGCAGGGCGGGTGGCCGGGTGAGGCAGGGCTGGCTGCTGGTGCCTGGTGTGCCGCGGGGTCCCTGGTGCTGCCGCGGGGTCCCCAGTGCTGCCGCGGGTCAGCATCCCCATTGCCTCGGGGGGGCCCTGGGCTCTGGTCTCCTCCAAAATGCCCCCTCGGTTGAGTAACGGGATCTCCCTCCCGCTGTGCGCAGGTGTTTTCTCCATACAGAAGAGGGTGGCCCCAGAGCTGAGCATTCGCAAGAAGGACTTGGGAGACAGAAGTGCCTGAGAAGACAAACTTTTCCATTCCCACGAGAGGTTTTATTTTTCGATTTTTTTTTCTTCGCTGTGGGTCTGTGGAGAAGGTCCTTCCTCCTGGGACTGCTTCGAGCACCTACTGCCGCATCCAGCATCCAAGATACTGTTTCTGAAGCTTTAAAACACACAAACCCTGCACCGTTAGCAACCTTTCATTGGCAAAATAGTCTTTTCTATGAATATATATTTCTTTTTTATTTTTAATATGGTGCCAACGGCTTTTGCCGTCTTTAAGTTTGTGCTTTCTAACTTCCCCACTATTTGTTCTGCGTGATAGTGTTCTAGGAAAGGAATCTAATACGGGAAAACCCTTTGCTTTCTGCAAACTCTAACTTAATCAGGCCAATCCAGAGTTTGCAGAAAACAAATGGTGCCGTGTCCCAGGACCTTCGTTTTAGCCATCGGGATGTCTGCGGTTTAATTCTTTCCGATCAGCCGTTGGGGAGCTGACTTTGTGTACCTGCCTATCCTACCAGTACCCATAGAGGAGTGACTCCAGCATTAGGAACTGTGTCCTTGTACCGATCTCTGTTGCACATTTTAACCCGTTTCCCTTCTTTTTGGTGAGTGGTGTGTTTCTGTCCCCTCCTCCCTTATCTAACACATTTTTAAAAGAGGTTCTAGATCTGATGGTGGTTTAACGCTTCCACCGGAAAGGGATGGACAGTTACTGGAGCGTGGTTCAGGAATGGAAGATTTTATTATTTCTGTAAGTTGTTTTTGTATAGACCAAAGCAAAGAATAAAATAACCCCCCCAGCCCCGTGTTGCCCTGAGCCTGTTCTTCCATCAGCTGGGGAAGGTCAGCGAGTCCCCTTGGGGCAACCGGGGTGAAGGTGGCCATCACCCTCCTCGGGCCAGGCGTTGGCGGTTCCCTCCCCTGGGGCCGGGCGGCCTCGGACGAGCTCGGTCCCCTGCTCTGCACCCGCTTTGCCTGGCCGAGGGCTCAGGTGGTGGCCGGGGGGGACAAGCAGGTTGGTGGCCCCCTCCCTGTGCTTCGGGGACGATGCTCGGCAAGGCCCAGGCTGCCCGCTCGCAGCCCGGCAGCACCGGCAGCAGCTCCCGCTGTCAGCCCGGCACCCGGACTCGCTGCCGGCCCGTTGCTCGCTGGGTCGTTAGCATGCCGGCTCTGTCAAGGTGGCTGTCTGCTCTGTCAGGAGGTAAAAACTCCCAGTAATTAAGATGTTTGTTTGTTAGGCGGCATCACTGACATCTCCTCTCTGCTGCCGAGCAGAGCTCACTTTAATGAGCTCTAGGGGATAAACGCGCCGGTTGGGAGCAAGCCCCGCTGATTGATGGAGCGAAGCCTGGATGGAGTCGTGAGAGGCCAGGTTAAAAAAGTGATTTACTCAGTCAAACCTGGTTGCCTCCTTCTGCAACCGGGCTTCATAGCAGGAACAGATGGCATGAGGATATATTCTCAGCTGAAATGCTAACTCTGGCAGCTGCACCCAGGGAGGGCGACGGGAAAGTGGCGCTGGGTGCCAGGCGGGGATCGTGCTGGGAGGTGGAAACTTTGTTCACAAAGTTACCCACCAACTTCAGGGCTGCCCATCTGCTCGGTGGCCTCCTCGGCATGGGGACGGGGCCAGGGAGAGACACTGCCAGCCACCCCAGGCTTTCCCACGGCACTTTTTTGGGCAAGGCGGCGCAGGCTGAGCCCGCAGGCAGGAGAGTGCCTGCAGCAGCTCCATGTGAGGCTGCGGGCATGGGCAGGGCTGCTGGGTTCTGCCTGCTGGGGTGTACATGCCAGGGGATGGAAAGGTGAAACACGGGTGGCCCCGGGATGCCCACATCCCGTCCCTGGTGGGTTTGTACCTCTGCCCCGTGCATCCATGCTGTGGGGGGTGGCCGGGGGCACGGGGGCTCCTTGGGCAGAGGTGGGGGACCTGGAGAGGGGAGTCAGGTCACGCAGCGACGTCTGCACTGTGCCGGTGCTGCAACTGCTGCATCGGTTTGGTGAGATACCCAGCACCGTGACACAGGGAAGGCAGCTGGAGAGCCAGGACATCGTCCCCGACCCCCCGGCTCCAAGCTCTGCCTGCTGTAGCACAGCTCGCTCTGTGCAGCCACTGGGAAGACACTAATCGGCCCGACACGGCTGACGCCAGCACGGGGAGACGGGGGGACGCGATCACAGGGAGCTGAGAACAAAGTCGCAGCCGTTCCCGCTTGCTGTCAGCATCAACCCCTCTGTCCTTGCGCGTTTGCTCGGCGCTGCTGCTGCGCCCAGCCGTGCCACGGAGGGAGCGGTACGCAGCAGGGAGACGGGGACGTGGGTGCCCCCCACGCACGGGGCTGCTGCAGAGCACGGCAGGACACGAAAGTTTACACGTCCACTGTGGCGTGCCGTGGTCAGTCCCGGTAGCAGCCTGGGCTGGGGCAGGAGCAAGCCGGGGACAAAAGCAGCAGGAGCTGGTCTGGGAAGCACGGCTGGCTCCAGCGCTGTCCCGCTGGCTCGGGGGAACATCCTGCACCGAGCTCAGCCCCGTGGCCGCAGCCAAGCCCCGGTGCGGCAGGGATGCGGCCACGCTTCCTGCGGCGGCCTCTGCCAGGACCGGGGACGAGCAAAACAACAGCTGCTTTCCGGGCAGCCCCGGCAGAGCTGAGCACGCTTCCGGATGAGGCTGGGGGGCCAGGCAGCCCACTGCCTGCTGCAGCCGCTGCCAGAACAAGAGACGGATCAGTGACAGGCAATGGGAATAAGCCCCCTGTGCAGGGGGCAGCCAGGCGATCTAGCCAGACCAGCCCTTGCTGCCCGGGCTGTGCAGCGTGGGAGGGCATTCATGCACCCAGACATGCACCTCCGTGGGTGCAGGCTCTGCTGGCCTGCTGGGTGGGTCCCCAGGGTGACTTGGGGGAGCAGACGGAGTGCTCCTGCTCCCAGCCCCTGCCAAGTCTCACCCCTGTCCCTAGGGACCCCAGCAGAGCTGCCAGCACTTTGCTGCACCCCACGCAGCCATGCCTGGGTTGACGTGGGATGTGGGGCTCCAGCCCTGTGTGTCCTGCGGTGGGGGTTTGGCCATGCCGAGCCTGGAGCCCCACTCGGGGCTCCCAGCCACCCCCACTGTGGGTATCGGGGGTGTTCCTGGTGTCAGATCCGGCTGTCCCCGAGGTGCCAGCAGGCCTGGAGATGCCGCAAAGCATCTGCCCCAGGAGGGGCTGGCTCCTGCAGCCATCCCCAGGGCACGGCCATGGGACCTGGCCCCTCCCGGGGCCATGAGCAGGATGTGCCCCTTGCCCACCCTGGGGTCCCCTCACCGGGGCAGGACTACACATCCCGAGACCCCCAGTCTCACCATGACAGGGTTGCCAGGGGGCTCTGCCTGGATTTTGGGGGGGGGGGGAGCGGAGCCAGAGGACACCTGTACCAGGACAGCCAGAGCTGCTTGCGGGGTCTCCCAGGGAGCTGCACCCCCCGGGGAGGGCCGGAGGGGTGCCCCGGCAGGCGGCGGGCCGGACTACAGGTCCCGGCATGCTCGGCCGTGATCCGCACCTGCCCGGGGAGCGGCTTTTGTTACCGGCGGAGCCGCGGGAGTGAAGTACGAGGGTCCCGCTCTGCCGCCGCACCGGGACCAGCGCCCAGCGGTGAGTGTGCCCCGTGCCCCGGGACCCCCCCAGTGCACCGAGAGCCATCACCCCGGGACCCCCCCCCCCCGCCGTGCACTGAGCTCCGGCACCTCCCGGCATCCCCTGCTGCACCGAGCCCCCGGCTGTCCCGGTATCCTGCCCCCCCCTCCGGGGCACACCGGGTTCCCGCTGTCATGGGGTGTGCTGTGCCTCCAGCTCCCCGCGATGTCCCACTTCCCCCCGGCACCCCGAGTCCCCGGGCAGCCCCGGCGGGCGAGCCCCAGACCGTGCCCAGCCGGTCCTCACTGGTCCCTGGGGGTGTCACAGGCAGCAGCTGCCTGAGCTCCCCGGAGAATTTGCCTCATCTCACCCCTTCTCCCAGCGCTCAGCTCCCCCCGCGGCCCCACTCCCACTCGTGGGCTCCGACACCCATAACATGTTTCCACGCTTTGCTGCCGAAGCCTTCGCTCCTCGCCTGGGTGGGATTTCCCGCTCCTTCGGCATTAGCGGCCAGGGCTGGGGTCCCAGGGGATGGTTTGGCTGCAGCAGCAGCTGGCTGGGGAGGGGGCTCGGCCGAGGTGGCCGTGGTCTGGCTGCACTTCTCCGTCCCGGTTCCTGAACCAGGAAGTCTGTGCGGGAGCAGGGAGGGTTTTCCTGCTCTTCGGGAAGAGGCTGACGCTGCTGAGAGTATTTCTGCAGGGGGAATGGAGCGGAGGGCTCAGCCCCTTGGGCACAGGGAACCCATGGGGTGGTCAGTCACGGCAAGGTCTGCGGCAGGGGCAGAGCCTTGGGTGCTGCGGGGTCACGACGGAGCAAAGGTGATGGAGCCCCAGCTGAGCTGCGGGCTGGGGAGGCTGTTCCAGCTGGGAAGCCAGGCAGCACGCAGGATGAACTGCTGGGGCAGGAGTCCGTTCCCCGATGGCCTCGGATGCAGGGAGAGACCCATTTCTGGATGATGCTTCAGGCAGCTGCTGCCTCATGGGGTCGCCTGAGCATCCAGACAGAATCTAATGGGATGCGGGACCCACAGCCCGGCTGTGTCCATACCCTCCTCTGCACAACAGCAGGGATGTTCCCCGCCCCAGCCCCAGCCCGGGGGGCTCTGCAGGGACCCCTCTGGGGACATCCCCTCCACCAGGGCAGGGCAGAACTGCAGTTACCCCCATCCCAGTGGCAGGACTGAGCCACCACCTTGTCCTCACCCTCAACCTGCATGCTGGCCTTGCTGCTCTGCAGCCCCCTGACCCAGGCACTTGCAGAGGCTCCTCTCTGGGAGCAGCCTCCCCTCCCCAGCCCCAGCCCCAGGCTCCTGCCGCAGCAGCTGAAGGGAAAAAATAGCTCGGAGCGAGCTCAGCCACCCCAGTGCCGCTCAGCTGCTGCCGAGCGTCGGCACCCGGGTGCAGGGTGGGGAAGGGGCTTCGGGTCTAGCCCCTACCCTTTACCCAGGGCAGCCTGGCCCTGTCGTGAGGCTGCGCAGGCAGGGAGGTGCCCGGGCAGGAGCTGCATGACGGCATCAGGGCAGGGCAGAGAGCAGCGAGCACAGGTCTGCACGTGCACCCCGGCACGGGCCGAGCCAGGGTCCCGCTTCTCCTGGCCCACCGTCGCCGGCCGGTGCCGTGGGTCCACCATCCTCCTGCTCTCGCCCAGCTCCCCGCCAGCCCCTGTGGGGCAGATCCCCAGGTCGTCCGGCAGTGCTGGTGGCTGGGGGCGAGACAGTGGGATACAGGGGTGATGGGAGCTGCTCGCACATGTCTGAACGAGGTCCCCCCCGGGGAGAGTTAATGTTCGCGCAGGAGCTGGGCCAAAAGGAGACGCAGGGCTCTGGCAGCCCCCGCTGAGCGCTGACTCACCGGCCAGGCTCCCTCCCCAGAGCCAGCAGCAGCACAGGGAGTGGGGCAGCGGCAGCCCGGCACCTCGGCACGGTGGGTCCCCTTCCTTCTCCGAGAAGAAGCTGGGAGGGAGAGGGTCTGCAGGTTTGGGGCTGGGGAGCTGTTCTCTGGGCAGCGTGGTGCAGGATTGGGCCGCCTATGTCTGGTGGTCCTGGTGCTGTGGGGCAGAGGACTGTGGGCCTGCGGGCGTGCTTCGGGGTGTCTGTGTTGCCTCGTGCCCCTCCTGTGTGCCAGGGAGGGTCCGGCCTCGCTGGAGGGAGATGCAGGGTGGCCTGGGTGCTGTGGACGTGACAGCAGCCATGAGCACGTGCCAAGAGGGAGGGCAGCGGTGCCCTGGCATGAACCTGCTGCCAGGGATGAGGGGCTGCTGGTGCCGCAGCACCCACCGCGGCGGAGGTGGGAGCAGGGGTGGAGATGCGTTATGGGGCTTGCGCAGGAGGCTTCTGCCCCCCCCCAGGGCAGAGAGGCAGCAGTGCCAGCAGTGGCCGCAGCCCAAGCCAGGCCCACTGGAGGTGGCAGGAGAGCAGCAAGGTGCTGGTTTTATGGCCTGTCTCGTGATGTGTTTATGGCTGGGATGGGACTGCCGTGGATGCTGCCCAGCCCTGCCCTGGGCGACACGGCAGGTCCCTGCTCTGCATCCTGGTGCTGATGGGGTGGAGGATCACAGCTGAACTTTGCTCTCTGAGGTGGGGCTCCCGAGGGCTCCTGCCAGCACCGCAGCCGTGTCCGCCCACTGCCCAGCGGCTCTACAGCTCCTTCCCCTGCCCGCTCCTGCAGGCAGGACCCAGCAGCGAGCCCAGGGGGAGCAGGGTCCTGCCCCATCCCTTCGGAGCATCCTCTCCCCTGTCTGGCACGGACGCTGATCCGGACATCACCAAGTGTTTGCTTTGGTGCTGAGCCCCCTGTGTCACGTATCGGCCACCGCAGAGGCGGTGCTGAGCAGGTATGCTGACCCGGCGCCATCCTTGAAACTACCCCGCATTCAGCAGCAGGTGGGGGCTGAGCTGGGGCCCGCCCCGGTGCTGGCTGTTCCCACGGTCCCCCTGTCCCCACAGCAGGCCACAGGCTGGCCGGGGAGCGGGGACACCCGAGCCCTGGCCATGCTGTCCAGGTCTCCGCAAGCCCCAGGCCTGGCTGACGTTGTCCCTGGGGAGGGTGTTTGGCCAGGTGGCAGGATGCTAGGGGACATGTGGATGACTGAACATGGGGTTCAGGATGTGTCCCTGGTCCTTAGAGCGTCACCCTAACAGCTCCTTCTCCCCAGGCAGGGGCCGGAGAAGGGACTGCTGCCTGCCAGCGCCGCTCCAGGGAGCCACGGGGGAAGGTGCTTCTCCCCATGGCAGCCAGCCCCCCCCATAACACCAGCCAAACTGGACACCGCGGTCCCACGAGAGACCCCCCCCAGCCAGTGCCCACCCACCTGCCACATCAGGCCCAGCCCGGACTCGCCCGTCGCTGCCCTGCTCCACACCGGCCCCGCGTCCCACGGGTCGGCCACAGGCAGACACCGCGATGCTGCGACCATCACCGGTGGGTAAAGGCGGGAGGTGCCGGTGGGTGGCCCTGGGGACCGGGGTGAGGGGGGGGGGAGGAGCTGGGGCAGCTCCGGGCTGGTCCTTCATCCTGTCCCCATGGCGTGGCCGGAGCTGAGCCACCATCCCGGCATCCCTCGCCCCACGCTGGCATCCCTCGCCCCACGCTGGCATCCCTCGCCTGCTGTCCCCAGCGCCGCTCGGCCGGGCAGAGCGTGGCCAGGAGATGGCAGCAGGACCCTGCCCGCAGAAAGCGGGGGGTTGAGGGGGGAGCAGGGGCGGGGGTCCCTGTGTGCCACCCTAAGGGGGGACCCCCAGTCCCCACACGAGTGGCTCTGGGGACAGACCCGGCTGGTGGCACCAGACTCAAACCCTGAGGGGACAGAGTGGGCTGAGGGGTGCAGGAAGCGCTCCCCCGCCACGGCCCCCCCCCCCGCCCCGCGCCACCCTCCTCCCGGGTGACCCCCACCCGTGGCTGACACTGTGCCCCTCTGTCCCCAGACCTGTGCAGCGGTGATGTCCCCGAGGTGGAGATCATCAGCCTGCTGGGCCAGCAGCTGCCCCGCTACACGCTGCGGGCTGACACCGTCTTTCACTACGACCATGACGACTGGCTGCGTGCCCCCCCTGGCCCCCCGGAGCCCGTGGCCCCCCTCACCCCCCAGCAGATCGAGGAGACCCTGCAGTACTTTCGTGAGTGCCCCATCCCGTGCCGTGGGCCGGCGCGGGCAGCGGGGTGCAGGCAGCACCGGCCGGGCTGGGTCGGGGCCGTGAGGGCAACACAGGAGCTAATCGCCCCTAATGGGATTGACGGGCTGGATTTCCTCGCCCGGAACATCCCGGGCTAATTCTGGGAGCAGCTTCTGCTGAGCTGAGCCGGACTCTCGGAGAGAGCTCCTGTCATCTCCCGGGACCCCCTGCACGTCCCCACTCCCCCTGCACTGTGCCGTGGCTCTCTGCGGTGGGGAGTGCGCCGGTAGCCCCCAGTGCTGCTGGCCCACCAAACGTGACAGCCTGGAGCGGCCGAAGGGGGCACGGGGCCGCTGCTGCCGGCGAAGCCCCCGGAGCCATGGGGTGCGGGTGCCCGGGGGGAGACACCCACAGCCGCCGTGGTCGGGCAGGGACGATGCCCCACGGCGCTGCGGCGAGGCCCGTTCCTGGGGCAGGGTCGGGGTTCAGCGGGGGGCACAGACAGATTATCTCTGCTTTGCTTCTGCCTCTGGCCCACGTGTGGCGGGGACAGGATTAGAGCGAGGGGATGGGGGATGGACGTGGGGCAGCAGGAGACAGATGGGGCTGAGGCCCTGGCCCCACTGCTGCCCCAGCTCCCCCCCACCGCCTGCGACAGGCTGGGCTGGTGACTCGTGCCCTGCCCGTGCTTGCAGCCTTCCCCATCGGGCTGCTCCCCTCCCTGTTCAGCAGGCAGCGGGGTGGAGCCCCCCCCGCCATCGGCACCCCCCTACCCTGCAGCAACAGTGCAAGGGATTGAGCCTCAAACCCCGTTTGCGTGCCACAGGGCAGGGAGCACCCCGCTCAGCAGGACCCCGGGCACCCCCATCCCCTCTCCATGGAGACAGCCGCGCTTGGCCCCGGGACCCCCACCGGTCACGTTTCTCCGTGACTCTGGTGCCACTTGCATGTGCCGGCGTGGAGGGGGCCCGCGCTGCCTCATCCCTTTACCCAAACCTTTAAGCTGCCATCAGAAATAGCCCCCTGTAATCTGCTTGCGCAGAAACGCAGGGGACCTGCCCGGAGGAGCAAATCCCCAGGCAGGGGATTAGGAAGAAGCGGCTCCTGCCTGTCCATGCCAAGACGCACACTTGTGTCCTTGGGGGTCCCTGGGGGGTGGGTGCCCAGGTGAGCTGGTTGGGTCCCTGCCCTCACCCTCTGCCGTCACCGGGAGGAGAAACACCGGTGCAAGGAGGAGGGAGAAGCTGGGACTGAGGGTGCCTGGCTCTGGCCCCAGCTCCAGGAGGGGTCCGGTGGTTACAGCAGGACGTGGTTTGGGGTCAGGATCCCATCGGGTGGGAGTCCAGCAGGCAACTAAGGGCATCGTGTGTTGATGAGGGGCAGCTCCAGCCCCAGCCTCATCAATTCATCCATTAGTTCGGTACTAATGAGGAATGGCATCGAGGCAGGTGATGGGGGCAGGCATTGTGTACGTTGGCATTACCAGTATGACGCTCAGTGCGCCGTGGTGCTGTGGCATGGGGTCCTCGGCACAGCCCCGCTGCCCTCCCTCCCACAAGGCTTGTGCTACGTGCCAGCCAGCTCCTCCATAATTCAGCACAGCATGATTTATTCAGCTCTCCTGCTTTGGTGCTGCCTCTGCACAAGTGTGGCTGTGGGGGAGCTGGGGGTGCCAGCCAGGGAGCGCGGGGCAGCCTGGACAGGGCACCGGGGGGGGCAGGCTCGTGCCAGCCCATGCTCAGAGTAGGGGGGTGCTGAGCGGAGCAATTTGGAGGGGGATGGAAAAGCCCTTTCCCGAGTCAGGGACCTGGCAGGTCCCAGCACCTCACTGGGCACCCGCATGTGCAGGATTTGTGGTGATCCGTGTCAGTGATGATGGGGGGACCCAGGCCTGGGGTAGAAGAGCAAGGCTGGCCAGGCAAAGGGCAGGGAGCTTTGGCAAAGGCCGTACCGTGGCGTAACCTGGCCGTCAGGGGAACCCCAGCCCTGCACACAGCCTGGGTTTGGGATGAAGGACTCGAAACCTCTCCTTGTCCCTCCTAAGGGGCAAAAGCCGCTGCCTGTGCGTGACCCGTGGGGCCAGCCCTGCAAAGCTGCTGCTCAGGGACCAGTGACCCCTCAGTGTCCCCTCTCAGCAGTCGGCGCTCACCACCATCCATGGGGAGCCCTGTGCCCGCTGTGTGTCCACAGGCTGGGGGCCGGGAGGTGGGACGCAGAGCCCAGCTGCACCGGCACCGCAGGGCTGAGCAGGACTGTCCTGATGGGTCCCCAGGCGCGCCCCAACGGGGAGCCCGGTCCTGGGGTGCCTGGTGGGGAGCATCCCTCCAGGACGCGTCCTGATGGGGGACCGCGTCCCCAAGACTCCCCGGGGGAGCTTCCAGCCTCAGCGAGCCGATCCACACCAGCGGCGGAGCAGGGGGGAGCGGGCAGCTCCCGGCCCCCCTCCCCGGCCCCGCCGCCCCCGCCCCGCTCCCGCCCGGCCCCGGCCCCGGCCCCGGCACCGCCCCCGGCCCCGGCCCCGGTCCCGGTGGCGGTGGGACGCGCCCGGGCAGGTGCGCGCAGACGGGGCGACCCTATAAATAGGGGCGGGAACGGCCGGGCCGGGCTGGACTGGTTGCGGTGGGCTCGGCGCGATGGAGATCTGGAGCAGCCCCGCCGCCTACGACGAGCTGAACGGGAACGCGGAGCGGGGCGGCGGCGGCGGCGGAGACCCCATCACCCGGGAGCTGGAGGAAGGTGAGGGGGGGGGGACCCGGCCCGGTTCTGCCCGGGGAGCGCGGCTGCGGCGGGTCCGGGCTCTCTCGCGGTCTCTCCCCCGGCCGGGTGCCGTCCCCCTTCCCGTCCGTGCGTGTCCCCCTCCCCGCTGCGGGGTGCGCAGCCCCAGCCCCCGCTCGCAGAGCTCCATCCCGGGGAAGCTGCCGCCTGGTCCTTTGGGGGCCCCCGGGTCACCCTGACCCCAGGGAGGGGTCTCCCCGCTCCCGTGGTGGTGGGGAGCAGGCAGAGGGATGGGGCGAGGGCTCCCCCCCCAGGTCTGCCCGTGCCCGCGGGGACGGGGGTCTGCCCTCCCGTGGGGTGCGGGTCCCCACATCGCGCTGGGTCAGGCCCGCGAAGGGGGCGGCTGTTTACGTGTTTGCCAGTGCTGCAGCCCCCAGTGTCTCCCAGGGCCTGCCATCGCTCAAACTGTAACGATGCTCATGCTCTAATTATTTCCAATTAACAGCTGAGGGGCCTGACGAGGTGCAGTTGGGGACCCCTGCGGGGAGCAGGCCCTGTTGGGGCATGGGGAGGGGGGGTGAGGCCGGGGCTGGGGTTGGCCCCTCTCCCTGTGGACATGCCCACTGGGGTACGTGCTTGTTGGGGTGCGGGGCCAGCACCCAGGGCAGTGGGGACCAGACTGGGATTGGGGGGGGGGGGGGGGGGGGGGGGGGCATTGCCATGACAACATGCACACCATTACACAACCCCAGCTGGGGCGGCGTAATGGGATTTGCGTGGCTGAGCCTCTCCAGTTAACCCACTTTGTCTGCCCAGCTGGGGAGCGTGGTTGTGGCTGGGGACGCGGGTCAAGGCCCCGAGTGCAGCAGCCGGCACTGCTCTGCCAGGGGAAACTGAGGCACGCGCCCTTGGGGCAGTTGAACATCAGAAGGGAGCGTCAGGAGCAGCTGTGCGGTGCAGGCAGGGCCCGGGGTGCAGGCAGGACTTGGGGCTTCGTGCTCACTGCCGGCTCCCTCCCACCGTGTGGCTCCAGCGCTGCCATCTGGGTGCGTGCCCGGTGCTGTCTGGCAGCTTCTGCAGGCACAGTTGGCAGGAATGGTGCCGGGGGACAGACGTCCCTGTCCTCTCACCACCTCTCCCTGCCAGAGACCCAGATAGCGGCAGGGGAGGAGGCCAGGCTTTAGCTGGGGCCTGGCCCGATGCAGCGCTGCGCCGTGTTGGCGTGGCAGGCAGCTGCCTGTTACTGAGGCAACCTGCCTGCAGCTGCCTTTGCCCCTGTTGCTCAGAGCGCGGATCGCTGCGTTGCTGCAGCTGGAGGGGCATCGGTGCGGGTACGGGGTGCAGCATCCTGAGAGGTTGCGCTTGGCTCTGCCTTGGCCAGCATCTCCAGGGAGAAACTAGGGCAGGGCTGGCTTCTCAGGGGGAGATCTGGGGGAGGGGGCTGGGGACAGATTGGAGGGGACGCTGCCTGTGAGCCTGGCTCGGCGTGGTGCCACCCACTGCTATTTATACTGGAGCTCCAGCCTGCTTTTTGCTGGAGATGTCACCTCCGATCCTGTCTCTGCTGCCTGCCTTTCTCCATCCCTCCTTCCCGTCTGTGCGTCCTGTGGTGGGGCTGGCACTATGTCCGGGCTGGGGTGGTGGTACAGCAAGGGGGGCTCGGCATCCTTCCTGCCGCCCCAAGATGCGTGCAGGGTTGGGGGGTGAGGTGGGAGCACCCCGTTTCCCATGGTGATGCTGTTACAGCTGTGGGCATCCCTGCCTGCCTCTGCCCTGCACCGTGGCTGGCGCTGCCAAGCAGATAAAAGGTCCTTTTTGGTGACCACCGTGGAGCAGCTTTGTGCCACCTGCAGCAGTCACCTCTCATTCCCTCCACCGTGCAACCCCGGGGGTTGCCGACGGGAAGCAGTGACACAGGGCAGGAGGCAGCGGGGAGGCTGAGCCCCTGGGCCAGCGCTCCAGTAGTGCGGGGGTTCACCCTTCGCCCTTCTCCCCCAGTCCTGTGTGCTGAGCGGGTGGTCAGGATCACGAAGACCTACCATGACATTGATGCCGTCACCAACCTGCTGGATGAGGTATGTCGGTGCTCGCCCCGTGCATGGGCTTGGGCTGGTGTGAGGGCTGGGGACCGGTGGGACCCTGGGGACGCAGGGGTGGGCGAGGGCTGGGGAAGGGGGGGCAGAGCAGGGGACAGGCCCCGGCTGACGCAGACCTGCCCCTTGCAGAAGGAGCGGGACCTGGAGCTGGCGGCGCGCATCGGGCAGTCCCTGCTGAAGCAGAACCGGAGCCTGACCGAGCGCAACGAGCTCCTGGAGGAGCAGCTGGAGTTGGCCAAAGAGGAGGTAATGGCCCCCGGGTACAGGGTCCTGGCCTCGGCCCCCTGCGTGCCCAGCCCAGGGGCCGTGGGTGGCTGTGGTCCCCTTGGCCGTGCCCTGATGCCCCTTCCCCTCCCAGATCGCGCAGCTGCGCCACGAGGTCTCCATGCGGGACGACCTGCTCCACTTCTACACCACCACGACGGAGGAGAGCGAGCCCACCACCACCACCTCCACACCGTGAGTGGGGGGGTCCCTGTCCCACCACTTTGCCGAGGGCACGGCTGCTCCTGGGGGGCCAGGCAGAGGCGTTGGGCAGGAGTCCCTGGGGTAGCACCGGGGTTGGCACTCCCTTCCCTCCCATGGTGGCCGTGGGTCCAGACCCCCAGAGCTGGGTCGCTGCAGATGCCTGCCTGGGAGCTGGGGGGAGTGGGCAGGGGGCTGGGTGGGCAGCCCCATCCTGCCTGCACTGCAGGTGCTCAGTGCCCTCCCTGCTGTCCCCAGGCTGCGCCGGCAAGAGTCCTCGCTGTCCCTGCAGCAGTACTTCCAGTACGACACCTTGCAGCAGAAACTCAAGTGCCTGGAGGAGGAAAACCAGAAACTTCGCATGGAGGTGAGCAGAGCCGGCTGGTGGGACGCCCCTCTCTGTGCCCACCTCTTCCCCTCTTGGTGCCGGGGGACCTGAGCTGGCCCCTGCGGAGGCTGGAGGTCCTGCCCATCACGCTCAGCCCCTCCGACGCTCTCTCCCAGGCCACCAACATTGCAGCCAAGACCTGTCAGTATGAGGACCAGGAGCAGCAGCTGATGATCGACTGTGTGGAGCAGTTCTGTATGTAGGGCTGGGCTCGCGGGGGGGCAGCTCCTCTCTGTGCTTGGGCTGGGGGGGTCTGCAGGCACTGCCCAGCATCACTGCATGGGCTGGGGCTGGGGGGCCATGCCCCGGCGGTGATGGACCCTGGGCCTTCCCCAGCTGAAGCAAGCCAGCAGGTTGCTTACCTCTCCGACGAGCTGGCCCGCAAGACGGAGGACACGGTGCGGCAGCAGGAGGAGATCAGCCAGCTCCTGGCGCAGGTTGTGGACCTGCAGCAGAAGTGCCGCACGGTGAGTGTCCCCTGCCCGTGCCAGGGGGGTGCTGGGGGGGGACACATGGGGCACAGCTCCCTGACCTGCCCGCTCCCGCCCACAGTACGGCTCGGAGGTGGAGGAGCTCCAGCAGCACCTGGCTGTGGCAAAAGAGGTGCAGCAGCAGCTCCGGATGGAGGTGAGCCCGGGGAGGGCCTGGCCACGGGTGCCCCGGCTGGTGTGGGGGGGTCCTGCCCCATCGCCGATGGGGCCATGCCTGAGCTGCGCCTGTGCCCGCAGCTGCGGGACCTGCAGGAGAAGTACGCCGAGTGCGGTGGGATGCTGCAGGAAGCCCAGGAGGAGGTCAAGAGCCTGCGCAGCCGCAGCCTGCCCAACAGCACCGTCAGCCGCTACGGCACGCCGAGCCTCCTGCCCGTGGTGAGCGGGGGGTGCGGGCAGGGCTGAGCAGCGGGAGGGCTGGGGGGCTCCGCTCTCCCCTCTGCTGACACTGGGTCCCCCGTGTCTCCAGGACTCGCTGGCGGCTGAGATCAAGGGGATGATGAGGAAGGGCACAGACAGCTCCTCCTCGGACTACAAGTGAGTGCTGGCATCGGTGGCTCGTGCTGGGCCACGAGACGGGGGTCCCTGGGGGGGCTGGCTCAAGGGTCCATCACTGCCTGCTTCCTGCCCGTAGGAGCTACCTGCGTGTCTTTGAGACGGTGAAAGCGGTGAACCAGGCGGCCAAAGCCAGGTCTTGCTCCGAGTCTCCCCACAACATGCCGGGCTCCAAGCAGTTGTCAGCCGCCGCTTCTGGCGGGGCCAGCACCCCCCGCACCAGCTGCTCCGGCTCGGAGGGTGCCCAGTGAGTGCTGCAGTGGGGACCTGGGCTGGGTGGGACCGAGCGGCTGCCCCTGCGTGGGAGATGGGCGGTTGGCAAGATGTCGATCACATCGGAGCATTAATCAACGCCGCCAGCCTGGGGCAGGGGGAGGGCAGGCGCAGCCGGAGCTCGCCGCCGGCTGGGGTCCGGCACAGCGTTGGGGGGTGTGTGGTGTGGGACCGCGGCCCGAGCACCCTAACGCTGTGCCTGCCGGCAGGGGCGAGAGGGCCGGAGAGGAGCCCCGGGCGGCCCCGGGCCGGCAGGACCTGGAGGCGGCGGTGCAGCGGCTGTCGGTGCGGCAGCAGAGCCATGCCTCGGAGGAGCGCTCCTTCTTCGAGGCGGAGCGGGAGCACAAGCTTTGGCGGCTGAGGGACGGGGAGAGCTCCAGCGGCTTCCTCACCCCCAACGAGAGCATCGTCTCCACTGGGACCACCTACTCGGGGAGCTCGGAGCTCACCGCTGGCTCCGGCTTCTCCCTCTGCTCCCTCACCTACCTGCCTGACAAGCTGCAGATCGTGAAGCCCCTGGAAGGTGAGGGGTGGAGGGGGCTTCCTGGTGTGCAGAGCTGGAGGTGCCGGGAGGATCCCACGACACCAGCTCAGTCTCCCCGGCCGTGTGTGTCCCCCCCAGGCTCTGTGACACTCCACCACTGGCAGCAGCTGGCACGGCCCAACCTGGGTGGGATCCTGGTGCCCCGTCCCGGGGTGCTTACCAAAGACTTCAGGCAGCTGGACATTGACCTGGAGGAGGTCTACAGCCTCAACGACCTGGAGGAGGATGATGTGGACACCAGCTCCTTCCAGCTGCTCCCTACCTCTATGCCCGCCAAAGCCAAGGAGCGCCCCAGGGGTGAGCGCGGAGCGAGGGGGCGGAGGGGATGCGGCCCCCGGGATGCCCCTGCCCTGCCCAGGCTGCCCCTCGCATACCCCCACGCTCTCCCCTCTTGCAGCAGCCCGTCCTTGCCACCCGTCCGTCCCCGTGGGGATGCTCCGTCTGCAGCTGCACGAGGGCCGTTCTGCAGCCGCCCTGGCGCGGTGAGCCCTCGCCGTCACGCCGGCATGTGCCTGCTGCGGCCTGGGCATGTGGAAGGGACAGGTCTGGGAGAAATGTCAGCTCCTGTTCCCACTTGTGCTCGCAGCCCTCTCTTCTGAGCAAGCGCCTAGACCCAAATGCTGCTGGAGATGTGGCCCATGCATGCAGCTTTCTGCTGGCCGTGGCAGCTCACAGCCCAGCTTTGGCTCTCCTCTCTGCCCAGAGCCCTGCTCTCTGCCTGTGTTGTGCCCTCCCTCCCCATTAACCCAGTGTCTCCTGTCCCTTCCAGTGTTCCTCTCTGTTAACAACCTCCCCCAGACCCCGTCTACCTTCACCATCACCACCTGCCACATCCTCCACCCCACCACTGAGATCACTACGGTGACACCCAGGTAAGGCGCGTGGCCCCCCCACCGCCTGCACTGCCTGCACCGCTACCCCACCAGCCCCCCCGTCCCCTCCTAACCCTCTCCTCACCCTATGGCTGGCTCTGTGCAGCTCGAGGAAGCAGCGGGCTGGGGACCACCTGCAGCCCCTGATGCTCTGAGAGATGCCTGGCACTTGAAATATCCCTGAATCTGGCTGCTTGAGTGGCTGTGCACCCCCCTGGGGGGCTGGGACCAGCCCCCCCCCCCAGCCTCTGCCCTGCAGCACCTTGATGGGAAGAAGAGCCTTCCTCAGGGTGGAGAAGGCTGGGCTCACCCTGGGGAGCAGTTCCCTGGGGACAGAGCAGCGTCTGCTCCTGGCACTGGCAGGGAGTCACCTTCTCTGGGAATGGACGTGGCTTTCCTCCTCCCTGCACTTGTGCACCAGCCAGGATGTTTCCCCAGGCTGGACTGGAGGAGCCAGGCGCTGGGCTGCCCCTTAATTAATGAACACTGTTGCTTAGCCCTAATGACCCCCCCGCCAAGGCTTGTTCGGGGGTTGGTGTGAGCTGGAGTTCACTGCACACTGTTAGACAAAACCCTGCACATTTGGAAAAATGCTTGTGGAGCAGCAACCATGTCCCATCCCCTCCTGGCTGCCTGGAAGCTGGGGGGGCATGGACACAGCACCCCCCCCCCCCCCCCCGGGCTGTGCCACGAGCTTTGGGGCCCTTGGGCAATGCTGCAAGCATGGGGGTCTCCCACATCCTGAGGCATGTTAGCTGAATTAATGTGTGGGAAGAAGGAAGGGGGGGGGCCTGCTCTGCCTGAGGACCCCCTGGCCCCTGCAGCAGCATCCCCCAGGACAGGGCCCCCCACTGACCCCCCCCTTCTGCTCTCTCTTCCCCTCCAGTCTGTATAACGCCGTCGTGCCTTCTTGTGGGCCCTTTGAGGGGCTGAGCCTTGGCAGCCCCTCGCCGGAGCCGTCTTCCCCCATGCTGGCACCTGGCCCCGGACCCCTGAGCACGCCTGTGGGACTCGTCAGGCTCTTGCTGGCGCGGGGCATCTCTGCCTCGGTGCCAGGGACTGGGTCGGGGTGGGCCCCCCCGCTCCCCTCCCAGGACCCCCAGCATGCTGACACCCGGCCCTTCCCTGCGCCCGGGGGGCAGGACGGACCCCCACTCAGGAGCAGCATCTTCAGCTTGAACCTGGTGGAGAAGCTGCAGCGCCTGGGGCTGGACAAGGTGGTGGCCAGAGGGGAGATGTCTTATGCCCGAGGAGAGTGCAGGGGAGCCCGGGATGCGCTGACGTGACGGTGCTGCAGAGCCCACAAGCCCAGGACGAGATGTGTCCTCTTCATCGCCCATCCATGGGGAAATGGAGATGGGACAGGCTTTCAGCCTCTGCTCCGGGATCCGGCAGCAGGCCCAGCACCGGCTCAGAGGGGTTTTGCCCTGGCTTCGAGGACACAACCCTGCAGTACCGTGTGGCCCCAGCACGATGCTCCCCTGGCCCCATGCTATGCTGCGGCAGGGTCCTGTGTGCAGGGAGCTGCGTGGGGTGATGCAGCTGGGGAGAGCCAGCTCCGGGCAGGGGCTGCTGGCTGACCCTGTCCCATGCTGTGGGGGTACGGAGCCTTCGCAGGAGCTGGTTGTTGGCAATAAAAACTGTTCTTGCTTCTGCTGAGCCCGTCCGAGGAGCAGCTTGGCCCTTTGGGGCTGTCTGGGCTGCTGCAGCGAAGGGTGATGCTCAGTCTGGGCTCAGGTGGTCTTGGGGGGATGACACCCACCTGTGCCAGGGTGAGACCTCCCACACTAGGCTGGGCTCCTGGCCAGCATCTGGGCTGACTTTGAAAGGGAATGGTGGTTTTAAACTCTTTCCTGCCCATCGAATAACAGTAGCAGCAGCACTCCCCAGCACAGGGACTCCTGCGGCGGCTGTTTCTCGGGGTGTAGTTGTTGCTCCCGCCGACTGCGTCCCTCACCCCAGGCTGTTCCCTGTTCCTCGTCAAATAAATGTGAAGTCACGAAGCAGCTCATGTGTGCCGTGTCTGCTGCCATGGGCCGTTTCTGCCACTGTGCTGTTGGGTGTCTGCCCTGCTATTCCTGGTGGGGCTGGGGGCAAAGCCCACCTGCCTGGCCGCCCCCCCCCCCCCCCCCGCCCCAGCTCTTCCCAGCAAAGATGCGAACAGCAGCGGCTGTAGTGCCAAAGCTTTATTGCAGAAAGAAACACGCACCGAGGGTGCTGGTGCTCTGCACAGCGCGGCCAGCCCAGCAGCTACACGGCATCGACCGACTCCTCAGCGCTGCGACGGCCGAAGTCCATCCAGTCGGGGTAGTAGTGGTCGTGCAGGGCCGCCATCCCCTCGTCCCCGTGCACGTAGCCCTTGCGGTCTCTCAGCTCTGCCAGGGCAAGGGCAGCAGGTTAGAGCTGCCCCGGGCTGGGGGCTGGCATGGGGTGGGGGGGGCTGGGCTGTGCCTTAGGGACCACCCCCCCCCTCATGGCTGCCCACCCTGCACCTCCCGGTACCTGTGAAGATGGGCAGGAACTGGGAGATGAGGTGCTTCTGCTCCTGGGACAGGGAGTCGGGCCAGTCCCGCCGGACCAGGCTGGTGGGGAGCTGGCGGGGGTCCCCCGCAGCGCCCGGTGCCTCTGCCGCGGGCCGGCACAGGCAGGCGGTCGCCATGATGGCGAGGATGAGGCCGATGCACACCTTCACCTTCATGGCTGTGGAGAGACTGAGCGGGGAAGGGGAGCAGAGGGGCTGCAACCACCAAACTGGGGACACAGGCTCAGCCTGCAGCGAGGGCGACCCATGCGGGGAGCAGGGTACGCGTCCCTAGGGCATGGCCAGTTCACAAGTCCCCACTGTCCCTCCTAGCGGGTCCCCAAGTCCCCTCCATCCCCCAAGTCCCCTCCATCCCTCTCTCCAGCAGGTCCCCAAGTCCCCTCCATCCTTCTCGTCTGCTCCCCAAGTCCCCTCCATCCCTCTCTCCAGCAGGTCCCCAAGTCCCCTCCATCCCCCAAGTCCCCTCCATCCCTCTCTCCCAGTGGGTCCCCAAGTCCCCTCCATCCTTCTCATCTGCTCCCCAAGTCCCCTCCATCCCTCTCTCCAGCAGGTCCCCAAGTCCCCTCCATCCCCCAAGTCCCCTCCATCCCTCTCTCCAGCAGGTCCCCAAGTCCCCTCCATCCTTCTCGTCTGCTCCCCAAGTCCCCTCCATCCCTCTCTCCAGCAGGTCCCCAAGTCCCCTCCATCCCCCAAGTCCCCTCCATCCCTCTCTCCCAGTGGGTCCCCAAGTCCCCTCCATCCTTCTCATCTGCTCCCCAAGTCCCCTCCATCCCTCTCTCCAGCAGGTCCCCAAGTCCCCTCCATCCCCCAAGTCCCCTCCATCCCTCTCTCCAGCAGGTCCCCAAGTCCCCTCCATCCTTCTCGTCTGCTCCCCAAGTCCCCTCCATCCCTCTCTCCAGCAGGTCCCCAAGTCCCCTCCGGCCGGTCCCTGCGGCCCCACCGGGACTCACCTGCTGGCCCCGGGGCTCGGCGGGGTGGCTCGGCGGGGTGGCTCGGCAGGGTCCAGGGCAGCCCCGGCTCACCCCGCTTTTAAAGGCGCTGCCGCGACTGCCCCACCCCGGGGCGGCTCCGCGCTCACCCGCAGAGACCCGGGGCAGCCCCACGGGCACACACGTGTGCACCCACACCCACTCACAGACACACACCTCCGGGGTTGCAGGACCGTGTGTCTGTGTGGATCCATGCATACGGCTGGAGACTGTATGAGGCAATTGGCCATGATTGTATGTGTGCATCTATAAACACGTAAATATTTTATCTGGCCATACCTATCTACATTTGTGTATTATTTTATACATACACACATAGAGATCAATGTATACACACATACAGCTATGTATGTGTATAGATAGTTATAAACATATATAGATATAGCTGTAGATATAGACGTGTGTGTGTATATATATGCATAGAGTGCATGCACATATAAATATACACACATATACATGCAGAGCTTGATAGAGATAGATCCATATGTACTTATATAGAGACACACTCACATGTCCATATACATACAAAGATATACATGCACATGTATAGGTACTTGTATACATATATATGCATGTTCATCTATAGTAAATGTATGTAAATATAAATCTAGATAGAGCTAGCTAGAGGTTACTTGGCCTTGGTTGTATTTATATACGTAGAAAAGCATAGCTATTTATCTAGCTGAACATGTGCACCTATACATACATATCTATACACCCACATACGCGTGTGTGTATACATATATACATACATAATTAGAAATACATATAGAGTCATATATATATATACATACACACACATACATGCAGATACCTATGCAGGTAGGTACATATACACATGAGTGTATAACTAGCTAAAAGATATAGTCATAGCTGCAGATGTATATATAGATGTATACATAGGTGTAGATATAGACAGAGCTATAAAACTGGGGGATGGGGGGGTGTCTGTCTGTGTGGCAATTGGCCCCCTGCAGTCAGTTTGTCTGTCTGTCACAGGGACATTCATGCACAGATAGATGACTATACATATTTGTATGTGCACATACAGAGAGAGAAAGAGAGAGCACACATCAGATGTATATGTGTGTGTAGGTAGGTTTATTTGCAAGGTAACTGTATGGAGCAATTGGCCACAGCACTGTGTACGCATATATACCTATACGTGTGTATGTGATTTATATCTATCTGTCTAACTACATACGTAATTAAATGCATACACAGCTTACACATACACATAATAGATGCATAGCTACATCCAGATATAAATGGAGGTATAGCTATAGATATAACTGATAGCTAGACATATAGATGTGCACATATGTGTGTGTGTGTGTGGATGGAGCTTATATGGGGCAATTGGCCATGGTTATGTGCATGCATATATAAATGTATATCTATGTGTCTATGTACACACATGCTGCGTGCACCCCCCCCCGAGAAATCCATATAGTGAGAGATAAATATATAGATACATAATTGCACACACATATGTATACTTGCATGCTCATCCTGGTGGTTGCTTGTGCGCTCTCTCTCTCTCTCGGAATACACAAATGCACATAGGCTGATATATCTATGGTTATATAGACTACAGATTTAGCTGTAGATGTAGCTATAGACAGAGAGAGAGAGAGAGAGTGAGTGTGTGTGTGTATATGCACATGCACAACCATGTGCTCGCATATATGTTCGTATGGATGGTAACTCTATGATGCAGCATGTGTATCTTGCTATGTAAAAACCACACAGGTCTTAATAGCTATAAATACATGTATCTGTATATACAAGTATATAAAAAGACACCTATAGAAGTTGACAGAGAGCTCGGGGGGGGGGGGTATACATGCAAGTGGATGTGCAGATGTGCCTCTATGTCTATAAGGATGGAGGAGAATATGTGGGGCAATTGGTCCCAGCAGTATATATGTGTAGCTACAAACACATAGCTATCTGCATACATACTGCCATAGACAGGTATACATACATATAAGGAGAACTTGGCCCTGGCAGTGTAATATACTATAGTACACACATGGAGACACAGAATTAGATTTTATATTATATGTTTATTATTATATTTTATAATAGACTATGTATGCAGATAAATTATATGCTACTTTTAATGTATATATAATAAACAGCGACTATACAGTATAATATATAACATTCTATACAATATAAAATACAAATATACATAATGTATATAATTGTGTGATAACAGTGTATACCTTATGCATCTATCTAAATATATACATATATTCATATGTATACAGATAAATGGCTATAGATATAGACAAACACATGCATGCGTCTATGTTTATATGTATGGAGACTATACAGGGTAATTTGTCCCTCTGTGTGTGTGTGTGTGTGTGTGTGTGTGTGTGTGTGTGTGTGTACACGCACACACACACACACACACACACGTGTGGCTGGCTGTGTGGAGACTATATGGCGCAATTCACCCCAGTGGCATGTACGTGTGTGTACACACATATATATGTGTCACTGTGTGTGTGTGTATATGTGTACATATTGATGTACATACGCGTGTGTGTATGTATATATATATGTAGACAGACCCCCCCCCGGGGCCAATTGCCCCATATAGTCTCCATCCATATAAACATACATGCATGCACATGTGTGTCTATAACTATATGTGTACATATATATAGAGAGAGAGTACTGAGATAGATACTATACTATATCTATTATACATATATGTGTGTATATGTATACACACACATCTATCTACACACCTCTGTGTGTGTATGTATACGTACTTGTAGATACAGGTATAAAGCCATATATATGTGTGTGTGTGTAGGCACGTATGTTGACAATCTATGGGGCCATTGGCCCCATCAGAAGGCATGTACATATGTATGTGTGTGTGTGTGTGTCACCATGCCGTGGCTGAGGTGACCCCTCTGTGTGGGGGCTGAGGGGCAGCTCCAGCTGCTGGGGGGGCTCAAGGGGTGTCTGGGGGGGGGCCCAGCCCTGCTGTGTGGCTCTGGCTGATGCTGCCGCACTCGCCCCACCGCAGGCTGACGCCAGCCGAGACATCTTCACCCCCAGTTACAGACAAGCTAGTGCTGGGGACCCCCCAGCATCACAGGGGTCCCCAGGGGACTGTGCCTCCGGCCGCTTGGACTTGGTGGAGCAGGCAGCCAGGACAGACGTGCTGCTGCTGGGAGACGTGCCTTTTGCCAGGACACATAGAATCATTTAGGTTGGAAAAGATCTTCAAGAGTCCAACCATCAACCATGCCCACTAAACCATGTTCTGAAGTGCCTTGTCTATGCACTTTTTGAATATCTCCAGGAATGGTGACTCCTGGGCAGCCTGTTCCAATACCTGACAATCCTTTCAGTAAAGAAATTTTTCCTGATATCCAACCTAAACCTCCCCTGCCGCAACTTGAGGCCATTCCCTCTTGTCCTAAATGTCCTGGAGCAGCCCATTTCTGCAGCTCTGTTAGCTTCCCCCCCCCACCCTGAAAACCTTCGGGGTGTCGTAGAACGGGTGGGCACTGCTCACTGCCTCTGTCTGTGCCTGGTGACAGACCCCGGAGCTCTGGCTGCGGGCACACGATGCCCACCCCAAGGCTCAGTAACACCCTGCCGCCGAGCACAGCCTGCCCCAGCACCCCCCAGTAAATCCCCCTCTGCCGCCACCAGTCTCTTCTTGCAATATCGATAGTTCCTCTCGCCCGTATTTACCCTCATCTCGTTGTATTTGTAGAGAACATTTGTCTCCCTCCTTCAATAAAACCCATGTGCGTGACATGCCAGGGATCGGGTGCACTTCGCTGTCAGCCCGCGCCCCTGGCACTCGGTCGGTTTGCAAAGACCGCTATCGGTGCTCCTCAAACAACAACGCCAAAACAAATGGGCTTTGAATGGGCAGGAAGGCAGCAGCGCCCTGGCACACCCCATGCTCCGCAGCGATTGATTGCTCATGCTGTGGAGCGTTTTTCACAAGGAACAAACAAATTGTTTTGCAATTTCTGGCTCTTAATGGCTCGATCTGGGCCAAATGAGCCGTCAGGGTGATGGGGATGCAGCGGCCACTTCCTCCAGCGCCATGGGCCAGGCAGACCCTTGACGCAGGTTTGCAGCCTGACCTGCGGGCGCTCGGGCCGGTCCCTTCTCCCAGCACTGGCCGCACCGCAACAGGCTGGACCCAGGAAAGCCAGGACTTACGGCATCTGCCTGGCTGGGTCTGGCTCTCCTGGCCCAGCCTTGTCTGCGCTGGCCGACAACGCTGGGCCAAAGCGGTGCCTCCTTCTTGCGACTGAATGGCTGCGAGCAGCCCGGCAAAGCCCAGCGGGGAGAAAGCCTGGCTCCACACACTGAGCAAGGCCCCAGGGCAGGCAGGAGAAGCTGAATTTTGGAGGCAGAAGCAGACCGGAGATTGTGCTGCATCGGGCTGCAGTCACGTACACACGCCCCAGCGTGCTTGTCAGCCTCAACGCTGCCTGCGCTCGCTCTCCGAGGTGCGGGCAGGGCTCGAGGTCACCTGCACTCGTAGGTGCTTTGCATAATTGTGGCAATTTGGTTTCCAAGAGCAAAGTCTCCCAGGAAAGTAAATGGCAGCAAAGTGAACCCAGTGCTGCACTGCAGCGTGTGGAAAAGGGGTGGAAAACCAGGGTCGTTGCAGGCAGCAAGCGAACAAACAAGACTCTCTTCTTAGAAAGCTGCCAAAAGTGCAAGTGGCTGCCCAGGCAGCTCCCGGCATTTCTGCCACGCCGGCGGCAAGTGAGCCTCACCAAAACACCGCAGCCCTCGCAGCAGGCAGGCGGACGGCTGCAGCCGCAGCATCGCCTGCCGCGGGATGGACAGGGCCGGGGGTCCCCGAGGAAGGAAACCCACGGACGTTCTGTGCCCCTTCTGACAGAATGGAGCACGTTTCACATTGCTTTTCCGCGGAAGGTGTTGCCAGCCCCGGTAACCAGAGCTGCTCTAAAACGCAATGTTTTACCTGAGGTGACTTTGTTCTTGCTTGTTGGGGAACTCCTAAGGTCCGAGAGGAAAAATTCCCGTCAGCCCCCACCAGAGCCTGGCACTGGGTGACAGAAGCCCCCCCTCCTCGGCCCAGCGGTCTGGCTCTGCTGGAAGCAGAAGTGCTGAGCCGCCCGGCCAGGCTTACAGGAACGAAAACCAGCACAAGACCCGGTGCGAGGGTTAAGGAACTCCAGGCCAGGAAGGGAATGACTCAACACCCACCCACTCGCAGGCTGTTTACCTCAACTCCAGTCAGGGACTAGAAGGCCCAGACAGCACCTCGTCTCCCCATTCCCACGGGGAAACGCTCCCCAGCACCCCACAGAGCTCCCCGGGGCTGCACGTCCCCCCCAGCGCTGCTCCCACCAGTGGGAGGGAAGCCCACCAGGCTCCCCTGCATGTCCCCCCCCAGCACTGCTCCCACCAGTGGGAGGGAAGCCCACCAGGCTCCCGCTCTGACCAGCGTCACTGCTTATGGAGAGCAAGGCACACTGGCTTGAGAAAGCAACTGAATCCACCAAGCAAATGCTTTTGAAAACCATTTTTATTTAAATAAGACTTTAAATACATTACATAAAACATTAAAAATGAAACCAAAAATCTGTTACTTCACAGGGCATTAGGCAGCAGTTGCTAGGAACACATAAGCTCTGCGGCTCTATCTACAATGATACTTGTTACATTAGTCCAAAATTGATCCCTTGTCAAAAGTTTAACCCAAGGTAACGGTTCCTTTGAGTACCCCTGGTACCTTGGGGCTTGTAGGGTACCGGCACCTGCCAGGCCTGAACCGCAGACATCCAGCCTTGAAGTCACTCTTCAGTTACTCCTCTTGTTCATTGTCAAGCTTCCCCAACTCCCTCTGCCACCAGGAGCCAACACTGCCTAGAGGGAAGGTGCTATCTCCCCGTGCCATGTCACGGCTCGCGCTCGGTGCCTCGCTCCGTGTAGGACCGCAGGAGGCACCGCCAGAGTTACCGTCCATCAGAATGGAAGAGCAGCTGGACTGAGGAGCGATCCGGACAGTCTCTGGACTGAGGGGCCGAGTCCCTTGGCTTAACTTGGAACATCTGGTTACTTTTAGCTGCAGGCTGGACCATGCCAAATGCCCGATTTACCTCTGTTAAATGAGGGACAGCAAGACGAGATAGCATGGGCTCTTGTGAGTTTATTACATCACTGAATTACACTAGTCCAGACTGAATAGTGGACCCAAGAGAGTTACATTACACAAACCGGCTGGTTTTAAACTTATGACAAGGGACAGATGGGAATTTCATGGTAAAGAAATCTTCTTGCATAAAGCTTCACTGACCCACAGGCACTTAAAACCCATGGACTTTCAGCTGGTCGTCTTTAGCCAGTCCAATCTGCAAGAAAGAAAACGCACTTTACAGCACACCGAAGCAGAGAGGCCTCTGCGCACATCCATATGCTGACTACGCTGCAGAACTGTCAGATTTCTGCTCCCCCCTGAAGTATGGAATGAAGATTAGACCGCGACTGCGAAGCCTTGCTGGATGGTATTTGCCTCAAGCAAGAATTTCAAGAAGAACAGAAAGAGCTTCCTCCATCAGCCTACCCTTGTAAGAAAATTGGAGCCCGTGCAGTTTATTAACGCAAAGACTCACGTTTAGTTTAATATTTAACTAGCACGCGCGGCAGAGCGAAGGCATCCTACCTCTACGAGGAACTGGCATATGTTCTTGCGCTGGTCGCCTTGCAACTGAATCACTTCTCCATATTCAGGGTGTTCAATTACAGTACCATTGCAGGCAAATTTCTACAACGTGGAGAAAACCCTCCTTAGTATGACGCAAACCGCCGACACTGCTCCCAGACACCGCGGCGGCCCCCCCCCCCAGCCCCTCCACCCTCGCAGATGAGGAGCTGTGTCCCCCCCCGCTCCCCTCCCAGCTGGGTGGGCTCCTCCGCCAGCCCCCGGACCCCCCCACCGCAGCACCCACCTTTTTGAAGGCCTTCACCAGTTTCTTTTTATCGTAATCATCCGCGATGCCCTGGACTGTGGTGAGGGTCTTCCTGCCGTTCCGCTGCTGGATCCTTATATGGATGTAGTCCTCAGTGCCGGCAGGGAGCAGGTCATCACCCTTACTTGCATCAGCAAAGGGGTCTGCGGAGAGCGCCCGTCAGACCCCGGCCCGCCGCCGCCCCGCCCCTCCGCGCCCCCCCCCATTGGCCAGCCCGCCCGCCCGTCACAAACAAAGCCCGCCCGCCCACACGCCCCGCCCCACCCCCGCGCGCCGCGGCTGACGCAACCGGCCCCGGGAATAGCAACTGCGCCACGGGGGCGGGGCCGACCAAGGGCGGGGCCCGTCAGGCCGCTCCCTCCCCCCCCCCCCCCCCCCCCCGGCCCCTGGCCCTGGCCCGGCCCCGGCCCCCGCCGCACAAAGGGCCTCACCGAAGGGTTGGAGGTTCTGGATAGCGGACATACGATACGCTTCCCTTCCCTCGGCGGAGGCGGTCGGCGGCGGCGGCGGAGGCGGCAGAGGCGGCGGGGGCGGTCGGCGGCGCGAGCGGCTCTCGGCGGAGGGGATGCTCTCGCGGCGGCGGCTCGAGACGCTGTCAGGGGGGCGGGACTCGCGCCGCCCGCTTATATACCGCCTCCGTGTGACGCCAGCACGCACGGGAAGCGAGGGCGCCGATTGGCCGGCGCGCGCGGGGTGGGGGGGGAGTAGGGGGGCGCGTCACGCCGCACGGCCGAGCGCGGCCGCGCCCCGGCTGGCGTGAGAAGCGCCGGGCGCATGCGCGGCTGAGGCCCGGGTGGGTGGGTGGGGGTGTCGTATGGAGCGGCGCATGCGCAGAGCGCCGGGCGCCCGGCGGGGCCTGCGGACGCGCCGTGCCCGGGCCTCGGGGGTCCCTCGCCGGCCCCGGCCCCCCGATCCCCCCCGCCGGCCTCGCCCGCGGCCTCTGCCTCCCCCCCCCCCCCCCCCCCCCCCGCCTTGGCGACCCGCTGGGCCCAGCTCTGCGGCGGGCTGCGGGGCCGGGGGAGCGGTGCCCTGGCGTGAGGCCCGGTCCCTGTGGTGCGCG